>NC_081413.1:505205276-505805276 GCF_030272615.1 Cryptomeria japonica | reverse complement strand
CAAAGGGACACCATTACTTAAATTCTTCAATTATGAAGAGAAGAGGGACTAGTCCTCAACCAAAATCATCTTGTACAATGAAGAAGAATGTCAAATCAAAGATAACATATACTACACGAAATCCAAACAATTACAAAAATCTTGAGACCATCAATTGAACTATAAGAATAAGAAACAATTAAAATTATAATCTTAATTAATTAATCTTTCTTTATTCATAAGGCTTTCTTAACCCAAAAGGAGGGATGGCGACAAATATTTTGAAATCTCTAGTTCAATACATGTTGCACCATCACCTTTTGGCAAATAAAATCTAAACCACATTTGACTAAAGTGTGCTAGCTGTAACCAAAACTCAGTCTGTGTATAAATTTCTTTTATAACATTCGACAAGAGCTTTTTTCACTACGGGATGTCTTAAATTCTCACTTTATAGATGGACTTTAAGAATGTATTTGTTGCTTTTGAATTTTCTTTTTGGCAATGCCTTTAGCTTTTCACTTTTGCTGCCTTTGATTTTAAGATGCTAATAATTTAATGTTCACAACTTACAGACAAAATTAATAAAAAGCAAGTTAGTCCCAGTCTTAAAAAGAATAGTGGCGAAAATGACAGAGACCTTATGCAATAGGTGACGTTTCAACACATTGTGGGTTTGTTCTAATATGTATTATTGGTGTCTTTATTATAATGAATGATAGAAATGTGTAAACATTATGAGATTCTCTCATACTTGAGAATGTCCTTATAGGTTCATATGAAAGAGCCTAGAATCCAAACATTATTGTAATAATACCTTTCTTTCATATGTTTTAAGTCTATTGTAATTAGGTTAAACATTTTTACATATAGATAAATGTATAAGATAATTAGGTTAAGAAGGCTCATTGTCAAAGAAAGAAAGAAAGGATCTACTACTGAAACACAATCTGCACAAGCCAAACTGCTTTCGGTGCCTCAAAATCAACACACTCACTCACATCACCAACAATCAGATCTTTCCTTTCCAATTTCGCATATCTTCAAAACAATATCACACTTTTTCTATATCTAGCATAATCAGGTCATCCTCATATATATATATATATATATATATATATATATATATATAGTCTTTCGGGAAGCATAGTCTTTCAAGTCAGCCAAGACATGGATCTAAAATAGGTCAACACTAAACATTCTGGTGGTGGGAAGGAATGAGTAGTAGACTACACAACAACACACATTAATGGTTATATCAACACGTTACAATCATTACAAATTTCGGACCCAAAAACCATGATACACACACTACACGACAAATCGCTATCATCCTCAAATTTCGGACTTAATCCGGACCCAAACACCATTGCCCAAAGAAACAAAGATCAGAACGGGACCAAGATACACATTATTATCAATGATCAACGCCATATCCAGTAACTTGAAAATATCTGGATCACCAACACCTTTCAAAGCACCAAATATTTCGGGAACACATATTTCGGGTCACCAACACCAAGAACAACAGAGACATCAATGCCATCCAATATGTTGACATCAATGACAACCACTTATCAACACCATCTCATCTGCAACAATCACATCTGCAATAATCTCCCCCTTTGTCATTAATGGCAACATCCATCAACAACAAACACGAAACAATTTCTTCAACTGAATAACCTGAAACTCAACTAAAACTCTCAAGATCCCTCCCCCTTTGATAACAATGAAAAAGGCGGGCTTAACTCCCCCTATGAAACTTACTCTGCTCCCCCTATGAGGAAGCATCCAAGCACCAGTCCAGATTAAAATATGCAATCTGCTCATTAGACCAATGCACATCCAAATGCACATTAGTTCAAACTGGAAAGGGGTAATACCTCTAACCTCTATTGGAGATACTCAAAAGTATCTTTACATAGTGCCTTGGTGAAGATATTTGCAATATGTTCCTTTGTAGGTACATACTCAAGCTTTATTTCATTATCCAACACCTTTTCCCTCAAGAAGTAATACTAAATAGATATATGCTTTGTTCTAGGATGTTGTACCATATTCTTAGAAATGTTTATTGCACTAGTGTTATCACACATAATAGAGATGAGTTCATTGAATGTTACACCAATATCATTCAAAGTCTGCTTCTTCCATAGACTCAATGTACAACATAAAGATGTTGCAATATATTCTGCTTCAGTTGTAGATAAAGAGACAAAGTCTTCCTTCTTACTTGACCAAGCCACTAACTGGGAGCCTAGAAAGAATGCTCCATCACTTGTACTTTTCCTATCATCAACACTTTCGGCCCAATCTACATCAGTATAACCTGTCAGAGTAAAATCTAAACTTTTGGGGTACCACAAAACCAAATTCTTTAGATATCTAAAAAAATTTCTTCACTGCCACAACATGAGACTCTTTTGGTTCTTGCTAAAATCTAGCTGTCAAACAAACTGCGGACATGATATTCGGTCTAGTAGCAGTCAAATACAACAATCATCCAATCATTGATCTATACTGACTTGCATCTAGTTTAGGGGACTTATCATCTTTTGTCAATTTGCATCCAGTGATCATAGGTGTACACATCGATTTGGAGTTCTCTAACCTAAACTTCCTCAACAATTTCTTAATATATTTAGACTGAGAAATGAAAATTCTTTTATTATTATAAATTATTTGCAAACCAAGGAAGAAATTTAACTCACCAATCATGGACATCTCAAATTCCTTCTACATTTGATTAGCAAATCTTCTACACATACATTCATCTCCTCTAAAAATTATATCATCAACATACACTACAACAATTAAGATTTTACCTGAATCAGTTTTGAAATATAAGTTGTTGTCAGTCGAACCCTTCAGAAATCCTTGATCAGTCAAGTACTTATCTAGCCTCCCATACCAAGCTCTATTAGCTTGTTTCAATCCATACAGGGCCTTCTTCAATCTGCAAACAATGTTCAAATCATCTTTCAACTTGAATCATTATGGTTGTTCAATATAAACTTCTTCTTTCAACTCTCCATTCAAGAATGTTGATTTCACATCCATCTGATAAACTTTGAAATCCTTAAAAACTGCAAAAGCCAAAAACATTATGATTGCTTCCATCCTAGCAACTGGGGCATATGTCTCATCAAAATCAATACCTTCAATCCATTTATAACCTTTGCAAACCAACCTTGTTTTATTTCTCACAACCTTTCCATCTTCATCCAGCTTGTTCTGGAATACCCACTTAATTCCAATTACATTCTTATCTGGGTCGGTCTGTTAACTAATTACCATGTCTGATTTTTCTCAATCTGATCCAGTTCTTCTTTCATTGCCTTCATCCAATTCTGATCATTGCAAGCTTCTTCTACTGTTTTCGGTTCAGTCTCTGAAAGTAGACATAACAAAACTTGTTCTTGAGCTGCTTTGCTTCTTATGATGATACCTTTGTTCTTATCTCTAAATATGATCCACTAAGTGATTCTTCTAAACATATCTCGGGGTCTTAGACGTAGATGTCGAAGCTTCTCGAGCTTTCTTTTCTTCTTCTCCTTCTCCTTCTCTAATATTTTCTTCTCTTTTTCTGTCATTTGATTCATCAGATTTATAACCTGCCAATTTGTTAGACTCTTTAGAAGTGTCTTCATCAACCTTCACATTTGCACTTTCAACAATCTTGTTCATCCTTTTGTTGTAACATCGGTATGCCTTTCTCCTTGTAGAATATCCTAGGAATATGCCTTCATCAGCACTACTATCAAACTTTCCAAGATTATCCTCATCTTTACAGATGCAACACTTGCTTCCAAATACATTTAAATACTTCACTATTGGAGTTCTACCATGCCATAGCTCATAAGATGTCTTCCCATGTCTTTTTCAGTATAAAATTCTATTAAGAGTGTAAACTGCAATATGAATTGCTTCTTTCCAATAGATTTTCAAAAGTTTTGCTCCTTTGATCATTGTTCTAGCTGCTTCCTGGATTGTTTGGTTCATCTTTTCTACTACACCATTCTGCTGAGGTGTTCTAGGGGCAAATAATTGTCTTCTAATACTACGTTTCCCACAAAAGTTATTAAACTCATCAAAACTAAATTATCCTCCTCTGTCATACATCAAACACTTAATCTTTCTATCAACTTCATTTTCAACTTTAGCCTTGAATATTTTGAATTTCTCTAATTCTTCTGACTTCTCTTTCAAAAATTCAACCCATGGCATTCTAGAATAATCATCAATCAATAACATGAAATGCCTCACACCTTGTATACTCCTTGTTCTGGTTGGATCACACAGATCTATATGCACTGGATCTAACAATATAGTGGACAAATGCTCTTTTCCTCTGTAAGTTTCTCTTGTCTTCTTTCCAACTTGACATTGTTTGCAGATGTTATCTAGTTTGGTTAGTCTTGGTAAATCTCTCACTGCACTTGATGAACTGATCTTGACTAAGCTGTCAAAATTGATACGATACATCTCTAGTGCTAGAGCTAGCTATCATTGATCTGAGACAACAAACAATGCTTTGTAGCTCCTTCTAGCAGATACATGTTTTCCCCAATCTTTTTCCCTGCTGCAATAACAATTTTGGATCGTTTCCGGATCTCACAGCCATCATCTTGAAAGACAACATTGTAGCCATTTTCGCACATCTATCCAACACTCAAAATATTATGATGAAAACCCTTCACATAGTAAAGATTGTCAGTATTATTCTTTCCATCAAAAGAAATAGAACCAATTCCCACAATTTGTGCTATCTAATCATCTCTGAACCTAACAAAACCACCATTATACTACACTTATCAAGTTTCGCAAACTTAATTTTTGTCACCAGCCATATAATTTGAACATCCACTATCAATCAACCATTTATTTCTATCTCTTCTGGCATGTAAAGCAGTAGCAATAGTCTAAGGAATACCAATTTTAGGAACATCTCTTTGTACCAAGAATAAGCAATCACCATCTTCATAATTTGGCTCATCATCTGAATGCCAGCATCATCTTTGGCATAATAGGCTCTCTTATTGAATTTCCTTTATTTTCTCTAGATTTTTGTCTTCAATTCTTTTCTGGACACCTAGTAGCAATATGACCAATCTTTCCACATCTAAAACATTTAAGGGGTAACATACCTTTGTATTTGTCGGTACCTTTCTTCAATCTCCTTACAATGTTCACTTCCAAATTTCATTTGGACTTTCATCTTCCGGCTCCTCAGAAGCTTTAAAGGCAAATTCAGTCATAGGCTTGTCTTTTCCAAACTTATTATCTCAAATGTTGATAGAGTACCATAAAGTTGCTCTCTAGTGAGCTTCTTTGGATCATAGGTTTCTTCAATAGCCAAGATCTTGTCACTATAAATTATCGGTAGGGACATCAAGATCTTCTCAATTATGTCTTCATCTGACAAGGTATCGCCAAGTTCTTTGATATCATTTACCACACTATCAACTTTCTAAAAATAGCTAGTTATGTCCTCTCTTTCTTCTATTTTCAAATTATCATATCTGTGCTTAGCTATTCGATTTTTTGATAATTTGACTCTATCATTTCCTTCATAGATATTGTAGACGCCTAAAAATGTCTCATCAATCATGTACTAATTATTCATCCTAATTAATTAATTAATTCTTTAATTATTTAATTAAGCTAATTATTCTTCTGAATTAACTCAATTATCACCCTTCAACACTACTAATCAGTGTGTTTCTATCCTTTAATCAATTCATCATCAAATCACTTTCTCAAAAATTAATTAATTATTAATTATTTAATTAATTATGATTAATCCCCTTAATTAAATAATCTTTATTATTTAATTAATCCTATTTCTAATGATTAAATAATTTTATTTAAATAATTTAATTAATTCATTCATTCCTCCAAATCCCCAAATTCCAATATCAACTAATTCCAATTAATTTCATTTCTCCCAAATTCACATTTCACCAATCTGAATTTCAATGAATTTTAGTAAATCTCATGTGCATTTCAACATTCGAAAACCCAAATTCAAATCAAAATCAAAATAAAATTTAATTTCAATTCAATCTCCTACAACACATGTTGAAAATCATAACTGATTGACCAAATCAGTTGACTAATCAGTTAACTCTCGAATCACTCTTTTTTAACTCTCAATCACCTTTTCTGACTAATCAATCAATCCACTTATCTCTCCAATCCATTCAGTCATCTCTTCAATCAACTTAGTCTTCTGATCAATCTAATCAGTTCACTGATCAATCAATCTAGTTGACTATCCAATCAAATGAGTTAACAAATCAATCTATCATATTAACAAATCAATCAATTCACTTAACTCATCAATCAAAATCAGTTATCTATCAATCAACACTTCAGTTCAAAATCCCTCCCCGTCTCTCTTGAAAATCTATATAAAAAACATCATTTTCTCAAATCAATCTAGAATCAGAAGATCACACTCATCAAAATAATTGCCATCTTATGCAGGAAATCCCAGTGCAATACCTGAGAGCAATGCCAACAATTTGGAGAAGAACAATGGAAGTACAAATGTGGAATAGGGTGTTTTAATCAACATAAATCTTCTGTTTCTTTCATTTATTCTATTGTCTTGTGTTTGATTTTAGCTAGATTAGTTAAGGATATGTGATTGTCCTTATTTCCTAATTAGCTTAATTTTATGATTTCAAGCATGAAAACATATATCTCTCAACTTTTCCCAAACCTCATAAGAAATATTCAATGAAATAACTTTTGTCAATTTAGTCTTAGAGAAAGCACTAAAGATAGCATACCTTGTCTTTTCATTCTCTTCATAAGCTTGAATCTCATGAGGAGTGGTAAGACCATTTGCCAGTTGAACATACTTAGTTTCCACTTCTTTCCAAGTGTTATATCCCAAAGGGATCAGGTAGCCTCTCATCTTTACTTTTCAAAAACTATAGTTGGATCCTTCAAAGATAGGAATAGTCAATTTATGTGCCATCGAAATAGCATCTACCTCAAGTAGTTAAGCTCTTCACCAAGGAACCAAAGCTCTCATACCAATTGTTGAATATCCAAGCAACTGAGAAGGGGGTGTATCAGTTGATTACTTAAAACAATTTATTTTATCCTTTTAACATCAAGATCCAAATCAATGGAATTAACTAAATCAATGGAATTAACTAACACAGATATAGCATGAAACAGAAACATACAACCGATTTCACAATGAACACCAAATATGACGTGAAAAATCCAAGAAGGGAAAAACCAAAAAGAATGTTAGTTCTCAATATAAACATTGGTTAAGGTGACACCAGTTAAGGTGATTTTTAAAAAGGGTGGCTCACTACCAAAATGCTCACTGTAGGTGGACTCACCACTAAAGAAAGAGAGAAAGAAAGAAAAAATCCACCACTGAAACACAATCTACACAAACTGGACTGCTTCTAGTGCCTCAAAACCAACACATTCACTCACATCACCAACAGACACATATTTTGTTTTTAATATCGCATATCTTCAAAACAATGTCACACTTTTTCTATATCTAACACAATCATATCATCCTCATATATATAATGTCTTCTGGGAAGCATAATCTTCCAATTCGTATCATCCTGGAATATGCGGCGCAGTGCCTCTATGCCGCCCTCCTCTGACTGCTCATAGGGAAGTAGTGCCCCTACTACAGGGATGCGCAAAATCCGGTAACAGTCCTCAGGGGTGACTGTCATCTCTCCAATGGCAAAATGGAAGGTGTTCATGTCGCTATGCCACCTCTCTGCCAAAGCTGTCAAAAGCCCCCGGTTCACAGTGAACCGAGGCATATCCAGGAGAGAAGTCAATCCACATCTCTCAATAATGTCCAAATCTGCCTGTGACAACCGCGGTATCGATGTCCACGGTCTCGGGAATCTCTCCCTCGACTGTACAACACCCAATCGCTCCTGTCAACAAACAAAACATATCCAATATCAGTTTCCACATCAACACAAAGATATCAAAATCAAACTTACATCAACAACATGAAACAATTTGCTCATCTCTATCAAAGTTCAAAATCCTATCATTTCATATCAACTTGTAAAACAACTTAAGTTCTCAAAAACCATATCAAAACTTGTAACACAACTCAAGTCTCCACAATCACATAAACTTGTAAAACAACTCAAGTTTCCCACCCATATCAGCTTGTAAAACAACTCAAGTTTTCAACCCATATCGGCTTGTAATACAACTCAGGCTTCACACACATTGAATTTGAAACAGAACACGCAAATACATCATATTTTGATTAACAAAACACGTTGATATCTATACATAACTTGGAAAATCGCAAATCAAAACAAGTTATACAAACACTCATATTGGATAAATTCATCAAAACACGACAGGCAAACAATACAAATTTTCAAATCGGCCAAATACAAAATTTTTCAGATGCACTAAAATAGATCTTCAATGCGTTAAAAAACCCCCACGTGCTAGGCTGTCTCTCCTACGCGCTATTCTATCTAACCTATGCACTAGATTTAGTCTACGCGCTAAAATTTTCACCCCATGCGCTAGACTCTACCTATGCGCTAATCTACCTCTCCTAGGCGCTACCCTTTTAGCCCTATGTGCTAGGTTAGTCCTACGCGCTAAACCCCCTTCCCTATGTGAACCCCTAAGGCCCCTATGCGCTAGGTCACCCCTACGCGCTAACCTGTTGACGCGACGCGCTACCCGACACTTTCCATGCGCCATTCTACATGCACACGCTAACCTAATAATTTTGCGCGCTAACCTATCTTTTTCGGACGCAACCCTTAAATTTGACCTCAATGCGCTACTCTAAACTTCGTATGCGCTAAACTAAACCCTAGACGCACTAAACCGTTAAAACCGAACTTTAAAATTCAAAAATTGACTAAAAACGACAAAACAAAAAATCAAAAAAGGGTAAAAAACATTGACTTACTGGTGGTCCACGCGCTACAGGTCTCCGGTACCTCCAGACGCGCTCGAAACGGTGTCTATGATAAGGAATAGGCATTTTCTCTCCAGAGCAAATTCTCTTTCTCCAAAGTCAATAAAGCACAAATGAACCTAAATCAAACCCTTTTCCCCTTTTATAGGAGGAAAATGAAATTAGGGTTAGCCGACTGGACCTGTAATATGGTCGCGGTCTCCCCTATACCAAAAAAATTGTAACTTATCGGGAGATGAATCAATTCACACACATTTCACATACACGAAATCATACAAATCATACGCAACTCATCAAATTAAATCAAATTTTTTTTATTTTTTTCAAAATATTGATTCATCTCCCGAGGGGGCATCACCATCAAATATCGAATCTGGAGCATCACATCAAATCTGGGGCACAACTTGCAAATCAAAAGAGCGACACAAAAATTGCATTTGATCATAAATCATGATAAGGCATCATTTTCTTTGAAATAACATGTGCACACATGTCACTTCAAAGAGGGGCAAAATGTAGACGTATAAAAATGACCATATTCCTAAATGAATATTTTATGTTCATTTCTCTATTTAATTAAATTACCCACATTCCTCTATTTAATTAAGTAAATTACTCAATTTATTTAAATAAAATTCACTATACCCATTTAATGAATAAATCATTTTATTCAATTAAATTCCCCCTATCCAATTTTAATTAAATTCAAATTTAATTAAATAGTTATCCTAAATTGAATAAATCTAATTTATTTAATTTCCCCAAATTGCAACCAAATTGAATTAAATCATTTATTTCAATTAAATCCTATTATCCCTCCATCCACTTGCAAAATCCCAAACCCCTTTCTAATCCCTTCTAGAATCTTCTAATCGCTTCTAATTAACCTAACCCCTCCTCTAAACTTTGTCACATCCCTAAGCAAAGGGAAGTCACTTCTCAAACCATCAAAGTCTTTGATAACCATTAAAGGCTTCAAGTCTTCAACCACCAAATGGCTCAAAGTCTTTGATAACCATTGAAGGCTTTCAACCTTCAACCACTTAATCCCCAAAGTCTCCAATAACCATTAATGGTTAACTCAAACCCTCCTACATGGTTAAAACATTTGTTTTGACTCAACCTCTACCCAACCCAAAGGTCTCATCAGGCCATTAATGCTTTGACCATGATTATCTCTTAATCATTTGCACAAAGGTTTATCTTTGGATTAACTCTTAATCCAGTGGGTAATTTTAATTTAGACTTGACCCTTAGCCTTTAGATAACCATGAGGTCTTCTCAGGCCTTTAATGCCTCCAACCCCTTCTCTCAACCCAATCCTATATTGACACTTGTCACCATTTCATTGGTGTCAATTGTGCACATGGATCCCCAACTTTCAAACTCAACCCTTGATTAAACTATTCAATCTTGACCATCCATTGCCCTGTTTTTGCTATAAATAGAGCTCTCATTCCTCTATTCTTAACAATCATCTTTCAAATTTGAAGCATTACACTTATGCTCAAATTCTTTCAAGCTTTCATATCATTTATATGCTCATCATTTAGCCTCTCTTTAGAATAATTTCTTTATCATTTTAGTTCAATCATAGACTAAATATAGTATGCTAGGATAGTATTCATACTAATCTTGTCATCTTATCATTTAGTTTATTGCATTTTAAAATCATACCTAACTTATAACACATCTCATTCTAAAAATCTATCAGTGCATCCCTCGTTCTTGCATTTGCCATCCCTGAACCATTTTGCTCAGTGATCTGAGAGCAAAACATTGGTTTGAGGGACATTGTGAGATAGAGAATCATGGAACCCTCCTTGGGAAGCTGAGTAATACGCTATTACTTCATAGCTTGCATCAAGAAGTCCTGTGTGTGTGTGTGGACTAGTATTTTGAAATATTTTCACATATTGAGTCTTATCAGCCCACTTTTCCCACATACATTTATGGCGCCCACCGTGGGGCTCGATCCCAAATAACAAATCGGTTTTTCAAATTAATGACTTTTGCAGGGCCACGAGAAACAGGAATCGACGTGTCGGAAACATTTCATAGCGCATCCGATTAACAATCTAGCGCATCCCGCTTACTGTTTAGCGCGTGGGAGCCATACTTTAGCGCGTGAAAACCTTTCTTTAACGCATGACACCCTCTAAAATTTTCCTGTAGGTCTCAACGCGGGCAAAACACAGAATAGCGCATCAAGTTAACATATTAGCGCATCCAGCTCACAGTTCAATGCTTATAGTCCATCATCCAACACGTGAAACTCAAACGTTAGCGCATCATATTTCAAATTTTCTTGCAGGCCTGAGCACGGGGGAAAGAAAAGGGACAGAACAGCGCTTTTAGCACACAAATTAGCGCATCCAAGCAACAGTATAGCGTGGAGGAACATCATTTTAGCGCATCTAGTTTTTATTGTAGCGCGTGCAGTCCATTCTCTAGCGCATCGCAGACAGAGGATTAAAATTTTATTGTAACCGAACCGAAATTTTAGACTTGTAAAAGTCCCCCAGATCATCTAACATTTTCTTTTTTCTTTTGCTTGCAGGATTCTAACGGTTTCTTGCAGGTAGAGCGAAGAATTTTATTTTAAAAAAATGATTTATTTTGTTGACCTCCAAATCAGAAATTTTTGCTTTGTTGACCATTTCCTTTTCATAGATCAGAAAATTATTGTTTTGGAGGGATAAAATGAACACCATGTTTTTGTGGAGCAACATCTCCGCCTAGATTTTAACAAATCATTGATTTGGAAGGATAAAATAAACCCAATTGATTGCTTTGTCTCAAAAGTGGAAGGAATATGCTCTCCCCTTAACTGGGTGATCAAAAATCCAGACCACTCTTACAGCTTTCAGTAATTCAAGCATTAAAACCTTTAGCAGGCCTGCCTTCCCGAGGAGTTGCAATCAACTCTTAAAGCCATTTATGACCGGTGTGAAGGGAACGACCTAAGTAGGGAACGACTTTGATGCCAAGAATTCCAACCCACTATAATCAAATGTGGAAAGTGACGAAAGTCCTTTTCAATGGTTGCGTGCAGTGATTAGCCTTCTCCCAGTATCCTTGAGATACATAAAGCCTTTGTTCTAAAGGTTGGGAAGCCTCCTAAGGGAGTTTATCACTGACGGCCGAACGGGAAGCCTGATTACGAACCATAGAATTAGAAGCTTTGAACTGAGTCAGTAACCAGACATTTATAACATCATAGTGCAAGGGTGGGGAAGAATCCGCCCCCAAGATTACTCACCATATATCTCCCAAGATAACTACTCAACTGTGAAGCAATTCACTTTGGGTTAATTTCTGGCAAAAGGCAAAAAAACGGGCGTCCTCTAGGGGGTGACACGGCTATTTGAGCTGACGGAGTATCGAGACTAGTGGGCTATGATGTTATTTATGACTTTTGACTAAAGAGTCTTTCTGAAGTGTATTACTTGTATCCAAACCTGTTAAAACATTGGGGATTTGAACACATCCTCGCAGAACATACACTTTTTGTTAGATTAGACAAAATGGTTGTACTTTTTGTGCCATGCTTGCATTTATTATTTCAGAGAATCATCCATCGCACTTGAAAATTTCTCAACAAAATTCAAAATCCTCAAGAAATCAACCCAACGGAAAAATCAGGGCAGTCTAGCGCATAAGAGCAACATCTTAGCGCGTGGAAGACTTTTGCTAGCGCATCCAAACCTCAAGTTAGCGCGTTAGTCCAAAACAGTAGCGTTTTCAGCTAAGACAAAACAGTGCAAAGTCCTTTAGCGCATCCCAACAACAGTCTAACGCGTGGAAGCAACATCTCAACGCGTAGGAACCAAGAATTAGTGCATAGAGTTTAAAAGTTAGCGCATAACAGGCCCAGTATAGCGCATAGCTTTTCCAAACAAATTCAACAACAATTTTCAACAGCCTGAATTTTAGCGCGTGAAAGAAACAGCTTAGCGTGTGGAAACCAAATTTTAGCGCATAAGGTCGAACAGTTAGCGCGTCGAAAACCCAGGATAGCGCATAAACTTTTCAACTATTAGGCCGCCATTTTCAGAAAGTCCAAACTTTAGCGCGTGCCTAGGGGCAGCTTAGCGCATGTGCTCATTCCTTTAGCACATCAAGTAAATTCAGTAGCGCATGTAGACTCTGTTCTAGCGCATGATCCAAAACAGGAAAACAGAGAGCAAAACCGAGAAAAATTTGAAAATTTCAAAAACATTTTTAGAAGCCTTTTTCATAAAAAAACCATTTTTCATCAAACCAGAGTGACAAACAAACCACTAAAACTATTTCTTGAGCTCAATTTGTGTCAAAACAAAAGTTGTCAGAATCCTAAACAAATCGCACAATAGAGGACGTCTCTCCTATCATAATCCAGAGATTTCATCATTAGTATCAACAAAATCCTTTACCATCTTACGGATTTCTATCTCAAAACACTTGTTTAAGATTTTCAAATTGTCAAATCTAGTTTCCAGATCGGGAAGCTTTTATCCATATCATTTGACACGCTTTGTCGTGAAGGGGCATCTAAACTTTCACTCTGATAAAGTAAGATTTGAAATTTTTTCAAAAACAAGAATCAACTGAATCCAAATCAATCAAAGGAAACCATTGATCACTCATGCATGACTAATCCCCTTATTCTGAGAAGAAAGAACCTCTATTGTAACATCACATTGAAGAAACAACAACCTAATTTTTCCAAATTCATCAAGAGAAATAAGTTTTTATACATCAATCGTCAACTCTTCAAATCTCATCGGGTATTCCTTCATCACGTCAAACGTTATATCCAAAACAAATCTAGCGAATTTGACAAAGAACCTTTGAAAACAAGAGCATACTGTCAAAAGTCTACTTTTAATCAAACCATAAACCGCGGAGGAAAAATCAACCCAACATTCTTGCCCGACGAGTGCATCACATATAACACATCTCGACCAGAACCACCAACACCCGAGCGACACATCGAAGAGGCTTTTGTCCCTTTCATCACTGAAAGTTTTTACTAAAATGCTTGTTACTCGCTCTCAACGAGACAAACAAAGCGAGACACACGCAGAATCAAGTATGAATCACAGATTATCAAATCCTTTTGAAGTTCCACCAGTAGAAAAACTTGAAATTACTGAAGCCCTTCTTCGGGAATGTCAAGAAAACCCTTCCTTCCAAAAACTTGTAGAAAAGCTCATGGAAAATGACAAAGAAAAATATCTGTTGATGCTTACAAGCAAGGGCGTTAAACTTCCTGAAGATTTTGACCCAAACATTTTTCAAACCGGATCTCGACAATATGCATATCAAGAACAACACAGAGAAGAAGAAACTCGCATACCTGAACAACATAACTTTGAGCAACACATTCCAGAACAATGCATACCAGAAATGCGTATACCTGAGCTACAAACACCAGAGCAACATATACCATTTACCACACCTTTTCAGCTGAGAACCAATACAAGGCAAGAACTTTTTCCTCAACACGACAATATACCTTTGGCAGCCCTTACTCAACAAATGCAAATGTTGCAAAGGCAAATACAAGATATGCAACAAGGGACAACAGTGCGGTACTCTTTAAATGAAATCTGTCCTTACCCCTTTGACAAAAGCTTGAACATGGTGCCTTTTCCTCCAAACTCAGACGTTCCCAAATTTGATAAATATGATGGGAAAAGTGATCCCCGAGATCATGTTCGGGAATTTTGCACACTGAGCCTAGAATTTGCTCATGATGACACCTATTTAATGAGGTTATTCCCCAGAAGCTTGGGAGGGCAAACCATGGAATGGTTATCCAAAATCTCACCACCTGTCAGATCATTTGATGAGTTGGTTAACAAATTCATAACCCACTATTCCTACAACATCCAACATGCCATAACTATGCTAGATGTTTGCAATACCAAACAAAAGAACAACGAAACATTCATGGTATTCCTTCAGCGCTGGCGACGCATGGTCTCCAGATATCCTCGAGATATTCCTGAAAAGGAGAAAATGGAAATCTTCATCGATAACCTGAATGGAGAGATGAGTTACCGACTAAAACTTCAATGCATACCATCGTTTGCTAAATTGATTGAAAATGACATTCAAGTGGAAGAAGCATGTGTCAAAAAGGGCACACTCAAGTTCTACCAGGAAGGAACAAACTCATCAAACTACAATAACCAAAACAACACCAACCTTGACAAATCTCGATTTTGGACTCGAAACAGAAACGAAGGCAACAACGAATCACATGATCCCAAATCTAAGCAACCAGTGCTTGCATTATCTGGAAATCCTCAAAACACGAAAAATCTTAAAAATGCTGCACCAAATGCTAACACATATGCACAAAACACTGATCAAGGACAACTCAATACAAACAACACTAACGATACTCAACGCAAAACACATGAATCCAGGACCTAACACCAATTCACGCAACACAAACAATTTCCAAAAGCGTATCTTCACACCACTGGGACAATCATTAGAATCCGCATTCAGAGAACTTTTGGCAAACAAGATTCTGTCTTTGCCTCCAATCAACAATTATGAACCCCCAATCAAACCACCTTGGTGGAATGATTCGCACTATTGTGACTTCCATTGCAACAAGGGTCATAGAACAAACGAATGCATGAGATTGAAACATATAATACAGGACATGATTGATTGAGGTGACTTAACGGTGGATGGTCTCAAAACAAATGGTGATCACGGAGCCTTTAAAAATCCTCTCCCAAATTACAACAAAGATGGAGCATCAACCTTAGATGATACACGTGGAGCTCGTATTAATCACATCTACAACAACACCATCAACCACATATCAGCTGAAGATCATCAAGTAAATGTCATCACCATTCGAGATCGACATGATCATGAATCAGTCAATGTCATAACCCGAACTCAGAAATATGTCTTGAAAGGACATACTACACCTGCAACTACCATACCAAAAATCCAATATGACTTGGTTAGCCAACTACGCAAAACTCCAGCTCAGATATCTATCCTGGAATTATTGAAACTATCACCAAAGCACAAAGACATATTGGAGCAAGCGCTATTGGAAACCAGTGTACCTCAAAATCTGGATACAGACAGATTTCAAGCCATGGTTGCCCATATGACAGGACCTCATAACCTCATCTTCTCAGAGCATGATAATACTTCCTTGAGTCATCCGCATAATACTCCTCTCCATATTGAAGTCATTGTTTGCAAACACCGAGTAAAAAGAGTCTTAATAGATGGAGGAGCCGGACTTAATATATGTACTTTAAAGCTTATCCGTGCATTAGGCTTCTCAGAAGAATCTATTGATCCCTGCAAGAAGATTACCATAAAAGCATATGATGATGAGGAAAGGTCCTCTAAAGGAACAATGATATTACCTATTCAAGTAGGCCCAGTACAAAAGGATACTATCTGTCAAGTCTTAGACATAGATCTAACCTACAATATTTTGTTAGGACGACCCTGGATACATGAAATGCAAGCAGTACCTTCTACGTATCATCAGTGTGTCAAGTTCCCTTATGATGGACAAGAAATCTCCATATCAGCTGATCACAATCCATTTCAACATTGCAACACAATGGGGGCAGCCCAAGACAGTTTGGTTCCTCATAATAGAGAAAAGCAGCAATCTTCAACATCAGATCCACACACAGCAAAATCCAACTCCTTGTGGGGAGACTTCAAATAGAAAATGCAAATCAAAGACCAAGGCATAGGCGAATATTCTCTGGAGCCTTTATGTTTGGCAAAGTTGCCAATCTCACGTAGATTGCATGGTTTGCCTACTACATCAACACAACTGGCTACTCAGCCCATCACCAAATTTGATGGTACCTTCATACAATTGGGTACTCTAGCACATGAATCAGAAGACAAAGACGTTCTTAGCTGGTTATATAAAGATGAAGAAGAAAATCATAGAGCAGCTGCTCTGGACATTATTCTACCAACACACCTGTATGGAAAAGGCTACTTAATCATGAAGCAAATGGGATATGGCGGTAAAGGACCTATTGGGAAGTGCAAAGAAGGCGTCACTGAACCCATAGATCTTCCTTCACAACCTAGTAGAAACAAAGCAAGATTGGGTTCTAAACTCACGTTCCTATTGAAACGGCCGCCACACACAACTACAAAACCTCAATGGAAAGCAAAGACAAAGTATAAAGAAGAATCCTGGTAGGAAGCACTTTTTGAATCAGTAGAAACAATCCGCAAGGCACGGGAAGGTCAAGATCAGAAGTTACATCAGGAAAAGCTTCTAAGTCATAAGAAGGCCCTATCTGAAGCAGTAGCTCATATTCAAACACCAATATCTCAAGAACAAATCATGTCATCTCCAGATACTGTTATCCCTCCCCGAGGAAGCACAGTCTATGAACAAATCCAGCAAGTAGAAGATGGATCTGATACAGAATCTACAAAGACCATCAAAATGGTATCCATTATCAAAGATTTGTTTTCACCATACAACATACCTGTTTACAGCACAGATAGAATCTGGGACGATGCCTATGAGACAGATTCTAATGAATATGAATAGGGTACCTGCTCCAATGCTACTACCGATATCCTGGATGATACTGATTCTATATCCCTTTCTCAAGAAGAACATAACGCAGGAGATAGACCTCTTGAGTTTGGACCACAAAATATCTATGACGCCAAGGAAAGCGAACAGAAACAATATGAACAAGTCTATGTGGAGAATGATACCATCAAGGACCTCGACGAAATCCTGGACCTCTTTAAAACCAAAACCCAACACAATGAAAACTCTATCCTAACACTTACAGTAGCCGAACTTGATCCACCCAACGATTCCTTACCACTTGTCTTTCCTGACCTCATCGACTGGGATGAACCTGAAACACATGATATACCCATTTTCCCAGATGATGCATCTATTATCCATTACCTATGTACCGTAAATCCTGAAACAGGATCTACCAGTGAACAAAATAATGATATCTGTCAATTAGGGAGTGCCAAGTCTCTCAGTCGCAAAAATACAACAAATAAAGAATCTGATGCTGAAAACTAGTCAATGGCAGCTCTAGATCACAAAAAAGTAAAAATAAAGGACGCATCTGAGGGTGAAAACCTTTTTAAGGCACCTAACGATGGGAGACTTGACACTCTTCCTGAGCACTTTCATGAGCGATCGCCCATTTTGATTGAGCCCACTCAATCAATCAACATTGGTACAACAGAAACAGCCAGAAACATACACCTTGCAGAATCTCTAACAGAGGAAGAAAGATCAACATTCATCATCTTCTTTAAAGGACAGCAAATCAACTTTGCTTGGTCATATGCTGATATGCCCGGAGTAGATCCTCACTTAATCATGCATCACTTGTCCATTTCTACCGGAGTTAAGCTAGTCAAGCAAAAGCTACGCAAGATGAACCCACAGGTGGCACTCATGGTCAAAACTGAACTAAAGAAATTATTAGACGTCGGATTCATTCGACCCATTGACTATGCAAAGTGGATTTCCAACATTGTTCCTGTATCAAAACCAGATGGTAGTATCAGAATCTGCACTGACTTCAGAGACGTCAACAAAGCTTGTCCAAAAGACGACTTTCCTCTGCCTAGTATCGACATCATTGTAGATCTCACAGCAGGCCATGCAATGCTCTCACTAATGGACGGTTTCTCAGGTTATAATCAAATCAAAATAGCCCCAGAAGATCAAGATAAAACCGCGTTCACCTGTCCTTGGGGAACGTACTATTGGAATGTTATGCCTTTCGGCTTAAAGAATGCAGGGGCCACTTATCAAAGAGCAATGACCACAATATTTCATGACATGATGCACACATTTATGGAAGACTATGTGGATGACTTACTAGCTAAATCTTTCACCAGAGCAGAACATCTTGGTATCCTAACAAAAATCTTTGATCGATTGGAGAAATTCCAAGTCAGGCTTAACCCTAAGAAGTGTGTCTTCGGGGTTACATCAGGCAAGTTACTAGGCTACATAGTCTCAGCTAAAGGTATTGAAGTAGATCCAGCAACAGTACAAGCCATCATGGACATGCCACCACCAAAGAATATCAGTCAACTCAGATCTCTACAAGGACGACTTCAATCAATCAGGCGATTCATCGCTCAGCTAGCAGATAAAAGTCTACCATTTAATCATTTACTACACAAAAATGTACCATTCAAATGGGAGGCCAAGTGTGCAGAATCTTTTTACCAAATCAAACAGTACTTGATGAATCCACCAGTTCTAGTCCCACCAGTTGCAGGAAAGCCTCTTATCTTATATATCTCAACAACAGATATATCGCTGGGGGCACTATTGGCACAAGAAGATCAACAAGGAAAGGAACGCACCATATATTACATCAGTAGAACATTGAATGGCTATGAACTCAACTATACATTCATTGAAAAGGCTTGCTTAACAGTGGTCTTTGCATCTCAGAAGTTCCGACATTATATGCTAGCACACACCATCAAGCTAGTTGCAAAAATTGATCCTCTTAAATATCTACTCAGCAAGGCAGCTCTTACAGGCCGATTGGCTAAATGGGTCATGATTCTCAGTGAATTTGACATCCAATACACAGAAAGACGAGCCATCAAAGGACAAGCAATTGCAGATCAGTTGGCCGAAGCACCCCTACCAGGCAAACAAACCATGGAGGTTGAATTTCCAGACAGGGATGTTCTTGCTCTTTCTACCAAACACTGGACCCTATACTTTGATGGATCCTATACACAACATGGTTCCGGTGCTGGCATTCTGTTCATCACTCCTGAAGGACACACTATACCAAGATCATACAGGCTTATGTTTCCATGCATAAATAATGTAGCTGAATATGAGGCACTGGTCATAGGCATCAAAATGGCCGTAGAATGGAAAATCACAGAGTTAAAAGTCTATGGGGACTCGCAACTGGTCGTCCATCAAATCAATAACAACTATCAAACAAAGGATGATAAGCTACTACCCTACAAACGAATGGTGGATGACTTCAAACAGTATTTTGTGCACATCACCTTCGAGCAAATACCAAGGTTGAACAACAAAGCAGCCGATGCAATGGCTACAATCGCTTCACTACTACAAATTCCAGAACAACAGAGTCATTACGAGTTCCTGGTAGAGCAACTATTTTCCCCCGCCTATGACCACTTTGAATCCCATGTTATCTATGCCTTGACTGGTTCAGATTCTCCATTATATGGACCAATATACGACTACCTCAAGCATAATATCTTACCCATTGACCAATCCCGTAACCAAAAACATAACTTTATCCGACAAGCTGCTCGTTACACCCTTACCGCTGATACTTTATATCGTCGAGGTCTCGATGGTACTCTTCTTTGTTGTCTTGATCGTAATGATTCCGATTCTGCTTTACACGAGCTTCATGAAGGTATTTGTGGCACACATTCAAGTGGCACTACTCTTGCTAAAAAGCTTCTAAAGATGGGATACTACTGGCCTACAATGGAGAAAGACTCATATCATTTCGCCAAGAAATGTCCTAAATGTCAGATCTATGGCAATCTGATACATGCACCAGCCTAAGAACTGCAGCCATTCACAACATCTTGGCCCTTTTGTTAGTGGGGACTGGACCTCATTGGCAAAATTCATCCTTCATCTTCAAATGGACACAAGTTCATTATAACTACAACAGAATACTTTACCAAATGGATAGAAGCAGTTCCCATGACCATAGTGACAGGGAAACAAATTGTCTCTTTTATCCTCAATTATCTGATCTGCAGATATGGTATTCCAAGTTCAATCATTATGGATAATGGATGACCCTTCAAGAATCAAGATGTCCAAGAACTATGTGAGAAATTCAAAATCCAACATAGGTTTTCTACACCATATTACCCATAGGGAAATGGTCAAGCAGAGGCATCTAACAAAACAATACTGAAAATCCTCAAGAAAACAGTAAATGATGCAGGCAAAGATTGGCATGTACAACTCAATCCAGCACTTTGGGCATACAGAACCAGCATCCGCACACCTACCGGAGAAACACCATACTCATTGGTATATGGATCAGAGGCTATTTTACCACTGGAGGTAGAGATCCCATCTCTCAGAGTCTCTTTGAAAGGCTTAATCCTAGATGAAGAGTATCGAATTAACCGCCTGCAAGAACTTGAGCTATTAGATGAAAGACGCCAACATGCTTATACTCATCTCAAAGCATATCAGCAACGCATGTGTAGGAGCTACAATCACAAAGTCATTCCCTGCAACTTCAAAGTTGGCGACCTAGTCCTTAAAGAAAATCCAAGAAATCAGCAAGATCGAGAAAAGAAAAGGAAATTTGAGCTTAACTGGTTAGGTCTCTATGTCATCATCTCAGTTTATGGATCAGGTGCCTATCAGCTAACAAATTCTAAAGGCAATGTGCTCGACGAACCAACTAACAGCATCCATTTGAAAAGGTACTATACTTAAGTAGCCTAGTGCACAGAAAAAGCCAAAAACAAACAAAAAAATCAAAAAATCCAGAAAAAGCAAAAACAAAGTACAATAAAAACAAAGGCTGAAAACCTGGTAAACAGGCGCTCTTGTGAAAGAATGGCTCCTCCATCTATATCCATACCATTTTATCCCTACAAACACTATCGGCCATCGCCCGACACTTAGCAAATATCCATTCAGGACATACTTAGCATAGTCACTATCCTGATTTGTCTATGTATATCCTCTTACCACTAATCCACCATGACTTGGAATCACTGTCTATATTCACATCAAGAGGCACACTCAGCTAGGGGTATGTAAATAATATTGCAAACACTCAAGACATCAAGACTAGATGCAAAACTCAACAGCATGACATCCAACACACAACTACGCTTCATCGCCAAATAAAACCAAACAAATCAAAAATAACAAGGATGGATGATTTTCTAAAATACTGAATGTTGCACTATAGCATAAAATCGTAGTTAGTTTTGCATTTTGAACTTTTTGAATGTTTGGATTCTCTTTCTTGTCTCACTAAATGCTTCACAGCTAGAGGTCAAGGGGAACTTCCAATATTTTCTTAGTCTTCTGTTTGGGAGGTGATCACTTGAACTGTGTGAATACATGCCTCGAGACGTGATACATCGTATATCACTGAAGGCCTGATTCCACTTCATGCATACAAATGATCAAATCTTGTCTGTTTACGCAATACGCACTCAGGTCGTCCTGGTTCAATTATACCTTGACGCTTGTGCTATCTTGCAAAATCAAATATCATGTAAATTTTTCTCAGGTCATTATGGTTCAATTATACCATTATGCTTGTATAAATTTTCAAACATATCTTAAACAAATCAATGCTCAATGATGATATCTACAAAGAAAGCAAACAAATGGCTATATCGGATGGCAAATACAGAATGAGGGATGCTCCAAAAACAATTAGTTGCATATCATTTTACAATTAGTTGCACATCATTTTACAATTAGTTGCATATCATTTTACAATTAGTTGCATATCATTTAAACATCATTTGCATATCCTGATACATTTAGCAGCATATTAAAACATACATCTCATTTTCAAGATACATCTCACAGCATATAAAAAGCATACATCCTGCATCATGCATTACATCATATATTGCATCATCACATAAGATAAACCACATAACATGCATCCATATAAACACATCACATAGATAAAAAATGGTGCTGTATATATATCTCAAAAATGATCAACATCTACAAAATGTGTAAAAACACTGTGTCTAGTCCAAAGAATAACAATGATCCAACAATACAACAGAGACCATGTCTCTCAAGTATGACTATCTCCTGACGGAGATGGTCTCACTCCAGATGCACCTGCCCCTGGATCTCCAGGAGGGTCCTGTCTCGGTGGACCAGTGACACCTCAGCTCTCTGACCGTGACCTAGTAGCTCAAGATCGGCTGGATCTCGACTAAGCAAAACTCTCCACTCGCCAATCCCTGGGTACTACTGCCTCATAATGCCGCCTGTAGTACTCTGCCTCCTGGGCTCTCAGTGCCAACTCTCTTAGGGTTTCTCTCATGGGACCACCCGCTGCTGCTCTCTGCATGCTCGCTACCACCTCCTCCGCTCGTCCTCGCCACTCTGTCTTGGTATCTCTCTCAGTGGTCAATTGAGAAATCTATCGCTGATAGGTCAAAATCTACGCCTGCAGCTGCTGAACGGTAATTTGCAAAGTCCGGATCTGCGCATCCTCCACATGACCTAGCACTCGAACTCGCAGCGGTACCTGTGCTAGAGGAACCCCTCCCACACGGCCTGTCCTCGGTACTGGAGGTGGGAGTACATCCGTCCTCCTCCTCTGTGCTCGTCTACTCAGCTCCTCCTCACCCCCCACTGCAGCTAGCACCTCCCCCACTCTCCCCTCTCTCCCGGCTCTGATAGCCAATCCACCTCTCCCTCTCTCTATCCTTCCCTGCCGCATTGCTCTCTCCACACCTCTCTCTCCTCGCCTCCCTCTGGCTCCTCTCCCTCGTCCTCCTCCTCCATCCTCCCCATCATCTCCATCATCTCTCCCGTCTCCCTCCTCCTCATCTGAGTCAAAAGCTAGCCTCATCTCCTCCGGATCTGAGATCCTAGCCACCGCCCGCATCGCAAACAATCGAGCGAACTTGTCTGTCATGCCCACATCCTGAATCTCTGGGGCATAATCCTAGATTTGCCCAGCCAACCCCACAAACTCCTCCACTGCCACCACACTGTCAATAGTCGGCCCCCAATCGGCCACATCCTACTGCCTCCGTGCATACAGGCATGCTCCCTGAGGAATCCCCTGCTGACGCCCGAACTGCCTCAAAACTCGGGTCACCACAAACCGCTCAATGACGAACAGGGTCCTCCCAATCAGATACCTCGTCATAAATACAAAGGGCATCTCCAGCCCATCCTCTGCCCATACCTCACAGCCTGTATACGGTCTTCAAGTGACCGTATCTATGTCATCAAAAACCCTCCTCCAATGCTCTAGTTTTCCCAGCTTACGCTGGACAACTAGACCTCTATAACCGTAGGCATATGTTGCACCTATGGGCCTATCCTTGTCTGCCAGTGGCCTCACTGCTGGAATGTGCTCCCAGCACCATACCTGTAATAGGGTCACGCCAGCTGACAAACTGCCGTACCCAAGGTATACTACCTCATGTAAACTCCTGTATAAGTGAGCCAGCATTGCTGACCCCCATGCAAACCTTCGGCCCTGTGTGACCATCTCCTCCAACACTAACCCCCATCCCACCGAGAATCCCTTTGACCTGTGATCAGGACAAAGGAATCCCCCAATAAATCCTGCCAGTATAGATGGTAGCGGTGCATAATCCAAATCCAAAAACTCCTGCCAGGGGATCTCATAACCACAAACTGTATCATCCTAGAATATGCGGCGCAGTGCCTCTGTGCCGCCCTCCTCTGACTGCTCATAGGGAAGTAGTGCCCCTACTACAAGGATGCGCAAAATCCGGTAACAGTCCTCAGGGGTGACTGTCATCTCTCCAGTGGCAAAATGGAAGGTGTTCGTGTCGCTATGCCACCTCTCTGCCAAAGCTGTCAAAAGCCCCCGGTTCACAGTGAACCGAGGCATATCCAGGAGAGAAGTCAATCCACATCTCTCAATAATGTCCAAATCTGCCTGTGACAACCGCGGTATCAATGTCCACGGTCTCGGGAATCTCTCCCTCGACTGTACAACACCCAATTGCTCCTGTCAACAAACAAAACATATCCAATATCAGTTTCCACATCAACACAAAGATATCAAAATCAAACTTACATCAACAACATGAAACAATTTGCTCATCTCTATCAAAGTTCAAAATCCTATCATTTCATATCAACTTGTAAAACAACTTAAGTTCTCAAAAACCATATCAAAACTTGTAACACAACTCAAGTCTCCACAATCACATAAACTTGTAAAACAACTCAAGTTTCCCACCCATATCAGCTTGTAAAATAACTCAAGTTTTCAACCCATATCGGCTTGTAATACAACTCAGGCTTCACACACATTGAATTTGAAACAGAACATGCAAATACATCATATTCTGATTAACAAAACACGTTGATATCTATACATAACTTGGAAAATCACAAATCAAAACAAGTTATACAAACACTCATATTGGATAAATTCATCAAAACACGACAGGCAAACAATACAAATTTTCAAATCGGCCAAATACAAAAATTTTCAGATGCACTAAAATAGATCTTCAATGTGCTAAAAAACCCCCATGCGCTAGGCTGTCTCTCCTACGCGCTATTCTATCTAACCTATGCACTAGATTCAGTCTACGTGCTAAAATTTTCACCCCATGCGCTACCTAATCCACCCCATGCGCTAGACTCTACCTATGCGCTAATCTACCTCTCCTAGGCGCTACCCTTTTAGCCCTATGTGCTAGGTTAGTCCTACGCGCTAAACCCCCTTCCCTATGCGAACCCCTGCGGCCCCTATGCGCTAGGTCACCCCTACGCGCTAACCTATTGACGCGACGCGCTACCCGACACTTTCCATGCGCCATTCTACATGCACACGCTAACCTAATAATTTTGCGCGCTAACCTATCTTTTTCGGACGCGACCCTTAAATTTGACCTCGATGCGCTACTCTAAACTTCGTATGCGCTAAACTAAACCCTAGATGCGCTAAACCATTAAAACCGAACTTTAAAATTCAAAAACTGACTAAAAATGACAAAACAAAAAATCAAAAAAGGGTAAAAAACATTGACTTACTGGTGGTCCACGCGCTACAGGTCTCCGGTACCTCCGGACGCGCTCGGAACGGTGTCTGTGATAAGGAATAGACATTTTCTCTCCAGAGCAAATTCTCTTTCTCCAAAGTCAATAAAGCACAAATGAACCTAAATCAAACCCTTTTCCCCTTTTATAGGAGGAAAATGAAATTAGGGTTAGCCGACTGGACCTGTAATATGGTCGCGGTCTCCCCTATACCAAAAAATTTGTAACTTATCGGGAGATGAATCAATTCACACACATTTCACATACACGAAATCATACAAATCATACGCAACTCATCAAATTAAATCAAATTTTTTTTATTTTTTTCAAAATATTGATTCATCTCCCGAGGGGGCATCACCATCAAATATCGAATCTGGAGCATCACATCAAATCTGGGGCACGACTTGCAAATCAAAAGAGCGACACAAAAATTGCATTTGATCATAAATCATGATAAGGCATCATTTTCTTTGAAATAACATGTGCACACACGTCACTTCAAAGAGGGGCAAAATGTAGACGTATAAAAATGACCATATTCCTAAATGAATATTTTATGTTCATTTCTCTATTTAATTAAATTACCCACATTCCTCTATTTAATTAAGTAAATTACTCAATTTATTTAAATAAAATTCACTATACCCATTTAATGAATAAATCATTTTATTCAATTAAATTCCCCCTATCCAATTTTAATTAAATTCAAATTTAATTAAATAGTTATCCTAAATTGAATAAATCTAATTTATTTAATTTCCCCAAATTGCAACCAAATTGAATTAAATCATTTATTTCAATTAAATCCTATTATCCCTCCATCCACTTGCAAAATCCCAAACCCCTTTCTAATCCCTTCTAGAATCTTCTAATCGCTTCTAATTAACCTAACCCCTCCTCTAAACTTTGTCACATCCCTAAGCAAAGGGAAGTCACTTCTCAAACCATCAAAGTCTTTGATAACCATTAAAGGCTTCAAGTCTTCAACCACCAAATGGCTCAAAGTCTTTGATAACCATTGAAGGCTTTCAACCTTCAACCACTTAATCCCCAAAGTCTCCAATAACCATTAATGGTTAACTCAAACCCTCCTACATGGTTAAAACATTTGTTTTGACTCAACCTCTACCCAACCAAAGGTCTCATCAGGCCATTAATGCTTTGACCATGATTATCTCTTAATCATTTGCACAAAGGTTTATCCTTGGATTAACTCTTAATCCAATGGGTAATCTTAATTTAGACTTGACCCTTAGCCTTTAGATAACCATGAGGTCTTCTCAGGCCTTTAATGCCTCCAACCCCTTCTCTCAACCCAATCCTATATTGACACTTGTCACCATTTCATTGGTGTCAATTGTGCACATGGATCCCCAACTTTCAAACTCAACCCTTGATTAAACTATTCAACCCTGACCATCCATTGCACTGTTTTTGCTATAAATAGAGCTCTCATTCCTCCATTCTTAACAATCATCTTTCAAATTTGAAGCATTACACTTATGCTCAAATTCTTTCAAGCTTTCATATCATTTTTATGCTCATCATTTAGCCTCTCTTTAGAATAATTTCTTTATCATTTTAGTTCAATCATAGACTAAATATAGTATGCTAGGATAGTATTCATACTAATCTTGTCATCTTATCATTTAGTTTATTGCATTTTAAAATCATACCTAGCTTATAACACATCTCATTCTAAAAATCTATCAGTGCATCCCTCGTTCTTGCATTTGCCATCCCTGAACCATTTTGCTCAGTGATCTGAGAGCAAAACATTGGTTTGAGGGACATTGTGAGATAGAGAATCATGGAACCCTCCTTGGGAAGCTGAGTAATATGTTATTACTCCATAGCTTGCATCAAGAAGTCCTGTGTGTGTGTGGACTAGTATTTTGAAATATTTTCACATATTGAGTCTTATCAGCCCACTTTTCCCGCATACAAGAACAACATCGACATTAATGCCAACCAATATGTTGACATCAATGACAACCACTTATCAATACGATCTCATTCACAACAATCACATCTGCAACAGAACCAAAGTGTGACTTCTCCCATTACACAAAAGGTAATGTATTTGAAGACTAAGCCCAATGTAAATGAATCAGATATGATGTGATTAGGAAACACAACTATGAATTGAATTGCAAATGGATAAAAGAGATTACATCAACACCACATAATTATTCTAGGAACATTTTGTACATTACTTTTTGGTTGTCCTAGTCCTTGATTCATCATTAGTGTAATAGTCTCTATTGAAGATTTAGTAAGAATAACGTCATCCTCACAATTTAATAGATTTCAAGAGGTTTAAATTGTAAACATTCACTATCCTTACATGAATTTAGTTACGAAAAAAATAAGACAAACATGTTTCAATCTGTAAAATTGTATGAAAAATGAGATTAATAAGTTACATGTTCACATACGTGTTTTAGGATCAGGTTTATACTCATAGAGAATAAGTTTCATGAACTATAAAGATGCACCATTAAGTTGTAAGAGATCAAGTTTACATAAAAAACTTAACATTTTATCAATAACTAAAAATATACTAAATTTTAATATATTATTTTATTTTCATTTTTTTTATTACTTGAAATATTAGTGCATGATCAATGTTTTCCTATTTTGATAAATATTTTAAAACAAAACTTAAAAGCCACTAGTAGAATAAAACAAGTAATTGCATAATTAATTTATTACATAATTTCAAAAGATAACTTATATTAATCTTGCAACAACTATCTCTAGAATATTAATTCACAATTTAAAACTTCAATAAATGAACTATCTTAAAAAAGGGTTTTAATTATTGTCCCCTTCCTTCATTGGCACTAATTCTTGCACATTAATCACAATATTAATATATAAAATATATAATGCAAATTTAGGACATTGTAATAATCACATTAGTCGCTAATTTTACTATGATAAATTTCACATTTTAAATGGTGATAATTCATATAAATAATTATCTACTCATTTTAGTATAGCAATACAATTCCATGTATAAGAACAATGAATTCATAAAATTAAATACACCATTTATCTTTTTTAACTAATTTATGTTTGAACAAATTCTTATTATTTACGATCACTATTCAATAAGATATCAAACATATATAACTTACCTTCTCTAATTACCTAATGTTCAACTTTAGTTAAATTAGTGTTAACTTCACTCACACTTGCATATGATTAGCACAATTCATTCTTTCTTTATTGTGGCATTGAACTAGAATACCCATTTGTGCTGACAGCTTCTCTCCAAAATGTCTTAGCTACACCTCCTTGAATTAACATAGTCCTGGCAACTTCAACCACTGACCAATTGTTCCTTTCTGCAATACCATTCTGTTGTGGTGTCCTTAGTGCAGATAGCTATCTCTTGATCCCATTGTTTTCACAGTATCTAGTGAATTCCTCTGAAGTAAATTCACCACCTTGATCAGTTCTTAAACATTTCAGCTTCCTTCCACTTTCATTCTCTACCAAGACTCTGAATGCCTTAAATTTGTTGAATACTTTTGTCTTGTCTTTCAAGAATGTGACCCACATCATCTTTGAGCAGTCATCGATAAATATCATCGAATACCGATCTCCTTGAATACTCCTTGTCCTCATTGGTCCACATAGGTTAGTATGAACCAAATCTAGCAAATGTTCAGCTGAGAAAGATTTGCTCTTGAAGGTTGAGGTTGCCATTTTCCTTAACTAACATTCCTTGCATAAAGCATTCACCAGTTTGTCCAACTGAGGAAAAATTCTTACTAATTTTGACTTGCTGACTCTTACAATGTTATCAAAATTCACAAGGAAAAACCTCCAATGCCAAAGCCAACTATCTTCTACTTTTGCAATTAAACAACTATTGACTTTAGAGTTTAAGTGAAAAAGATTACCTCTAGTTTGTTTGCCTATTGCAATCAGCTCACCTTTGCTTCCAAAGATCTTGCAAACTCCATTCTTGAATTCTAACAGGTACCTTTTGTCATTGAGTTGAGCAACACTCAAAAGATTGTGTTTTAGACCTTCAACCCAGTAGACATCATATGAACTACTCTTACCATTCAAGGAGATGGATCCTTTACCTTTCACCATGGAGGGAGAGTTATTCCCAAATCTGACAACACCTCCATCAAATTCTTCCAATGTTAGAAACTTGCTCTGGTCACCAGTCATGTGGTGTGAACAACCACTATCTATAATCCAGTCATTTGAACTATCCAAGTCAGAGACCAATGCCTTTTGATCTGATATGTCTTATTTGATAGCAACAAAGACAATGTCCTCATTTGAATCTTCCTCAGATTCTTCATCAACAATACCTCCATCCACTGCAATGAAACAATTTGTTTTTCCTTTTCCTTTAAACTTCCTATATTTCTCTCATTTTTCCTCATTATCTCCATTAGGACAGTTAGCACCAATATGTCCTATTTGATTACATGCAAAACATTTCAATGGTAATTTACCTCTATACTTACCGATACTTCTAGGTAACCGCTTGGCCAACAATGCTTCGAGTTCCATCAAGCTTTCTTCATCATCTACCTCTCTGCTAGAACTAGATTCATGATTGTAACTTACTTCTCTTCTTTTCCTTCTGGTGGGGTTGAGACTGAGGCTCTAAATGCAGATTCTGACCTCTGAATACTTCCATCAAAACTATTTAATTTAAATGCAATTAATTTACCAATGATAGAGTCAAGAGTTACCTTTGTCTTGTTAATAGATTTGAGTTCTTGAATGGCTGCAACTCTAATAGCGTAGACTGGTAGAAGAGTTTTCAATACCTTGCTAACCACAATGCCATCCTCCACTGTACCTCCAACACTTTTGATTTCTCCAACTATCTCCTTGATTCTCTAACCATACTATTGAATGTTTTCACCTTCAGCCATTCTCATGTCATTAAATTTTCCTTTGGGACTCTCTTCCTTGGCTATCTTTACATGCTCATCACTGCCATATATTTCTTCCAGTTTCTTCCAAACTTCATATGCAGTCTCCAATCCATGAACATCAACATATTTTGAATTAGACAAGTTACGAATGATGGCTTCCAATGCTTGGTTGTTCTCATGTTGCTCCTTTGTCTGATCATCTGTAACAATTCCACTAGACAAGTTATACTTAGTAACAACCTGATCCCAATACTGACTTCCTAAGCTCTTGATGTAAATCTTCATCCTATCACTCCAGATTTTATAGTGATCTCTATTAAACTTTGGACCTTCTCTCTTCATCATTTTCTCCTAGATCTTTTCCTCAAGCTATTAGGCTTATACTCAAGAGGACCTGGAATGCTCTGATACCAACTGATAATATGATGAAACTATAAAGATATGGTCAACTATTGAGAGGGGGGGTGAATCAGCAGATAGAAAATTAACTAAAACTTCACCAAACTCATTCCCATCTTAGAAACAACTCACAAAGTTTACCGGTTTGGACACTTTAACAAAACTGCAACAACACTGTAAAACCTTACTAGTTGACCTAATACTTCAATGATATAATGCAACAGATCTTAAACATAAATACCATTTGACCAAAACCTTAAACCACTTTATTAATACTAATAATAACACATTTCAGATCATTTCCAATCATTTAGTTATATCTATGCAGATTTACCAATCATACATATCAACCATACCAAAAACACATCCACAAAATCATTCACCACTTGACGCAATGATTTTTCATGTGGAAACCCAAATGGGAAAAACCACAGTGGGGATGAATACCCACAAGTATTTTTAACTCTTTTGAAGTTCACCCTGTTAGGAGCCAAGCTCGGTTAGAAGCTTATACAACAATGTCCTGTTAGGAACATATCCGGTTAAGGACACCTAGTTAAGGGATTGACTACAAATACCCCATTAAAGGTAACCTCAGTGGAGGATTTTAAATCCAAGCTAATGGATCACTTGGTTAGAGGATTTCAATAACAAGCCTGCTAAAGCTTACCCAGTTAAGGGATTTTACTATTGTAATGGTTAGAGAACAACAGGTTCTTGATTGATCTAGAAATATCACTTCCTTGTTGAATCAGATCCTTTACTGCTCCTATCTGCCTTCACATCATTCTGTAGATACACCTCTTGGTTCGACAACAATCACTTTCACACTTAACCAAATTTGCCAACAATTCATTGAATCAAATCATCGACCTTATAAGAAAATACATTAGGTCAATAACACAACACAAACCCTACAATCTCATAAAGATTACAAACATATCAGTTCAATCTTGACCGTTAGATTACATGCAATCAATTTCACATTCTTCTAGGCATCTACAACCACTCCTAGATCACCACACTTTGAATCTTGTAACACATCACACGTTTTTCACTTCATACTATGTATTTGATCATTCCCAAGATAAAAGGTTATCTTTATGCACCAAAACCTTTTCAAAACTCATCACGTGCAACATGCTCACGTGGAATCTTCATCACCGATCATCATTCGGTCATAGATTACCACAACCGATCTCCAAGCTCCATCGGTTAGAGTTCTTCTTCTCAACTGGTTAGGGTTACCAGTTGAACATCACTACATCATTACTGGTTGCTTTATTGGTTTTTTATCGGTTTCTATACTACTTCATTATCGATTGCTATTGACATCAATGACAACACTATACTTCTTCAATTCAATCTTCGTGCAATGCCAACATTCCTATGAGTTAGCATGTTGATCAATGAAGATTTGCATAAGTGGTTTTGGTGCAGCTATTGCAGTTGGTTCTAATGTGCTTGTTGGAATTTCCTGATCATGTCCTATTTGTTTTGGTGGTCTACATTGATCTTTTTGCACATTCTTGGTAATTTTGTTGATCCAGTGATATTCTTCGTGTTATGTGGTATTCTTGGTGGTGTAACGTGTTGCCGTTGATCTTGGCAAGATTTTCGGTGGTGATGCGTGTTTGGAGATTTGGTTCAAGACCATGCTATGTCATATATGCCATTATATTGGTCCAGTGGTTTATTTATGTATCGTGTGATGTAATTTTGTAATTGAGAGTTGAGGGTTTGGCCGACCTTGTAATCAAGGTTGATGAATTGTATAAATAGGTGGTATAGTCATGTAATTTGGGTGTCGATGTGGTGTTTGCATTATCAGTGAGTGGTGTATGTGGTGCATAAGTGAATTTATCCTTCGGTGTGGTGTATTGAGTAGAGATTGTTACAGGGCAGAAAAATGTGCTTAACGAGAACCATCATTAGGCATAAGGAGATGCTATATTTGCAATTCATGTAATCTAGATTGTAGTCTGAATCTTATTGTAAGGTAGTGAGACTTCCCTGAGGGTTGGAGCCTTCTGGGTCATCTTATTTAGAGCAGTGAGCTCTAGGAAGTGTGTCTCAATGCATGTGCATTCCACATTGTAATATTTACACATACTAATATAGAGTATCATCTTATTATGGGTAGGTTCCCACCATGGTTTTTCCCTTAACCGGGTTTTCCATGTAAAATTATTGGTGTTATCTGTGTTGGTGCTATTGTGTTTATCCTTATTCTTGTTGTAGTTGTTTATATTTGAGATTGTGCTTAATTTGATTAATCCAGTGAAAACTGATTCACCCCCCTCTCTCAATTTTCCTTCTTGGTTGTTGCTAACAAGGGAATCATTCATTTCGGTAGTATAAAAGTAACACTTTATGTTATTGTTTTTTTATTAGGGGTAAAATAGGTTTTTAAGGGAACCATAACTTTGTACAAATAGATGTTGTTGGGATCTGAAACTCATAAGAAAAATGTTGCCAACAAATAAAATAGAGCCAAACTATAGCAGACCATAGGGATCAAAATATAAGAGGAATGCCTCCAAAAAGAACAAGGTCAAAGCCACCTAACAACTCAACTTATAAATTTAAATTGTTTTGAAAATAATCTCATAACATTCAAATGATACAAAAATAAGCTCCCTATACCTTCCTTGTTCACCAATTCTATAGGAGAGAAAAGTAAGAAATATGAAGAAAAGGCAACAACTACCCCTTTGTAGCTAGGATTTAAAGAAAGGGAATTGAGAGCCCCCTTGCAGCTCCACTAAACCTTTCATGTACAAATAGTCTCCACCTTAATATGATAGGAAAGAGAGGGAATCTATAGAAGAAGAAACAAACCCTCAACCTCTCCCAAAAACATGATCTCTATCTCCATAAGAGAAATTTCCACCTCTATAAGAAAATCTTGAAGAGAGGGAAGGATGAAAGAAAAACAAGCCCTTATCCGATAATCTAAGATAAAAGCACACAGAGTCCACTTAGTATTTAAAAAAAATGGACTTGATGAAAACAACATAAGAAACCCCTAACCTAAAACTCCAACAAACAATAAAAATTTCCCTAACAAACTTGGGGGCAATAAAATAGAGCCAAAGGAGAACATAAATGAGCCCCCTCATAGATACGACATAACTTCAATACCCAAGTAGGAGAACAAAAGCACCATGCCAACTAGATCACTAAACAATCTTCAAAAAATATCTCAAAGAAAGTAAGTGAGAAAAAAATTCCAAACTTGGACATCTTCTATTAGCAAGTAGGAATCTATGGAAAGTAATCTTGAACCCAACCTTTGCCAAAGAGACCAATTGAATAAACCACCAAAATAGATCTTCCTTCTTAAGGCACACAACTGAAAACAAAGAAAAAATATTATAAGACCAAGCCCTCAAAAATAAAGAACCACCTAGAACAACCCAAAAAGAGCAAGAAATATCTAGGTCTTGGATCCAAACAAAAACGTAAAAACCTTCTCTTAGAATCCTACCAACAAAACATGACACCAAAGATTCCCTTTTAAAGGGAAAATACAAAGAACCAAGAGCCCCTAACATTCAAACATTATAGTAGCTAGTGATATTTCTATTGAATCTATCCATGTTGTGACCCTTATTGAGAAACCTAAGCCTAAACCTAACCCTCACATCACCTTTGACTCGAGGGAAATTATACTTGATGGACCATTATACATTATTGTGAATATTAAAGTCAATCTCTCACACATAGTCCACATTAATCTAGTACATATGGTAAATGTTATTAATAAAGAATACCTTTATACACAACAATTATATTAATATGCATATGATAAATCAAATGCTATAATTAAGGTGCATGATGGTTTCACTTGCCCCACTATAGGTTTCATCACCTTTCCCATAGCATTTGGTACTAAGCGCTTAGATGTGAAATTTTCTATTATCCCTACCTCTAACCAATTTTGTGTGAAGTTGGGACACCCTTGTGTCAATTCCATGAAAGATATATCTTCTACCATCCATAAGTGCTTGAAGTTCCCTCATGGTGGGTATATTACAATGATCAATCATAGCCTTTATTAGCCCTTATCAAGATGCAAAAATTTGAACACCCTTGATTTATTTTGGCCTTAGAAACCTAAATCTCTTTAACCTCGTCAAGATCTCCTTTACTTATCTTGTCAAATATTCAAACATAAGAGAATATCAGCCTTGAGAAAGCCTAAGGATACTTCACTTATGGATATGAATATTCTTGCTCCATAGTATAGACATGGACTTCTTCCTACCCCTCCTACTCCTCTTATATGTGCTATGCTCCCACCTTCTACATCTTATAAAGGCTAAAGAGAAAAGAACCCAGCATCCTGCATCTCTCAACCTAGTGAGTTTCTACAATTCCTCCTACAAATGAATAATATAATCCTCTGTTGATTGATCCCCAATTCCCCCAAGCTTCGAGTCTTACCAAGATAAATCATAGTGCAAGAGATCGTTGATGAAGATGTCGCTCAACGGCTCATGTGCTTGCTTCCCAAAATGTTTCCTTTCCTAAGCTATCAAATGTTAACTACGTCTAATTTTCCCAACCTTTTCTTGACCCTAGGGAGGATATTTATCTTAATTAACCATATCAAAAATTAAAATTATCTATGCAAAATCATTTTTCTTATTCATCTCCTTTGTGCATTAAGGATTATATAGTGATTAATTTGGATGATGATATTGACGCTAATAATGTGGATACTAATGATTATGATGATATGTATGAGGTTACTAAGATTAATCATTAGTTATCTTCAAGATTTTTAAAATATTTAATCATAGCTCCTAGTGAAAAACAAATTGATTCATCATTAAAGCATGGTCCTTGTTCGGAACTTGTAGTAGATCCATCTGATGTACTTGTTGTGGCTCCTCTTGCATCTCTTACACCATCCATAAATGATGTTAACAAAGATTGGGAGTGGGGTGATTTGTTAGACTAGCTTCACTTGTGCAATAGACTCTTTTGTGTATTTTATTTCATGTGATGTGTTTCCCCCATGATGTGATGCTTGATGTGTCTTTGTGTTATATTAAGTTCTCTTTGGATAACCCTTGTTGCCCCATTATTGCAAGGTAATGAAGGGAGCAAACCTATTGTGATATTTATCTATTTGTATCTCATGTCTTTTATATGCCATATCTATGTTATGTCATAAATGTGCTATTGTTACGAATGTGCTATTGTTACGAATGTGCTTTTGTGTTGTCTACATGGGGATGATGCAAAGTGTTGAGATCTCCCTTTTTGGTATCTTTTGTGTTGACTCAAAAAATACATTTATTGTTCATCTTATCTTCTCATAGTTCCATTACCTTTTGGGGATGAGGTCAACTCATTGCAATCATACTTGATATACATGATTTATCTTATGTGCATACTTACCCTAGTTAGTGGATCCCTTATGTTCTCTCTTCAAGTTTTGTGACTATCACCTTTGAATTGCCTATTCTTGGGAGAATTTCATCATTGTAACATGCTTGTCTTTTGGATGCATGTATGCCACCTTAAAGTAATTGCTCCTAATAAGGTGTACACAATCACTTTATTGGGGGGCATATACTCTTATCATTTTTTACACTTTGTGCATACAACACCGAGGTTTGGTTTTTACACTTTGATCAAACACCATGCCATGCAATTGATATCTATTCAGATTACTTTGCAAGCTAAAACCTTGCATTGTAATCTTTGTGCTTGGTGCACATTGTAAAATCCATTTTGCAGTTGATATTTTCTTTCTATGTGCCAAGATGACTCATATATCCTTACTAGGACAAGAAGTTGCATCTTTTGTTCTCTCTTTTCTCTTCATGTGTTGCTCCATTTATCTTCATGCTTTGCTCTTTTTATCTTGATATTATACTAATTGAATCCTAAGTCCTTGGGGGTTTGGTGTTTATTGTCCCTTTAATATCTTTATGAAAGAATTACAATGTTATTATGTACTTTACCGATAGTATGAGCATAGGTTCATACTCCCACTAAAGTGGGGGCTAAATGTAGTGTTGTAAATTGTATCCATATACAATTTCATACTCCCTTGGGCCTCACTTTGGTATTTATACCCTTTATTCCTTGATTGTGCCTGATGTTTCTCACAACAATGTCAAATCTGTGATCCGAATTCTCTACTTGGTCTCCTAGACCTTTGTTCAACACAAATGGACTAGACCAGACCAAAAGGGCCCATTTTTTAACCCTCTAACGGCTGAGAAAATTTGAGTGGGAATTATTTTTTTATGTTGGCCTTCTTCATAATTTTCAGCATGTTTCATGAGGATAGGTATAAAAGAAAGTCTTATCCCCTCATTTGAAATATCTCTCATCATGGATATTAACTCCACAATTCAAATGCAAGTGAGCAAGCAGTCAAGCATCATTAGAGAATTGAAGGAGAGGTCAAGTATTCATATTTCAAGAATTCAATATGGCATCCATTAGAAAATTCTTATGAAGACATCCATGAATTCCTACATTCAAATAACATCAAAATTTTCATGAAGACTTCAATAAAAAGGAGATTCATAAAGGTATAACATTTCAAATAAGCATTTCGATTCAAGATCTAGCCTCTACCCCATAAAAGCACAATCTATTTTCTATTTCATTCATCATAAGGCTATTTCCAAATATGGGGTTTGGCCTAGGCCCCATCAACCCAAAATAATTTTTCCTCTTGTTTTTGTGTAGCTGAAAAATTATAGAGAGAATAAATATAGATTCAAAAGTGTAGACTAAAATACACATAACCAGATTTTGCAAAAATGAAAAAGGTAGGACAGGTTTGCCTAGCCCCATTGTTCAACACTTTTCTGACAAAATTTTAGGAAGATACTCAAAATGACATCCTTATCCCAAATATGTTTCTAATATGCACATATGATAAATTCCAAACAAGGTCACCTAGCCCCATTGTCTCGCATTTTTTAGCTCAGATTTTAGACACGAGTTCCTCTTTGCTTCGTAATTCTAAATTTGTGCTTGATGTCTACATAAGTGTTTTGAAACTGTTTGTTTATGCTAAATATTATCAACTTTACATCATTAACCCCAATTGATACACTTTCAAAATTAATTTCAACTCAAACAAGAAGAATTAAGATCCAATTTGTTCTCAGCCCTTTCCTATAGGTTTGAGGTTGAGCCTATTGAGTCTTATTCCCCTTAATGTAATTTGGTGGTGAATGGGTTTAATTCCTAGTTTATATAAATAGATTAGTAAATCCTCATTTTCTCACAAATACAATATTATATATTTATTCTTTAACATAAATAGGTGAAATTAGATAATTAAATGACAAACATCATATAGAAGTATCCTACATAAAATCATTTTATAATAGAACCATGTCTCTAGCTATATAGTTAGGTATTTTTAAAAGGGAATAGTGATTGGGAATAGCTAATTTTGAGGATAATATATGTTTGTGAAGTGTTGTAAATTTCATATGCTTACAATTTCACACTCTCTTTTGCACCCTTTCTTTAGTGTTTCCTCTCTTGGGTTATTTCAAACCTATTTGGACCTTTATCACATTCTATCGTTCTCACATGTCAAGATTGAGACCAAATCATGTGTCATAGACCCTAGTACTTTTCCACTGCCTTTTTTAGTCCCTTTTCTAGTGGATTATGGTGCCTAATACCCTATTCCCTCTAAAAGGGGCCTAAAATCAAACATGTGCAGGTGTCAATTCTTTCCATTTGTAATCTGGTCCCATTATTTTCATTTGTCTTTTGGAAGTTGACCTAAATTAGGAAATACCTTGATAACCCTATATAAGGCAATCATTTATGATTCACAAATCCATCTAGAAATTTCATTCCAAGTCCTCATGCTCAAGCATTTCTATTCATTCAAGATTAGATCTGAGTACAAGGAGCTACAAGCTACAAAAAATTATCTTCAAGCATGATTTCATGATGGATTTTGTTATGGTTTGTCATGTAATTGTATCAATAATTGGAGGACTTATCTAAAGAGAATTGCATCACCACCATTATCAATGCTATGGTATACTATCATCAATTCAACATTATATTAATGATTTATCCTCTACCCTACCAGGGGTAAGTTCTCTTTTACATCATCATTACTGTTGTGGAGATGGGAACACCAACATGGGGTTTGACTTAGGTGAGCCCAGGTATACAACACAACCATTTTCCCCCTCTTTCATATGTACATGTATAGATTTGATAGACAAAATTTATAAATTTTCATAAAGTAGACTAAGATGGATAGTCCTAGACTTTGAACAAGCAAAAACCCCTAGACTATGCTAATTAACTCACTTGTCTAAAACTTTTAGGTTGAATTTTGGAGGGGAAGATCTATAGAACCTCCTATTGGCAATATTGCATTATAACAGACAATGAAAGATTGTTGGCATTTCATAAGGATACTGAGAAGGTTGTTGATGATTATGGATATAACTAATTAAAGATGTTTACTGTCTTGATATTATTATTTTGTCATTGATGTCAAGAAATTGATTTTCTAATTCAGTATGATGTTGCCATATCTTGAGAAGTATGATTTAAAAGAGTATAAAGATGTCGGTAAAAGACACAGGAAAGAATATGATGAATAAGGGGATGAATAAGGTATTCAATGGGCAACTACTATCGAGTCAGACAATGATGGGATCATGATGTTTAGATTGTTTTAACATCATACATATGTTGTAAATTGTAAAGGTTAATACTATACTATGTTACCAAGCAAAGAACCTAGTCAGTAAACCCTAAGGTTATCGCTATTGGTTAATGAAGGTGGAATGTCTACCGAGTGAAGTTTAGTATTCACCGAGTTATAACCGAGTTCCTACCGAGTTGTAACCGAGCTATAATAGAATGCATTAAATGTTTGCATGCATTATTTAATGAAGGAAGCTGATGAGCTGGAACTGATTAAATGATTGGTGAGCCGTGGATGAAGTTTGTTAATGAATCTAAGGCAATGGAAAGTCGGCATAAAGATCTATAGCGCAGATTGGACCACAATACCCTGGCACAAGTTCCAAGGCAGGGTAAAACATTTTCAGATCAAAAGATGCATTGAACCTGGACAAGATTGAAGATCTGATGGCTATGATTGATCATGGGAAATGTGATCAAGGAGATTAAGCGGTTACCTAATTGTTTATAAATAGGGAACTGTTGATAAACAATGTATGTGGGCAAGTGTATGCACAGGGATGCTACATAGTGATTACCGAGCATAGAAGCTTGAAGACCTGTTAGAATAACAGAGTATAGAAGCCCAGCAGATAGACAAGATTAGTTCTATGTCTAGATTGTATTGAACAAATAGGAATCTGCTTTAGCATTTTAGATGTGAAGTTGCAGATAGATTTTTATTACTGTTATTTTGTGAAAGTGACAAAAAATCTCTTAACCGAGTGGACTTAACAGTCTTATTTGTAAAACCCTCTAGCAAGGTGACATTCTGATTGAGTGTTTGAAATCCTTTAACAAGGTCACTTCTAACAAGGTGAAGATCCCAACAGATCTGAGGGAAATCCCTTAACCGGGTCACATCTAGCAATGTGTTTGTAATCTTTAACAGGATTTGCTTTTAACCAAGCATACTCTAGAAGAGTATATTTCTTAGTGGGTCCGAAATCCCATAGTGGTTTTTCCCTATTTGGGTTTCCATGTTAAATCTAGTGTAATGAGGTTTATGATGTTTATATGCTTTTGAGTTTGCATGTTTAACAGTTTTGGTTATATTACTAATATATATGTTACTGAGGTTGAATCTGATGTTTTTATGGATGATTAAGTTTGTATGATTCACCCCCCCTCTCATCTTATTGGCTATTGGTTCTGTACTTATATTAAGTATCAGAACTATCACCTCCTAATATTGAATATGAATACCTTAATTGATGTAGACACCCCCAGGACTAGGGAATCTATCCCCATAGTCTAACACTTCCACCTCCAGAATTCAACTACAAGTTCCTCTCTATCTCTTTATTCTAGATTTGTACTTCTGTATTTGCTTCCAATTCTATATCCGTCTGTTTATGTTGAATTTGTCAATTTCCTATCATTTTACCTAGATCTTGCATATTCATATCATATCAAACAACAATCCTTCAAAAAGAGAACAATTAATCAAAGTGCTTAGTTCTCCTTTCAGACTATCTTATGCTTGTATTAACTTCTGATTTTCATTTTAAGATCTGATTTGTATGCATTTTATTGAGTCATAAATGTAATCAATTTTGAAATACATCACTTATGCACTCAAACCACATGAATATTCATAAGGTGAATGTCAAAAATGTTTATAGGATTCTGTTCTCTTCTATGTTTCATACTTTTTTTCTTAAAAGCTTCAAATAGACATATTGTGTTCCACATATGTTTTCTAAAAAGCTTTGGTAAATATTTTGAAAATTGTGATATATGTCCTAAAGGATTTAGTAAATGTCTTGTAAGTTTTGATACATGCTTCATGTTGAACCTTTAACACCCCTTTTATAAATAGCAATGTGGTTAACAATTATCCTTCTCCCAATGTTTTTCTCTCACTAATGAGGACATTTTGGTGCAAGAAGATATTATTAACAATTATTTCAATAATCTCTCTCTTAGGGATGAAGCTTTGAAGAATGATGTTGATCCTTCTCCTAAAATGTCCCTCTCTCGTGAGGATAATGTGGCACAAGATAATGATATCAATCATACATTTCCTAGTAACAACTCACCTTCTATTCACTTCAATGATCTCTCTTCTAGAGATGAAGCATTAAAGAATCACACTTCAATTCATAAAAAGGAGAAGAAATAGAAAGAAATAGAAGTTGTCAAATAATTAATTCTATTGTAAAATAACCACATCTAATGATTGATCAAGGCTACAACTATTACTCATAGTGAATAGTTCCATTTATTTATAGAAAATATAACTAGATCATGATAGAAAATCAACTCATATCAATCAATTTAATCTGTCAAAATGGCCCTACTCATGAGGATATTTTGGTGCAAAAGGAGGATATCAATAGCAATGTTTGCAATGCTCTCCCTTCTAGAGATGAACCATTGGTAAATAAAGAGCCTAACAAAAGTCAAGTCAATACAATTTTTATAAATCAAATGTGAAACCTCAAATTGTTGCTCATTTTGGTCAAGATGCCCATCAACCTCAAAACAAACTAGTGATTATTGCTAAAGTTGGTAAGAATCCAACTAGACCTTCCAATTATTTTTTAAACTTTGCAAAACAACTCACTCAAATAAATAGGATGAACCAACAAGTGTCACATTGACCCCATTATCATACAATTTCTCACACACATAATACTCATAAAAATATTCTTCCTACTTCTCAACCTACATTTTCTCCACCCCCTCATCTTCCTCAACATTGAGCAACTTTGTGCTACTCTAGCTAAGATATTCCTTTGAGATTTGATTTAGAATTCACCTACATACCACAGATTGATCCAATAAGCCTTATGTTTGCACCTACAAATTTGCCCCTACATAATGATGTTAGGACCATGATTTGAATCAATGCTTGAGCCCTATTGTAACAAGCTAGCGCACTAAATTATTACATTAAAATCTCTCATCTTAGTGATAAACATGTGAATTCATTTGGCATAGAGTTTGTATAGACCATCATGAGCATTCTTGTTTAGTTTTGTGGCTCCTAGAAGAGTTTTGGTTAAAATTTTAAATGCACATGCAATCATAGTGGATCTAAAAAAGTCCAAAAAAAATTCAAATTATGTTATTATGACAACAACCCAGTTGTCAATTTGACATCATTTAACTGTGGTTTCAGTTTCATGAAGATTGGAGATGTTTATGTGGAAACAAAAAATGAGTTGATCCTTGAAGGACCCAATATGCATCAAGGGTCTTAAGTTTGGTTCAACGTTGGTTGAAGAATGAATCACTAGCATCATTAGTAATAATGTTGCTTCTTTATAAAAAAATTAGATCCTGATTTCAGTTTGCTCCCATGGCAAAATCTTTATCATATACATTATGTGAATTTTCATTTATCACCATTGTCATTTATTTTATATAATTTAAATCATGTTTATGATTTAAAAATCTAGTTCCAGTATGATTAATATTATGTAGGGGCCTTTAAAATTAATATTATTCTATGCCTAAAAAGGTTTTGTCTGTCATTCCACATGGGAGAAAGGGGCATACTAAAGCATAGTTATGAACTCATGGATGATAATTAAAGTGGCGAATAAAATTTTATTGTTTGATTTTTTTTTCACATAAAAATTATGTTTCCTAGTTTTTGGAATATGTTGTGAAAGCCGAAGTGTTTATTATAAAATGCATATATAATATAATTTTGTGTCATTTGAAGCTAAAAATAGCTATACAACTCTTAGAATGCACCAAAAATCCATTACAATATATTCATAAGATATTGTTGTTTTAGTGCATCCTAAGGAAAGCTGGAAATGTGTGAAGGAATAGTCAAAGCAAGAGTATGACTGTGGAATTGCAAAATTGGAAATGTTATATGGGCTATAAAATGAAATAGGGTGCTCTTATTTATACAAAAAGTAGCAACTAGCTATACAAATATGGAAACATGGGCAATTAATGCAATGATATGTAACAGAGTGTAACTAAATAATATTTTTTACAATTTGACTAATTTCATCCAAGTCAATATATGGATACTTATTTATTTGATCATAACTAAATAATATTTTTTACAATTTGACTAATTTCATCCAAGTCAATATATGGATACTTTCTTATTTGATCAAAAGTGGAGGGAATTGCATAACCATCTATTTATATAACTTTAATAATGGGCATACATTCATAAGCAAAGCTTTGTTGAATCTAAAATTGTGATAGCTAAGATCCATATATGCTTGAAATTCTCAATATTTTTCTTACATGCTCAACCTCCTATCACAAAGAAAAAGAGGAGAGCCCATTGACAACATTTTAGAATAATTTGGCCTTGTCATTGTTGATGTGCATGATTCCACCAATGGTAGAATAGAAAAAATGTTAGACTAATTATTTTAGACTGATCAAATGTGGCATACATGGATATGGTGATATCAGTGTAAAGGAGAAAAATTGAACCACTACAAAGGGTGGTCAAACCCCTTGAGGACTCAATAACCTTCTCTTAATACCACTTGGTGAACTTTGTATGCTCTCTACCTAGGACGTACACATGGGTCAAGGATGACACCATGACATGCAAGCATCTTGTTTTGATGATATAGAAAAATCCACACCAAAAGGTACAAAATAACTAGAACTTTCTACTCTACCAGAAATACGATAAAAGTAAACTAGAAGTGAAAAAAACACAATAGATTGAAGAAATGACAAGGAATAATGCATGAATACTTACAGATAGTCCAGCTAATGAAGCCTCCATTGAATGTTGTCTTCCCTCACTGAACTTGCACACAAATGATTAAGGATGAAATGTTGGGCGGTTGTGATTTAGAGGTTTTCCATAGCCAAAACCCTCACTGTCGTGTTTCCACCTCCTCAAACACCGATATAGATAGATTTGAGATAAAGCAATAGTGAATATGCAATAAAGAAGATATAACAAACAATATGCTAAACTAGAGACGGTAAAATGAACAATGCAATGAACCCAAGAGGAGAAACTTCCCTTCAGCACTAGGAAACTGAGAACTTGCTAGGGTGAGAGAAAAGAATAGACCTCCCAAGTTGGTGAAGCTTTGTTATGTGTAGTAATGGTGGTCGATAATGGATGAAAAATGTTAGTGTGAGTGCTAAGAACAAGTTGTAAATCTAAGAGAGCACAAAAAGAGAGTTAGAGAAATGAAAAATGAAGCAAAATAATAATATAAAGGAGGGTGGGAAATGTCCCAATGTCTGTGGGTGTCAAAGGAGGTATTACATTGCCTAAACTAATAGGTATAATGTCTCAACAACCACATTCGGTCTAAATATTCATGGGACGAATGCATAGCACCACAGACATCTCTGTGGCACTTAGGTGTCCATAAATAAATCACTCCAAATGGTGAGGTGATTGGGAAAGATATATGGAAAAGTGAGTTGATAGGTGAAGTAGAATTTTGATCATCATCTTTGATTTGACTAAAGCAAAGGCACTATATGATGTGAAATTGTATGGGGTGCAATTTATGATATTACATTTTGCCCCAATTTTAGCAAGCATATCAAAAGCAGATGCAAGCTAAAGTAGAAAGAAAAAGAGTTAAGATAATTTTACTGAAACGTGAAGAGGAATCAAAGTCTTATGTCCATGCAAAGTTGCCCCTAGTGAAGAAACTTGAGTTGAACCTTCGTGTGATAGAGTTGGGCTATATCATCATAAACATGTTAGTTGTACTAGACAAAAATGTTAGATGAAAATAAAAAAAAATGGATACAAAAATGATTAATGATCACACAAAAATTACAAGACAACAATCATTAAAATAAAAGATCATTGAGTTGGCATTGGTATGGATAGCGATTTGTGTTATGCTAGATAGACATATGATCAATCGACATGTGATTGCTACAAAACTACATTGTAAAACAGACACATAAAAGATACAAAGATTAATTTAGATAAAAGGCAATGGTTTGGCCTCCACACAAGACAATAAATGAGATAGCTATATGAAAACATATTTCAAAAATAAATATGCGATAAAAGATCTAAGATAAACACAACCATGGATGGATAAATGATAGTCCCCCCTTAGAATGAGATGTGTTACACATAGAGAACACAAGTCATTCTAAGGAGAAGAAATGTTGTGTTATGTGAACATAGTGAGATGTTTCCATGGAATGCTATCGTGCAATAGATAGCACATGACACCCACAACATCAACAAGACACATAAAGGGACAAGGGGATTCTATTATTAAGTGTTAGGATAATTCATAACAATGAAATTAGATGACATATATAGCTCCATATGAATTACTCATCATGGTCCCAAATTTTTTGGATGTGAAGAAAGACACATGAAGATATAGATAAAAAAAATATTTCAAATCAACATGGAAGAAGGCTTGCATTCCCCCAACACTTTACATTGTACCTAAATGTCGAAAAGTGAGATACGAAAAAAAAAAAAAAAAAAAGGATGACACAAATAGAGGAAGTGTACAATAGATATTATCCCCTGAATCCAAGTACCTATGAAGTAACTTAGATCCTTTAGGAGAGCACAAAATATAAAGACAAGCATAGGGGAACATGAACCAAACACACTCTAATCTAAAGATAAGATGAGCACTACTCTAGAAATCACCCATGATCAGCCCATTGTCCTCCCAATATTGATCATAAGGGGAGGGAGGATGAGATCGAAGAGGGACAATCACTAAAGTGGTACTAGGTGTCTCACCAAAAATTTAAGAGCCAAGGATGAGGTTGCTTGAACATTCTCATCATTCTCATCCAATAACTCTTGTGAGGCAAGAGTCAATGATCATGTGAAGATTGTTGACAATGTTGGGATCTCCTCTAGAAATTCAAATATACACCTCTCCAAAGAAGAGGTAGGTGACTCAACCAAAGGTTGCAAAATAGAAATTGCATCATGGGCCTCTAAAAGAGTAGTAGTGACAAACTTCGAAGAAGATGGAACCTCCTCAACAATAAGCATAGATGTAGACAAAGAAGTCGTAGGAACTAATTTTCAATGATGAAACTTGGCAACAAGTCCCTATGCAAATTTACACTTAGGTGGTTGAGGTGAGGGCTTCACATCAATCATGACAGGTCCGAGGACCCAAGTTGCAATGAAGATGCAAAGATAAAGCGGGAGGACTACACTATACATCACTTGCATGTGCAAAATATCTATAGACTAGGAAAATGGAGGGATACCAAGAAAAGAGTGCTAGGAATCCCACAGATACTGAGAGGGGGGGTGAATCAGTATCTAACCAGTGAATGGAATTTCTTAACTTAAAACATGCAGAACATAATATAACAGCGTACTGGTATGCAAGAAATAATGCAATAAGCAGAATCAAGAACATCCACATGAAAAACACACCATAACACAAGATTTTAACGAGGAAACCCGGTGTGGGAAAAACCTCGGTGGGATTTGTGACCCACAATATTCACTCACTAGCCAATAAGAGAATATTACTTACAATAGGGGCTTGCACATGGAGGAAGGCCAACTACCTAGAGTTCACTGCTCAATGGGAAGTCTCACTGACTTACAATGAGGATTATACAAATCCAATAACTTGTACTGCTTTACAATAGCATCTTCAATGCCAGATTCAGTACCGGTTCCTGCTCTGTTCTTTACATATACCCTGTAAGGAAGTTAAGTAGCGGAAACAACTTCCTACACTAACCTTGAGAGGAGGGTAATGCAAAACTTTTTTAGATCATTACAACAGTTATAGAAAATAGAAATAGATATAATAGCATTCATACCACAACACAGTGATTTACGTGGGGAAAACCCTTTCGGGAGAAAAACCCCACCCTCCAAAAGCAGCTCAATATTTTATTCAGTAATCAAAAACAGATTACAACATACTTGCAGAGCAAGCTCTTCGCAGGAGTAGCACTAATCAGAGATTCAGAGGCAACTCAATAGCCATGAGACTCTTACACACAACCTCTATCTCACACACCTCATAAATAGGAGATACAATACAAGAAACCGTCAAACGGTATTACAAAACCATGGGCTAAAACCACCCAATAAGGTGTAGCCGACCTTATCTCCCTTCTATGACATGTTAAAGCACACATCAACACGTGTCGCTCCCTTTTACAGCTCATTTATGTATTCGATACAAATTATTTTTCCTATTTCAGGAGTACAAACTTCCGGAGGCCATAACTTGAGAACCGGGTGTCCGATTGACGAACCGTTTGAAGCGCCGGAAAGCTCGCGAAGTTCTCTATCACCTCGTAACCCACTTCGCCGGTTACGGCCACTTTTCAGGGCGTTTCGGAGCCCCTAAAGTCCCCAAATTTAAGTTTAAACATTTTATTGCACCCCTCCAAGACGAAAACTTTAATATCTTCAAAACTAGCTGTGACCTTGCGACGCAACTTTACCGGAATGCTTATCTAGCCAACCAGAAGCTTCAGGGAGAGTTTCACACCATTTCATGCTCAAATGAAAACTTACTATAAATAGTAACCTCACATAAATGCAAGGTTGAGACACCATTTTTCCCAACAAATCTCCCACTTGTCGAACACCTTGCATGAGCGGAAGGGAATGTCAACACAATGAATCAATTGCTAGGGGCCATAAGGCCCATAGACTCTGAACACCATCTGAACTTCTCTGTGCTCACAGCCTTAGTTAAAGCATCTGCAACATTCATCAAAGTTTCCACCTTAACCAGCTTCACCCTACCATCTTCGACCATATCTCTAACAAAATGATATTGAACATCAATATGTTTGGTCCGGGCATGAAATGTCGGGTTCTTAGCTAGGCTAATTGCACTCTGACTGTCACAGTAAATTGTCACTGTACCTTGTTTTATTCCAATATCCGAACATAGTCTCTTAAGCCAAATGGCCTCTTTACAAGCATGAGTAGCTGCCATATACTCTGCTTCAGTAGTGGATAAAGCAACCACAGCCTGTCGCTTACTCATCCAACTAATTGCACCACCAAACAAAGTAAACACATAAGCACTGGTGGATCTTTTGCTATCAATATCACCTGCCCAATCTGAATCCACATAACCATGGATATCAAGGGAAGTCATGTCTCCAACTGAATTACCATGATAACACAAAGAATACTCTGAAGTACCCTTCAAATATCTGAAGACTCTTTTGACTGCATCCCAGTGAACTCTACCAGGATTAGACATATATCTAGAAAGTACTCCCACTGCTTGGGCAATATCTGGTCTAGTACAGACCATAGCATACATCAAGCTTCCAACCGCACTCTGGTAAGGCACTCTGCTCATGTCTTCCATCTCCAATGGGGATGTAGGACAATCTGAAATAGATAGTTTCATTCCAACTGTAAAAGGAACACTCAATGGTCTACAATTCTGCATGTTGAACCTCTGTAACACTGAATTCACATACTTACTTTGGCCTAGCCATAGCTTTCTGTTCACCCTATCTCTTCTAATTTCCATCCCAAGAATGTGCTTTGCTGCACCAAGATCTTTCATTTCAAATTTAGCAGCGAGCTGAGACTTCAGTTCTGAAATCATACCTTTCCCTTTACCAATGAATAACATATCATCAACATACAATGCAATGAATAAGAAATGATCACCATAAGATTTATAATAAACACAGTGATCTGATTTAGAACGTTCAAATCCCAAACTCAACACATATGTATCAAATTTCTGGTACCACATCCTAGGACTTTGTTTGAGGCCATACAAAGATTTCTTCAATTTACAGACCAAATTACTTTTGCCTTTCACCACATAGTGCTCCGGCTGTGTCATATAAATATCTTCCTCCAAATCACCATGAAGGAAAGCAGTTTTCACATCCATTTGCTCAACCTCTAAATCATAAGCAGTAGCAATAGAAAGCAAAAATCTAATGGATGTCATTTTTGCAACAGGAGAAAATATCTCACCATAATCAACACCCTCAACCTGAGAGTAGCCTTTTGCAACCAACCTTGCTTTATACTTCTCAATGCTTCCATCTGAACCAATCTTTTTCTTGAACACCCATTTACAACCAACAGGTTTTCGTCCTTCGGGCAATGGTACAAGATCCCATGTATCATTCTTTTTCAAAGCTGCCATTTCTTCTTCCATAGCAATCTTCCAGGATTCTGCATCATTCATACCTAATGCCTCTTCTACAGATTTCGGTTCATCCACACTAGTATTCAGAGCAAAAATACATCTCCAATCATCAGGTGAATACCTTTCAGGTGGTTGTCTATGTCTTGTAGACCTTCGATCAAGCTGAGTTGGAGGTTCTTCCTCCTCTTCTGAAGATTCAGAGCTAGACGAGCTCTCCTCAAATTCTTGCCTATCTAGGGGTCTCGATTCAACTCTTTCAGGTGTAGAAGGAAGTTGAATCACATCTTCTTTTTTAGTCTGTTCTGGTTGCAATGTAACAGAAGGAGACTTAATTTCTCTAAAAATAACACTTCTACTGTGAATTACCTTTTGTGCAACAGGGTCCCAAAGCTTGTATCCTTTCACACCATAACTATACCCGATGAAGATACATTTCACAGCCTTGTTCTCCAACTTTGTTCGCTTCTCCTTTGGCACATGTGCATATGCCTCACAACCAAAAACTCTAAGATGTCTCAATGAAGGCTTGTGACCTGACCATGCTTCCATAGGCGTTTTATCAACAAGAGCTGATGTAGGAGACCTGTTAATCAGGTAGCAAGCAGTGGCAACAGCTTCAGCCCAAAACTTTTGTTCGAGACCAGCACCACTCAACATACTCCTAGCCTTCTCCATCAGTGTCCTATTCATTCTTTCTGCAACTCCATTCTGCTGTGGAGAATACGGAGTTGTCTTCTGCCTGTTAATTCCACAGTCTTTACAGAATCTATCAAAATCATTAGAGCAAAACTCACCGCCATTATCAGTTCTCAAACATTTTATTTTCTTTCCAGTCTGCAACTCAACCATTGCTTTAAATTCTTTAAAACGACTAAAAACTTCAGATTTACTCTTTAGAAAATAAACCCATGTCCTTCTACTAAAATCATCAATAAATGAAACATAATATGTGGATTTTCCAATCGAAGAGACATCTACTGGACCAAACACATCAGAATGGATAAGATCCAAAACATCACAAGTTTTATGAGAACTCGAGTAAAACTGAACGCGGTTTTGTTTTCCATAAATGCAATGCTCACAGAAATCAAAGTCAAGGTTACAGTCATTCAAACCTTCAACAAGGTTTTTATTTTTCAAGGTCCTTAGACCCTTTTCTCCAATGTGGCCAAGTCTCTGGTGCCATAACATAGTCTTCTCTGCAGGTAACTTTGCTTCAGACGAAAGAGCACCCTTAGGTACCCAAAAACCATTTCCATCTGCTGAAGGTGAAACCTTCAAATCTTCCAGTGAAGTATCCGCAGATTTACTTTTTACAGAAGTGCTATTACACTCAACAGTGTATGCTTCAAGCTTATACAAAGTGCCAAACCTGACACCTCTAGCAACTACCATAGCACCCTTAATCATCTTACATCCTGCTTCAGAAAAGACTACCTGCACACCCGCATCTATCAGTTTGCTCACAGATAACAAGTTTCGTTTTAATCCAGGGATATGCAGCACACCATTAATCCTTTTTATTCTACCATCAGAAAACCTGATTCTAACTTTACCTCGACCAACAATGTCTAGATGTGAATCATCACCCAAGTACACCTTACCTCCATTAAATCCTTCATATTCAGAAAACCAATCTCTATTGGAAGTCATATGAAAAGATGCACCTGAGTCAATTAGCCAGGCATCATTACCTGCATGAGTCGCCAAAGCCACAATAAAGGCATCGCCATCTTCCTTGTCGGACTCAGAATCAGAATCGAACTTTTTCTTTTTCTTCTTCTTTTCTTCTTTGCAGTCCTTACGGATGTGACCCGGTTTACCGCAATTCCAGCAAATGACTTTGGACTTTCCAGGAGATTTCGATCTCCCTTTGGATTTGGACTTGCCACGCTTCTCATTCTTCTTGCCTTTCTCTTTAGGTCTTCCACGAACGGTTAGGGCTTCCTTTGAACTGATGGATACCTTCCTTCGCATCTCTTCACCGAGTAGGGCACCCACCACATCTTCAGATTTCAAAACAACAGAAGTACTACCGATAGCCATAACAAGAGAATCCCACGAATTAGGCAAAGAACAAAGCAAGATCTGACATTTCTCCTCCTCGTCCATCTTAACACCGACGGATACTAATTGAGCCACCAACATATTGAATGCTTCCAGGTGGTCTGCAATTCGTCCACCCTCTTCCATCTTCAAGGAATACAATTTCTTTCTTAAGAAAATTTGATTTAATAAAGATTTCACTTGATACATCTCACCAAGCTTAGTCCATAGCTTCTTTGCAGAGTTTTCTTCATGGACATTGATTAGAACAGAGTCTGCCAGGCACAGTCTGATTAGACCCTTGGCTTTTCGGTCCATAACATCATACTGAGCTGCCGCAGTAGGATCTGAGGGCCTTTGGACATTCGCATCAACAGCATCCCAAAGATCTCGATCTATTAGCAGATCTTCCATCTTCAGCTTCCACATCTCAAAATTACTTCCATTAAATTTCTCCACCTCTATTCTCCCTGACGAACTCGCCATCTGAATATTCCTGCAACAAGATCAAAAAGTGTCTTCTGCACAAGCTCCCACTCAAATCTGGATTAGTTCAAAAAACCCAACTGCCCACAATTGAAACCAAAGGTGATCAGGCTCTGATACCACTTGTAAGGAAGTTAAGTAGCGGAAACAACTTCCTACGCTAACCTTGAGAGGAGGGTAATGCAAAACTTTTTCAGATCATTACAACAATTACAGAAAATAGAAATAGATATAATAGCATTCATACCACAACACAGTGATTTACGTGGGGAAAACCCTTTCGGGAGAAAAACCCCACCCTCCAAAAGCAGCTCAATATTTTATTCAGCAATCAAAAACAGATTACAACATACTTGCAGAGCAAGCTCTTCGCAGGAGTAGCACTAATCAGAGATTCAGAGGCAACTCAATAGCCATGAGACTCTTACACACAACCTCTATCTCACACACCTCATAAATAGGAGATACAATACAAGAAACCGTCAAACGGTATTACAAAACCATGGGCTAAAACCACCCAATAAGGTGTAGCCGACCTTATCTCCCTTCTATGACATGTTAAAGCACACATCAACATGTGTCGCTCCCTTTTACAGCTCATTTATGTATCCGATACAAATTATTTTTCCTATTTCAGGAGTACAAACTTCCGGAGGCCATAACTTGAGAATTGGGTGTCCGATTGACGAACCGTTTGAAGCGCCCGAAAGCTCGTGAAGTGCTCTATCACCTCGTAACCCGCTTTGCCAGTTACGGCCACTTTTCAGGGCGTTTCGGAGCCTCTAAAGTCCCCAAATTTAAGTTTAAACATTTTATTGCACCCCTCCAAGACGAAAACTTTAATATCTTCAAAACTAGCTGTGACCTTGCGACGCAACTTTACCGGAATGCTTATCTAGCCAACCAGAAGCTTCAGGGAGAGTTTCGCACCATTTCGTGCTCAAATGAAAACTTACTATAAATAGTAACCTCACATAAATGCAAGGTTGAGACACCATTTTTCCCAACATACCCCTTAACCTATATTTCACACAATAGGTCTGCCTAATATTTTCCTTATACTTATGTCTCCTTACACTGATGTCTACAATGATCTCTTTTATACATAAGAGTCATTTTACAATTTGCCAAGTCGGCTTACAAAGTTTTTCAATAATTAAAAAAAATCCTATCGACCTCTGTGTCGGTATACTTCCTTTCTTCTGTGTCAGTGTCGGTGTCCTGAGTGCCAGTGTAGAGTGTGATCTGCTGATGCCGGTATAATGTCTTTGCCGGTGCCATAGGATTGCAAGGTTGCCATCAATGACAAAACCTTCAATCACATACAATGTCTCATTGGAATGTGCATATGCCAACAATCTCCCCCTTTGGCATTGATGGCAACACTCATGAGAAATTTCAAAAATGATCCAAAAATGTGAAGTCCAAAAATGTTACCAAAAATGTGTGTGCTCCCCTTGAGCATATGATTCCTGTGATATTGAATTTTCTCATCCTACTACTCCCCCTTTGGCATCAATGACAAATGTTGTCAAGATGTCAGTAGAGTTTGTAGTTTCAACCTTGTAACTGGGTGGTTACAATTTGAAAAAGATCTCCCAAAATCAAGTTTATATTGTCCATAAACTTTTTGCTATCCTTTATTGTTGTCTCTATTCTCTTTATTGTACCAGTGAGATGTTGCAAATGCTCTGCCGATGTTTTCTTTCCCTGTATTAATGCCTCAAATACTTCCTTCCGTAGAGATGCTAGATAGTCCAATCTTGGAATTAGCTTTGATCTCAAATGCTTTGCCTTATTTACTATTCTTTCTTTCTCTCTTTCCAATTTAAGTAGTTCTTCCTCAAAATTTGTTATCTTCTCCTCAAAAACTGATAGTCTATCAGGTGAGTTGACAAAACTATCTGCAAGTTTATTGATCTCATCATGTACCTTGCTCATTTTCTTGTCTATATCTACACTCAAAAATTTTGTTTTACAGGTATCTTTGTACAGATTTTTGTACTCTTTCAACAAATTACATAATTCCGGTAGAAGTGTGTCAAATTCTCTATTACACTTCTTTATTTGCTCATCAAAGAATTTCTGTTTTTCAATTTCTACCTTATCCTTCAATGACTCTTCCTTTATTTTCTCAATGTTTTCTGTGATATATTTACACAATGTATCAAGTTGTCCTAAAGAATCTTTGTTATCTATATTACAGTTATGAGCAATTACCTTCAAAATTGGTATGGTATCATCGATTGCTTTGTAAGCTTGTGAGCTGCAGTCGGTTATTTTCTTGATTGAATCTAATAGTACCTCAATCACATTAGTTGATTTGTATCTTGATGATGAATCAACAATCTGAGTACCGGTGGAAGTAAGTAAGCTTGTATTGACCTCTGGTAGGTCTGTTTGTGTCTGCATTTCTTTAAGCAATGGTTTTTCTGCTTCACTAGTTGCTGGTGGCACTATTTCCTTATGTACCTGTTCCTGTTGCTGTTGTTGTTGCTGTTCTGGAGCCTTTTTCTCTGTTTGTTCCTTTTTTTGTTGTGTTGTCTCAGTCTGTGTCTGAGTCTCTACCTTTTTCTCTTTATCTTCTGCCAGTTTCTCCTGTGTGTTATCAGTTTCCTCAGCTACCGGAGGCTCACTAGACATATTAGTCTTATCAGTTGTATCTTTGTCTACCACTATGTTGATCTTCTGAGTATCAACATCCATAGTATATAAGACTTCAGGATTAGGATTATTATCCTCTACATCCATACTCTCAGTTGTCGGTTGATCATCTGTAGTTGTTTTTTTTACCAGTGGAGTAATTAAAGGAGGTGGAGGTAAGTTGTCTCTAGCCTTGATACTAGGTGGTCCACCAACTTTTCCTTTCCCCTTGTCTCTATCTTTCTGATAAACTTTTATGGGTTTGGGGTTCTTGTATTCTTCTTGTTTTTCTTTCTCAACTAGGAATATGTCCCATCCATTTTCAGTCTCTTCACTCACCTCATTTACTCTTCCAACCATTAAAGTAATGTGTCGGTGTGCAGTAGAAAATATTGTCCTGTTGGCTTGAGCAATTAGGTCATCAATTTCTTTGGGAGAGTTTATCGGATATACAGCAAGTAGCTTTTCAATTTTTATTTTCTTATCCAATTCTATTACTGCTTGTCTTCTTGCTTCTAGTCTTTTGAATAGTTCATCTATAATTTCATTGACTACTTCCATCAAAAACTTCTCATACATATCCATGTGCAATATAAAACTATTTTTAACTTGCTCTTTTTCATCAGCTATTAAGGTGTCATATATTTTCTCTATGTTCTTCAATTTACCTTCCTCTGTGATTTCATTCAACAGTATATCAAGAGGGGCCAAGTCTTTGTTTGTCCTCTTCTTCTTCTTGGGTGTCAGTTTCTTCTTTGGTGTGGTCTTTCCTACCGGAGATCTCACTGCTTGTTGTTTTTGCCTTGTCCTCTTGGGTGAGGGTGTGATTTCCGGTGAGGGATCTCTTTTTCTTACAACTCTTTTGAAAGTTGCAGGCATGTCTCCTTCCGAAGAAGTACCTACCGATGATAGGTGAGTTTCAGGTTGTGGAGCTGCTAACGCATCCTCTGTTATACCGGTTTTCTTCAATACATCTTCTTTGATGGCTTTTGCTTGTCTGGAACCTCTTCTCACAACTAATTCAACCTTTTTCACTCTCTTCTTAGATTGTATTTGACTTTCTATGGTTTCAGCACTACCAAATACTTCTTCCTTAGGTTCATTTGGTGCTTCCAGAAGTGCTTTAGCATAAGTTTCAACTATGTGATCATCAGTCGCATAATCCATCTCTGTTACCCAGATTGTTCTAGGGATGACTGCTTCCATCCAGATTTCATCTTTGTATTTCTCAACAATCTTTTGTGATAACCTTATTCTTTTCTTCATTTTGGCCTTTAATGCTTGAAAAAAGTCATGAATATTGTTTTCCCTATCTTTTCCCATGTTATTGAATAGTTCTGTTAACTGTTTGCCTACCGGTATATCATATCCAAGTTCTTTGTAGCCTATACCGGGAACTTGTTTTGTTATATGTAGCATCAGACATACTAACATATTTCCAAACTTGAAAGTTCCTTTCTTGTCCTTCTTGATCTTTCCAAGGTTGTCAATTAATTCATCTTTTAACCACTCACATACATCAATTTTTGCATTATCTATGATCATATCATAAGCACTCTTAATGCATAAACTTGAAACTGAATTGAGTCTATTTGCATGAGTAGCTTTATACCCTAATATTATGCTGATGAATCTCACATTAATGTCTATTACATCATTAACTCTTAGGGACCTCTTGTCCAATGTTGCACCAGTTAGGTTTATAACTAGGTCATTGGAAACTTTCTTGGTTTTATCTGGTCTTTTGCCGGTGGTCGGTAACCTTGTGACAGCTTTCATAGCTTCCTTGGTGATTTTGTGGACTGCATCTAGTCAGAAAAACTCACCATGTACCCTGCTTAAGACTATCCTAATCACATCCTTGGGAAATTCAGGAATGCTAAGGATCTCTGTAAATCCTAGGGTCTCAATGATTTTGTGTTCATTTTTTACATTGCCGGTTTTATCACATATCACAGTTTTAAACATGGTTTTAATTTCTTCATCTCCTAGTTCCTCAATGTTGCAATGGGTGTACATTCTGGGGTCTTCAACATAGACAACTCCCTTAGGAATTTGAGAAAAAGCACCTAAGGTATCATCTTTCTTTGCTATCTCAGGAACTAATTGAAATATGGGCCTAGGTCTTTTTATCACTTCAACAACAGTAGGGTTTTCTATATATTCAATTGCAGAGGTGGATGCCATGATTAAATACCTTTTACTACCTTTAGGATGGATCATTGCTTGGAGTGTTCTTGCTTCTTGCTCGGAATGCCTTAGCTTGGAATCTTTGCGCTCTTCGTAAATTTGAAATCTCGGTGAAATGAAATGGAGCCAAAACCTTAATTTTATAGTGTCTATTCACCATCTACCATATTAATTGCATGCCAGTTAAGTATTCGCCTAACATTGTTTGCCGATAATAAGTAATTTTCAACTTCTTATCTCTAACTGAGGGAATAATAATACACGTGTCATTAGATTGCCAAACCCTCAAAGAAATTTTCTTCAATTGGATGAAGAACTTCCTGTCGGTGGAGCACTGCTCTGTCCTTCTGGTGAAGCATCACTCTGTCCTGTCGGTGAAGCATTGGTTTGTTCTATCGGTGGAGGAGTATTCCCAATATTTAGATCAGCTTTTCTAATCCATTGTTTTGAGAATTCTTGCTTAACCTCTTCAACTTTTTCTTTATCTTTCAAGCTAGAACTTTTGTTGTCTACCGATGTTCCTTTACTTCTACAGAATTTAGCAATATGCCTAATCTTGTTACATGCATAACAAGTCACATTATTCTTCTGAATAGCTTTTCCATAGCCTATGCCGGTTTGTTTTCTGCATTGATTAGATAAATGTCCAAATCTTCCACAAACATAACATCTCACATTCATTCTGCAGTTTTCAGAGTTGGGACCAACTTTGTTGCATTTAGAACATTGACCGGTGGGTGTGTTGATATTCTAATAATTTCTAGATCTACATTCATTTGCTCTATGATCATACTTATTACAGTTAAAGCATTTTCCATTGAATTTATAAGCATTAGGTTGTCTTACTGATTTGTTGTGATCCTGAGTATTTGCAGTACCGGAGCTTTCACCAATTTCAAAGCCAATTCCAGAAGTGTCGCCTTTAGGTTTTTGATTCTTCAGCAAGGTGCCAAGTTCCTCTGAGCTTTTCTTGAATTTTTCTTTATGTTGATTTGCAGTTTCTAGTTCTCTTTCTAAGACTTCTTTTTGTCTCATTAGTTCATTTGAGTCATTCTGAGTATGCATCAGATCTGTCTTCAACATGTCATTTTCATAGCTAAGTCTTGTGTTCTCATTTGCTGCATCACTTAGTCTTCTAGTCAATTCTTCTTCATTCTTCTTCCTATCCTCAATCTCTTTGCAAAATCTCATAGTCATATCCTGCATGTCATTCTTTGTTGTCATGATCTCTTGTTTCAACTTGCTTATCACATCATTGAGTGATTCCTTTTCATCATTCTCAGTTTGCAATTTTTCACAAAGTTCTCTTCTCTTATTTCTTGCAACAGTAAAATTTTATTGAAGTGCCTAAATGATATCCTGAGTTTCCCTTAAATCATCTTCTAGTTTAATATTTTTCAATTTGTCTGCATCATAGTCTGTAAGAGCTCCTTCAAGTTGCTTCATTAGATTTTCCATCTTTACCGGTGTCAAGATCTTCCTCAAGTTGTTGGGCTTCTGAAAATAGAGGACCAGGCTATGAGACCAATTGTTAGGAATCCCACAGATACTGAGAGGTGGGGGGGGGTGAATCAGTATCTAACCGATGAATGGAATTTCTTAACTTAAAACATGCAGAACATAATATAACAATGTACCGATATGCAATAAATAATGCAATAAACATAATCAAGAACATCCACATGAAAAGCACACCATAACATAAGATTTTAATGAGGAAACCCGGTGTGGGAAAAACCTTGGTGGGATTTGTGACCCACAATATTCACTCATTGGCCAATAAGAGAATATTACTTACAATAGGGGCATGCACATGCAGGAAGGCCAACTACCTAGAGGTCACTGCTTAATGGGAAGTCTCACTGACTTACAATGAGGATTATACAAATCCAATAACTTGTACTGCTTTACAATAGCATCTTCAATGCCAGATTCAGTACCGGTTCCTGCTCTGTTCTTTACATATACCCCTTAACCTATATTTCACACAATAGGTCTGCCTAATATTTTCCTTATACTTATGTCTCCTTACACTGATGTCTACAATGATCTCTTTTATATATAAGAGTCATTTTACAATTTGCCAAGTCGGCTTACAAAGTTTTTCAATAATAAACAAAATATAATAAAACAAAATCCTATCGGCCTCTGTGCCGATGCCGGTGTCCTGAGTGCCAGTGTAGAGTGTGATCTGTCGATGCCGGTATAATGTCTTTGCCGGTGCCATAGGATTGTAAGGTTGCCATCAATGACAAAACCTTCAATCACATACAATGTCTCATTGGAGTGTGCATATGCCAACAAAGAGGTGATAAGTAGTGGCTCCAAGGAAGGAGAAATGAATACATGTATGGGTGCTTAGGGTGAGGCTCATCAATAGTCCTTGAAGTGGTGGGAAGTAGTGCAGAGAATGGAGAAAAAAAATTACATTTTTAGCTAGAGCAATGGAAATGAGAGGAAGAACAGATGTAGAGGGAGCAAAAGAAGACACCAAAGACTCACTTTCAACCTATAAAGCATCATCATGTTCCCTAGCCATTGCCCATCAATGACACTTACCAACATAGATAGGGAATAGGTAAAGAAGCTTAAGAAGACTTGGTAACTTTCAAATCCATAGGCAAAGCTACTGGTGCCATTACCGAAAGAGAAGAGGGTCCAACTGATGAAATAGGAGGTGTCACCATAGCAGGCACTATAGGCTCAATCACAAACATCTTTCCTCATTTTTCTCAAGGAGTAGTTGGAGGAACATGAGGAGCCTTCAGAGGCTAGGATACAGGTGCCAAAGGAGAAGGGAAAGTACATGGTGAATTATTAGCCTTGCCATACAAGGTGGGGTGATGGATGTGTGTGAGGATGGGAAGCTCAAAGGGAGGGCATTCCTTAGAATATGATAGTGCGAGTTTCTTTCCTTTGTATGTGCTATGGTCATAGGAATAAAAGACATTGTTGGAGGCTATGTGGTCCTTGGTGGACAGGGAGGCTTACCCCAAGGAAGGGGTTTTCCTTTAACCTTTGGAGAAAAGAGGGAGCAGAGGATGAAGCATACTACAATATAGGAGTAGAAAAAGATGGAGTAGCAAAACCAGATGCAAGGGGATCCAAAGACATAGTAGGTCAGACCGATTTAGGTGCTAGTTCTTGGGTCTTATACTTGTAATATGATTTATATAGTAGATTTCCATGGGGAAGCATAGGTTCAACTAGAGTAGGACCAAAAATGATCAAGAAAAAAGCCCCCACAAGACACTAGTGGTTGATATCTAGTAGTCTAGATTGTATGCACACCACCCTCTTGAGGAAACTTGAGACATCTATGCACCATTGAAGGGACCACATCTATGGCCACCAACCAAGGAATACCCAACTTTACATAGAATGGGTCATACTGAGGAATGACAATAAATGTGCTAGATACTTCCTTGGGTCTTGTGAGGATTGTCAAGGTAGTGCACCCCATGGGTGGAACCTAGAGCCCATCATGTGTATGAATGGTTTCTTGACACTCATCATATTTTTCCTTATGAAGTCCCTTGATGAAAAGGGCCTCCTTTGTGATCACATTAACTCTTCATAATAGATCAACCATAACAAGTGTGATAGTGTTACCAATTATTTTGGCAAGGATGCAAAGATAAGCAGGCTCTCCACTATATGACAAGTCAATAGATGTGAATGATATATCAACATTCTTAATCCTCTAACTTGGGGGAGAAATCAAAGTGATAGTGACCATGTTCACATAATGACAATCAGTCCATAGAGGAGAAGATGATGTGCATAGATAAAATTCGATGAATATGGAGGGAATGGATCCATATAGATTTACAACTCACTATTTATTTTATCCACAAACTTATTAGATCTCTACTTCTTATCTCCAACCCAAATGGTTTTATTATCTCTATGGTCTTGGAAAATGTGTCTCAAACACATACAACATTCATTATCATGATGAGGCACATGGTGATACTAGCATAACTTAGAACCATCATACCAATGAGGGTATGGTTTGTTATCTGGACGATGCCTTGTCTTAGGGAGGGTCACTAGATTATCTTTTAATAGTTTTTGCAACACAAGTAAAAATCACATAATTTAATGAATACATGATTGTATTGAGGCTCTAATGTGCTTTTATCAATTGCCTAAGGAATTATGATTACACTAGCTACAACTTTATTCTTTCGGGAGCCACTTAAGGAATATGCACCTCCAAAGATATCAACAAAACAATTCAGATTAGGATCTACAAATTGAGTCATCATATGTTGATAATCAGTGAGCGCAATGCAAAGATCAAAGAGATATCTATTCAAGGAGATCTTTTCCCTTAGTGTTATTTGTAAACTACCAATAAACATCCTCTAAAGGTCAACATCTCACAGGGAATAAGGGATATTGGTAGATGTAGATTGGTACCTCAATATGAAATCAATCAATTTCTCATTCAGTCATTGTTTACAATGAACAAGGCCAATGATAATGACCATGCTATCAATGTTATCTTGAAACCATTTTATAAGTTCATCCATCAAATGAAGAAAAGTTTGAATTGAATAACTTGGTAAAGAACTTATACCATTCTAATGTGGTCCCTTTGAGATATCGAGAGAATAGTTTAAGAAAAACATGATCTTGACTATGATAATCACTGCAAAGAATAAGAAAATAATCAATGTGCAAGTGAGGATCTCAGTCGCCATTATATTGATCATATTTTAGAGCCTCAACCCCTTGGGGTAAGTTTATCATTAAGGATATGTACTACAAGTGTGTTGTGGTGGTAATATGGTGGAAGAGAGGGTTGATTAGAAGAATTTGTAAGGTTAGAGAGTTGTTGTTGAAGCTATCCCATGTTTTGCAATATGGTGTTAAGGACATGATTGACAAGTGAAGGAGGTAGAGGAAAATTATGCATACTAATGAAAGAATTAGCACCTCCACCAACACCAACACAAGGACTAGCATGAGCACTAGCACAAGGACAAGTACCAACACCATCACAACACCACCACCAACACTAACACTAGAAGCATGAGTTGTGGAAGTAGCAATAGCAGATATAGAAGCAAGACAAGTATACCCAAGGGAGTCTGAGATATATTAATACTCAAAATGGTGCCACTAGATAAAGGATCAATCATAGGCACCATATCTTTAATATGAATTGACACTCCATGCATAGCAACACCTATCTAGAGGACTAGCAATATCAAATTGAGTGTCCTGAGGATTAGGTTCAATAAGAGGCACATGAGTCCTCATGATCAAAGATAATACCATGAGCACCTCTAGACCCTTATGATCTAAGATGACTATCTCTCTCAAATTTCTAACGACAAAATCGGCCTAAGGGAGGACATTCTCCTAATTTAAGAAACCTTTGAAATCCCTTAGTTTCTCCTCAAGGGATTGAATATGATCAAATGAAACTGTTAGAGCATACTCATAATCCATAGCAAGAGGAGACCCTTGAAGGTTATTTGTTGCAATATTAGTTTGAGAGTTAGGTTGAGAACCAGATGTAGTAGAACCTTCTGAACCTAAGCCCAAAGGAAACTATTGAGGAGTGAAAGAATCATAAGGATTAACCATCCCTGAGAATATCAGACTAGGTCTTTTAGGACTATATCGATTAGGGGAAATTCTAGGTCTATAAGTCCTCCTCACCACAATCCCCGAAACAGTCTATGTCATAAATCTCGTAGAAGAGCTCAACAACACTCTAACAACCACAAGAGTGAGAAAGAGAGAACATATGAAAGAATTGATTGTTTTAAACTTATGAAAAAGTTTTGTAATTTTTTTTTAACAATTTTCAGATCAAGAGGCAAGTTCATGTCAGGTTCACCAAAATATAGAGGAGGAAAATTGAACCACTTTGAAGGGAAGTCAAACCCCTGAAGGACTCAATAACCCTATCTCCACTTTGAGAAAATCTTTAGGGTGAGCTCTAAGTTTTCTCACTTGGATTGACAGGAAGTGTAAAAATATGCAAAGAACTATGAAGAACCTTGAAGTGCGGGTTATCAAGACCACCTAGTGAACTCTATACACTTTCTTCCTAGGACATACACATGGGTCGAGGATGATAGCATGATGTGAAAGATGTCATTTATGGATGAGGTAAAAAAATATGTACCAAAAGATGCAAAATAACTAGAGATTTATACTCTACCACACATATAATAAAAGCAATAAACTAGAAGTGAACATAACACAAGAGATTGATGAAATAGCAAGGAATAAGGTAGAAATACTTACAGACAAACCAGCTAATGAAGTCTCTAATGAATTTTATGTCTTTCCTCATCAGACCTGACAACAAACGATTGAGGATGACATGTCAATAGTCCAACCCCCACTTTGGTTTTTTCACCTCCACGGATAGCTAGATGAATAGATTTGAGAAAAAAACAATAGTAAAAATGCAATAAAGAAGATATAACAAATGATATACTAAACCAGAGACAATAAAATAAACAATTCAATGAATCAGAGGGGAGAAACTTTCATTCAACACCAAGAAACTTAGAACTTGTTGGGGTGAGAGAAAATCATAGACTTTCCAAGTTGGTGAAGCTTTGTTGTGTCTAGTAATGGTGGTCGATAATGGATAAAAAATACAAGAGAGATTAAAAGTGTGAGTCCTAAGAACAAGTTGTAAATCCAAGAGAACACAAAAAAAGAGCTAACGAGATTAAAAAATGGAGGAAAATAGCAAGATAAAAGAGGCTGGGAAACATCTTGATGTCGGTGGGTGTCAAAGGAGGCATTACACTGCCAACATTAGTAGGTGTAATATCTCAATGACCACCTTCAATCTAAATATTTGCAAAATGAATGCGCAATGCATGGACATCTCTGCAATGCACAACTATCCATGAATGAATCAGTCCAAATGGTTGGGAGATAGGGCAAGATAGATGGTGAAGTGGAAGTCCAATCATTGTCTCTATTTCAACTAAAGAGAAAGCACTGTGTGATATGAAATTGCATGGGGTACAATTTACAATGTTACAATTGTCACTACCTTTTTTTAGCCCCTTTTAGCTATGAAGGTAGAATGAAAAGGTCTCAAATTTCTGTAATATATTTTTTATAGATGATTGACCAATAGCAAACCAAAAAAATAACTTATTAGACTAACAATCCCCAAGAAATTCATGGGTCACTAATGCAACTGGACAATTAAATATTGAAGTGTGGAGATGAATGATAGTGTCTTTGATAACATTGTTACTCCAATCAATAGTGTGTTAAAGTAGACTTATAAGTCTAGTAATCTTTAGGAAATGTACAAGAATGCCACATAGTATTTAATGATTTTGTATTGATTTATTCATTGTCATTGCTTATCCTATAGCCAAATGGTGTAATAAAAATGAAATGTCAAGATAGATCTTACACCTCACCAAGTGTCCCTACTAATATTGCTATTGATGAATTTGATATTATGGAAGGAAAAGGAGTAGCCCTAACATTTGTTGACATGGAGAGTGTTAGAAAAAAAAGTGTCGTACCTTGCAATTACAAAATGTTACTATTGATAGTTATGTATGGTGGGGGTTGAAGAGGGGTAGGGGTTTACGGGTTGTGTGTCTTGGTAGAGGTTTGGGAGAAATGCCCCAAACACCACATTTAATATATATTTAATTATTGTAAATCTAAACCATTCATCATTAGGTCTCAAACCTAATGGTACAGAATATGTTGGCTTTGCTTGCCCTAGAAGGAAACCCTCTTTTATGAGTACATTATATTATGGCTAGATTGTGGTGTATTTTAGAAGTTTGATAGTTGTTGTGTTGCCTTTGGATCTTTAGTTGGTAATACTCCTCTAAAAGGCTTTCTTTGTAAGTACATTGTAATCTTGTGATTTTTGATAATATATTGGATGGCTTTTAGAGTGTGAGGTTTTTCTCCTAAAAGGGTTTTCCTTACATAAACCACTATGTTATGATGTATACATGAATGATATTCATGTCTATTTTGGTTTAATTTTTGTAATTGTTATAAAAATCTGAAATTTTTTTGCATCACCCTCCTTTCAAGATTAGTGTAGGAAGTTGTTCTGATTTCTTAGCTTCTTTATAGAATGAACCATACAATGGTGCAACACAAAAGAATTGCCAAACTAACAATCATTTGTAGGTGTGTTAGTATTAGATTGAAGCTCATCAAATGGCCCAAGATGTTGGAACTAGAACTAAGCACCGCAAGCTCAAACATACATAAGGAAAGAACTAAAGAATTAGAGTTGTGGAAGAGAATGAACAAGGCGAGAAGAAATAAAAGCAACAAAAGCCACAATGAACAAATTTACTGTTTGCAAAGTACTCCACTCACACAAATAAAAAACTCAAATCATATGGAAAACCAATGTTCTAACGTTCCATTCTCTATCTCTCTATCAACATCTCTACACAGATCAAATCGAAAACCGAGGCTCTCTCCCTCCAACATATTTACACAAATCAAAACTCTAAATTTAGCTTCTCTCTAATATACATCTGAACTTAAAAAAACATCCTTTCAAGAAACAACCACCATCTTTAGATAAAACTTTAAACCTCTACATTTAAGTACTAAAACAGCAATAAAACCTAAACATTCAAGTGTCCTAATGTTGATCTCTTTTGTTAATATGGGCACAGAAAGATTACTTGATCAGAAAGGAAAAGCAAAGAATGCTTTGCTTTGTATGTCTTTGCATGTACAATCAATGTTCACTATAGAAAACCCTAATATACTCTGCACCTTACAACAATTCATTGCATTTCTTTTAGAAAGCTGTGCCAAAATTATGCGATCTCTAATAATGTACGAGGAGGAGCAAACTTTCCAATATAATAGACAAAAATAAAGCGATTTCTACAGCTCATAGCATTCCTAGGATTTGAAAACTCATACAGACAAAGTTTCAATGCCCGTCGATTCACCACCCATGAACAATCACATTATCAAAAGAAACAATGACTAAAGAAAGGAAAAAAGCAAAGCAAAAATAAAAATAACTGCATCTCCATTACCAACTCAGTGCTCACTTTTCCTTCCAAACCTAAAAAAAATATATTAAATGAAATATACTCACCTATGGTGCCTAGTGTAGACTCTATCTGAATAAATTTTATATCAACCAAACAGCCTGTAAAGACAAATTCTCCAGCCTTTCAATGCATTTATATAAAAACACTCCATGCAATTCCTCTGCAAATCTTGCAGGAATTCAACATCATTATACACAGTGATCTCAACCACATTGGTTAAGTCCTTAGAATTATATTGTACCCATTGCACTAGAATCATATTATATTGTATCTATTGCTGATTTGTTAAAGCCTGTGAGTAATGAAGATCAAAGTGGGTGAGATAAAAATGGAGGCCACAAGCTTCCTGAAACACCTCTGGACAATTCTGAAGAAAAAATCAGACACCCTCAAAGACAAGGCAGATGAAATCATGAATACCCAAATGCTTTTGCTCAAATCTATGAAAAATGACAATATATTGGGTTCAGTTTCCAACAGGATCAAATTCAATTGGAGGCATAGGTTCTCTGGGAAGTTCAAGCGCAGAGATTCAGAGAAAAAAGAAGATCTTAATAACCCATCAATGGAATTGCTTTGTGCTTCACCAGATCGCCAAGAACTGGAGAGCTTATCACAGAGGCTGTTTGGTGGTTCAGATGCATCTGGGAGCCCTAGAACTCCAGAAATCAGGTCTGAAAATGAGATTGATAGGATTGCAGGGTCTTTCATCAGAAGGTTCCATAATCAAATCAAGCTGCAGAAGCAAGATTCTTATAATGCTATGCTTGCCAGGAGTGTTTAATCTCAGATAATGTCTCTTCCTTAACCTTCCATGTCTTATGATTATGTTTTTATGGTTTACTTGTTAAGAGTGGCTTTGTTTTGTAGTTTGGTTTTAAGGGTGTTTGAAAAGTGCAGCTTATATTTACATGAATTTGTGGGTTTGATATAAAATCTTCCAAATATATATATGAATGCATTATGGAGGTGGTAAATATAAGGTTTTCAGTCGAAGAAGTTTCAGCCATTTTATGGGGTTGATATAAAATCTTTCAAATATATATATGAATGCATTATGGAGGTGGTAAATATAAGGTTTTCAGTTGAAGAAGTTTCTGCGATTTTATGGGTTTGATATAAAATCCTCCAAATATATATATGAATGCATTATGGAGGTGGTAAATATAAGGTTTTCAGTGGAAGAAGTTTCAGCGATCTTGTGGGTTTGATATAAAATCCTCCAAATATATGTATGAATGCTTTATGGAGGAGGTAAATATAAGGTTTTCAGTTGAAGAAATTTCAGCTAAAGATTCATATCTAAGTATCTGATAGCAAAACGAATTTATGGGTTTGATATAAAATCCTCAAAAAATATATGAATGCTCTCGAGAGGAGGTAAATATAAGGCTCTTCAATCGAAGACATTTCAACTTAAGACTCATGTTCTTATATTCAATAGATTTTGTAAATTTATATAAAACCCTCCATATATACTGTCTGAAAGAGGCTGCCATTGTAAAGCTACATTTGTACCTCAAACTTCTGTTATATACAGTTAATATTATATATAAATAAATTAGTTGATATTATATGTAAATAAGTTTCTTTACCTGTTTGGCTGCTAAGCCCTTACACAGAAGTCTTGCTGAATGTTGTTGATCATGAACTGGATTTCACCAAACATATGATGGGTTTGTGTGTGCCCATTGTAGAAGAATATGATATTATTTGAGCTATTGTTCACAGGACATTTCTTTACAATGAAAGTTTTATATTTTTAATTGGATGCAAATGAAGACTCAAAATATTGATATCTATGTTGGATGTTACAATTTAATTATAAATTTATTATTTTAGGTTAATTTGAATATATGTATATAATAAAATGTATTATAAAAAATGAGTTTAATATTCAATTTATCGTAGATGTTATATATATAATATGAATTGTTGAAGTAAACAATAATATGTCATTTGTATTAAATAATAGTAAAACAAACAATAAGGTCTTGTTAGGTAGAAAATGATTTTTAATCTCATTACATGAATATCTTAGGTTAAGATGAAAATTCTTATGTTGTGGTACACCATTTTGGAAACACACCATGTTATTATTATGTTGGACTCTAACTTGCAGGTATAAGAATCACATGTAATAAGCACACATTTTTCTTATAAAAATATTAATATTACCAATATTTATCTTTCAATTATATAAACTACTAGAATGTGAATTGTGAAACCATGATACATTCTAATGAAACTCTCATAATATATATGTTTTATTATGACATTCTTTGCAAAATATCTTTTAGATCTATACAATTTTCTTTTTACCAAAATAAAAATATCCTTCCGCAGCTCATTATTTCTCTAAACCTCTACATATAAATAATAAATTATCCTCTTCATGATCACTATTAATATCTTAATGCAATTTGAAAATTATGTCTTTGAATCTCTCTAAGGTATGTAATAGTGCTTATTATTGACATTGACTAAATATTAGGTGCCATCATGTTGATAAGGTAATTAGGTGCCTTCAATACTAATAACAAACTCCATGTTTCTCATTTCTTTGAAATGTAATCTTGTTTTACTTGGACATAATATAGCCTTACAATGTAATCTTTTAAAACCCGAAATTGAAGGAAAGACATAGCAAACAAACCCAGAATTTGACGAAATTCGAAACGTAGTTCGAGGATGGACTAAGGATTAAGCCAGTCCAAGGATTAGTCGAAATTCTGCCTTGGGAAGCATGCCATAGAGTAAAATTTTTCATTTTTTCACAAAAATTTCATGTAATGGTCCTTCATTTTTTTAAACAAAAATGAGGACAACACCTACTTCTTTTGCTCAGAAGCCAACCGATGGTGACAATCGACCTTCATGTGACCATTACAATGTAATCTTGTTTTACTTGGATATAATATAGCCTTACAACCTTATAGCCTTTATAGAACAAGTTAACCCACTTTCCATCCTATAATAATTTGCATTAATATTTGGTAAAATTATTTATATTTCTTATTTTCATATTTTACAATGATAAGAATAGTTACATATTCAATTAAAATATTAATATAAGATATCTAAATTTAGTAAATTTAAAAAAATCTAAAAAATATATACTTTTATGAATGTTAATGTAGATTTGGAATGATCTGAAAATATTTATATTGATACTTCTAATATATAATGTTACTTACATATAAATTTTATTTTCAACTATAAGGTTAATTAATTTAAAAGTATATTTTAATTAAATTATAGATTTTGATATTCTATGGGATAATGAATAAGAAAATTATATTTGTATCTCAAATCAATTTGTCATTTGTAAATTGTGTTAATGTTTTTATCAAGGTATGAAGAATGTTAGAAAACTATCTCATTCATGTTTAGAGTAACATTATGTTCAATCTTCTTTAAAGCCCAAACCTTTTCCTCCTAACATGTAAGGGTTTCAACATTTGATATAGTCTCTTGAAAGCATGCATTTTTTTTTTATACTATGCTAGTTTTGGTGGTAAGTTATAGAGACTTGTTGTATGTGGATGAGACTTTTAGCAAACTATAACAATTGTTTATATTGTTTGAACTAAGATTTTAATTTAAGACTTTTCAATAATTATACGTTAGACTTATTAAATTGATATTATGGATTTCATTAGAAATCATTTTAGAGGGTGTAGGTCTTAAAGTTTTGATTTTATTTACGATAGGTTTTTTTATGAAATTTAAAATCTCTATCTTTACATTTATATGGTAATTATGATTTGAATTTTTCAATTTTGATGTAAGGGTTTTTTTTGTTAAAAAAAATAAATTAGTTTAAATTTTGGATCTAATTAAATAAATGATCTTTTTAGACGTAGTTTCAATATTATCTTCTTAATTAGGTATGCCTTAGTTGAACCCACCCACTTTAATACTACATCAATTTCATATTAGAAGAGGCATAATTCTTGAGCCTTCATGGAATTGGTCTTTGTAAGTATACTTACCCTACATAGATTTGTGAGCTATTATTACTATAACAAGTTTTTATTTGAACAATAGTGAATAATGCCTCCTACAAGAGTACCCAATAGATATAGTTAGGAGGTTTTAATATGATAGGGAGACTTGATGATGTTATAAACATGATGAAAATTCTAGAAGCAATGAAAGAAGATAGTCATAAAAAAATATTTCATCCCCCAAAAGATAATAGAGTAATTGAAAAGATGAAGCATCAAATGACAATGAGTAAGTGTAAGAAAATAACCGCTAATGGAAGCTAGGGAGGATAGGCTCTATAGAGACGTCTAAAAATCATAAGAGCTATAAAAATGGATGTGCCAAATTCATAAAGAATTTGTTGAATTTGTAAACACCTAAATAATCTTAGCTTCATCTTTATCATTGCATCTTATCCAATCAAGTTCATATTGTCATCTCATAAATTCGCTTATCAAAAGCCCCAACATGTCCAATAAATCCACCTATCAATACACTTCCATCCACTTATCAACAATCACCTTTATATCAAAACCAATATGCTCCACAAATACCCTTACAAATCCACCCATCTACAAGCGTCATACAACCATCCATCTTAGTATTCAAATTTGACTCCTTCAAATTCATTTCCACATGAGTCCAGCGGGAAATGAAAGACACTCTCAAGGGTTGCAAATAGGGACTTTACACCAAAACTGAATGTATAAATTTGATGAATTATATCTCTACCATTTCGATCGATCAATCAATATCTATAATACCATACCTTAAGAATTTTGAGACACCTAAGTTCAATAAATAAAAGGTAAAGTGAAAACCTCGCGAACAATTCAAATATTTTTTCACGGTAAGGAGTTGCCTATAACAAAATTCTCCTTATGAGACACTTTCTCCACAATTTAGGAGTACAAAGGACTTGAGTGGCTCTTACATTTACCTCAAGGATCCATTCACACTTTTGTTGACGTGGTGGAGAAATTTAAAGGCTATTTCTCCTACATAATTGGCATGGATTAATGATGGATAATCTTTTTAATGTCAAACAATGAATTGAGGAAAAAACTTTCTCCTTCCTTTTGGAGCATCACTAGTCACTTTCCTTGGCCAATATTAAAAAAAAAAAAATTGCCCATATTTTGGTCATAAATATTAATCTTGAAATGACCTTTCATTTACAAGTCTATTATGTATTTACTATGGAGGAAATTATAGATGAGGAGGTCACCATTATGAAAGCCCTTGTTATCAAAGATTTGGTTAAAATTTATAATAAATACAACATACATAACAATCAAAAATATGAAATGTACAAGTGAAAGAAGACATAAGATAGAAGGCGGACTCATGATGACCTCCTAAGGACTAATTTTATCATAATGTATAATGAATCCCCCCCCTCCCCCCCCTCGATCGGATAGAAAGAGAGAGATTTCAATTCACCCTCATAAAAAACGAGAAGTAATAAACTCCATGTGAGGAAATGCTTCCAAAACTGATAAGAGAAAATAAGCCACGTATCCTCCCATTATAATGATGCCTATAACACTAGAGGATGCTAAAGATGATCCAAACTCTCTAAACACCAATTATCCCCTTCTAGATAAGAATATGTAGGAAGTAATATGAATGTTTTTAAATTTTGCACCATGATCCAAACACTAAAATGATGCCCATGATGTCTTTGTAATCTTCTCAAATATCTCCAAGCCAATGTTGACAAATGTTCAATAAGATAGATCGAGTACCATATAAGTTTCAAGAACAAGGACCATGGATGTATGGTGATAATTGAACTCATGTGAATTTGATATTGCTGCATATGATGTCAACATAGATGATGTTGGATTTAGATAGACCAAATCCTTAATATCTTCATAATTTTTTATGATAGAAGCTAATGTAGGAAATGCAATAGCAAAATGCAAAAATGGCAATGATGATGCAACTTCATCGAAGTTGACATCAAGAAGAAGATGAATGTCTGAGTCAATACTCTCATCTAAGTTAACAAGGTGGGACTCTATAAACAATGATGTTATGTCTAAAAGATAGGCATTCCAATATGATGTATCTAGAAAGATTATGCCAATGACCTGGTGTTTTGAATCATTGGAAGCCATGAAGATATCTGTTGGAATCTAAGAATATTGAGAGGGGGGGGGAGGTGAATCAATGTTCTACCAGAATGATCAATTTTAACCTTATTAAACCATGCATTCACCAACCAGTAAACCGCTACATATAAGATTGAAAGAAGGAAAACAATCAATAAGCCGATCACACAAATGTGTTGGTGTAAATAATTATTCATCTTGGATATTATTACACTATACTTAAGTTTACTTAAGAAATGCATTTCATAGTAGTTTGGGTATGAGACACTTGGGTGTTTGTGCCACATTGGGATAGTGTGTGTAGGAGAATTTCCACCTTTTATGGTGTTGATCTTGTTGTTACACTCCACATTCAGTGGGTAATCCACCTCATGTGGACTATTATATTGTTTCTCCTATCTACCCACACCTATTTCCTACCTACCCTTGTTTCTTATTGAGCCACATGTCATGTTTGTGTGCTCACATATCCATATAGCCTTGCCTATATAAGCAGGTTCATATTCATTGTAACTATTGAACTATTGATCATTTTCTATTGATGAGAATATAGTTTATTCTTTTCCTATATTGTGTCTCTATTTTGTACATTTCATTGAGCTCTTGATCTTGGCAAAATCTCATAAAATGAATACCATAACATAGAGAATTATACGCGGAAAACCTCAAAGAGGAAAAACCATGGTGGGATTTGTGACCGACAATATCAATCCACTGGTCATATGAAAAGATATTACAAAATATGGGGGCCTGCACTTGCAGGAAGGCTTACAGCCTAGAGTACACTGCTCAAAACAAAGGATTCTTACTGACTACATTTAAATCCAAACTATAATCCAAAGAAATGAGTGAGCTGCAATGATAACATCTTCTATGTCTGAATAAAGTTTCAGTTAAGCTCTGACTGTTCTGGTTCTGAAACCCTAAACCCTTACCAGAATTACCTCTTACATAATCAAAATTCCTCGCATTACAATTGTCTCTCTCTCACTTGAATATTACATTTCATCATCTTTTACATATAAAAAAATGATCTAATCAACTGACCTATATACCCTTATAATCCTTCATGCCTTATGTCGGCTTACATAGATAACTACAGAATGAATATACATGTCAGCTCAATTACATATATACATAAATATCACAATCAATTGCCGATAGTTGGATCTCCCAAATGATGTCAGCCTCCTAAACCGGTATCCCGATGAATTCATGTCATCCTGCAATGTTGGTACCCAAATAATTCCTCCCTACCAGTGAAGATACTTGTCGGTGTCGGTGTTGATGCCGGTGAAGTGTCTGTCGGTAAACAACCAAACCAAAATATGAAATCTGGAACATGTTGCCATCAATGACAACATATTGAAACCAATCAAATGAGTATCAATTGCCAACAATCTCCCCCTTTGGCATTGACGACAACACTCATGTGAAAATGATAATGGTTTCCATCTGCCGGTTTCATCCTAAGACTGCTCCCCCTGAGCTGAATATCCATCTGTGATCATGATCTGTACAAAATACTCCATACCTCTTAAGGCCAAGAATATATTTTTCACCTATACCTCCCCCTTTGACATCAATGCCAAAAAAAATACCAAAAACCGGGATGAAGAATGAAATATTGTACAAAGAATGTGTCCCAAAATACCTTACTAGAGCTGAATATACTTGAAAATTTCTGGATAGGATTTCTCCTAAAGCTCTAGATAGGTATCCCAACCTGATTTGAATGTGTCGGATATAGATACAAGTCCATTAAGCATGTGAGCATATGACTCTTTATCCTTAAGTTTTGTCGGTGTGGGCCTACCAACCAAATCAATGCATTATTTCTTATGTACACTCAATAAGTCCAACCAGGGACTCAGCAATCCTCTAAGACCTCTAGCTCTTCTTATAATTTTGTCTTTTTCCCTCTCAAGAGCTGAAACTTGAGCTTCCAATACCAAAATTTGTCCATCAATAGATGTAGTCAAAGAATTTGAACCATCAAAAGAATTGACTATACCTACAATCTTCTCCCGAGTATCCTTAATCCCTTTATCTAAATCTGCAATAAGTAAACCTGTGTTACAACATATTTTGTAAATATTAGTACATTGCCTCAAAGCATTATCCATCAACTTCAACTTATCATTAATCTCCTTCTTCTCCGACTCAATCGTCTGATCAAATGTATCTCTCTTAGCTTGTGTGAATCTCTTCAATTCCTGTCGGTTTGATATCTGTTGTAAAGACTGAAAGTCCTTAGAAATGTACTTTGTAATTATTTTGATCTTGCCAGATGGGATTTATCCTTTATCAAATTTGCACTCCGGGACAAGTCTATGCAAAATTGGGATAGACTGATCAATAACTCCTTTGTCCACGGATCCTTCCTTCATCATCTTCTGTGCAACCATCATCATGAGCTCAGTAGAACTCATCTCAGTTAAGCTTTTATGTTCAACTCATGAGGTGTCAATTGACAACAATGATGCGCTCACTACCGGTTGCATGCTAGATCCCTTTCCCTTCTCCTCTGATTGTTTATTAACTTTTATAGCTTCCTGTTTTACACAGGTGGCTTCGCCACTTGGTGTAGTATCAGTTAATGTCGGTTCCTCCTTATGGGCCGTGTCCTCAACCTATACATTCTGATCTAGAGGACTATTGTCCTCAACATTTATAACCTACACACTGTCTGAAGCTACCGGTATATCTACATTTGCTGGTATCACCTTTATGTCTTGTACATTAGATTCTACTAGGGTATTTATATCCAATATCTTAATATCCTTCAAAATTGCAGATGAGGTACCCACTATACCTTTACCTTTCCCTTCAATTAGGATGTTTGTAGTGTCAGTTTTAAATTTTGGTGAAGTGTAGAAACCAGGGTTTTTAGCAAAGAATTGAACCTTGCCTTGTGGGTCTCAATGACTATCTCATTAACCCTTCCTAACATAAGACTAACTATCTCATGCTTGCTGTGAAAGATTTTCATGTCTGCAACCTCAAGAGTCATATCCAACTCCTCTGGAGTAATGGATGCACAAGTAGTTAACATCTCTTGAATCTTTATATGTTTATCCTCATCCATAGCTAATAATCTTCTAGCATCTAGTTTTTCATATAGTTGTGTCGAGATTTGATTCTCAATTTCCAACAAAGATTTCTTATATATATCCAAATATAATAAAACTAATTCCTCAACTTCTCTTTGTTCATCATTATCTAAATGCTCATAATAAAATTGTACATTTTTCAACATACCATCCTTAGTTATTTCATCTATCAATTATGCACAAGTCTTAGGTGGAATAATAGTTACATTACCGGATACACGTGCAAGATCTGTGTCATCCATCTTCTTTCTTCTTCCAGTACCAGATGGAGCAGAATGTGTTTCCTTTGTATATCTCTTCTTTGTCGGTACCTTGATTGTTACCTTCCTTACCGGTTGCTTCCTTGCTTCCTCCTTAGTCTCCTCACCTTTCTTCCTCAATACCCTCTTAAATACTAAAGGTGTGTCCTCTTCAATTCCAAAGTCTGATGGAATAGGATCGATAAAAACCTCAGGCTCTTTCCTCTTCCTTCCTTTTTCTGGAACAACATCCATTAGTGCTTTGATGTCTTGAGATACATGTTCCACAAATTTGCTAGCCTTGCCTTGTTGTTTCTCCCTCTTCTTCTGATTAAACTCAGTTTGAACCTCTTGCTTCTTCTATTCTGTAGTACCAAAGGATTTCTCAGCTTCATCAATAGGTACATCAATTAACATATTTGCATAAGCATCCAAAATATGTGCATCAACTTCATAACCCATCTCTTCAATCCATATCTTCTGGGGTTTGACTGCTTCCATTAATGTTTAATCCTTTTTAACCATGAAGTAGATCTTGGCTGAGTATTTCTCAAAAATTTGCTTTGGAACCCTCTCTCTAGATTTCATAGCCTTCTGGAATGCCTTGAAGTAACCCCAAACCGTATCATCTCGCTGACTACCCAAACTAGCAATAGATTGTTTCAGTTGTCTTCCTACCGGGATATCAAATGCCCATTGTCTCTTCCCAAAACTGGGAGTTTTATTAATAAAAAATAGCATCAAATAGACAATAAGATTTCCATACTGGAATGTCCCCTTCTTCTCTCCTTTGATCTTCCCTAGGTTAATTAACAACTCATCTAACATCCATCCATAGAGATCTAACTTCTCATTTTCCCTCATGATCTTATGTGCTGCATAAATGCAGGAGCTAGAAATAGAATTCAGACGGTTTGATTGAGTTACCTTGTATCTAATAACCATGCTTTCAAATTTGATGTCTCTATTGGTGATAGTGCTAACCCTCATCGATTGTCAGTCTGAAGTTGCACCGGTGAGTTTGTTAACCTGATCATTAGAAATCTTCTTCTCTGAATGCTGACCAATCTGTGACAAACCAGCGATGGCCCTAATGGCCTCCTTCAAGATCATGTAAGGTATGTCCAACCAAATGAATTCTCCATGCACTTTGCTCAATACATATCTAACAATCTCATCTTCAAATTCAGGAATATCCATAATGCCAGTAAACCCTAGATGCTCAATATGTTTGTACTCAGGCTTGATCTTTCCAAAGCCTCCCATCAACTCACTCATATACATGCTCTTGATATCACTAGTACCCAAATCCTCAGTGTGGCAGTGAATGTAAGCTCTAACATCTTCCACATATATAACTCCTTCCGAGACACAGGAAAAAGCGCCAACCGAATCATCCAAGGTGGCAATATGTGGACATTGTTTGAAAATTGGCCTAGGACGATCCTTAACCTCGATAATAGTAGGATTTGCAATAAAAGTAGGTGCTGAAGAATGATTTCACTTCCATGATTAAAGATAAATACCTAAGAAATAGTTGTCAGTGAAACCCTAAAGAACTCTTTCGATCACTAGTGAAATCATTGAAGAAGATATTGGATCGAACTAAATCGCCTTAGACTCGCTCTGAATTGCTTTGAATGCAAGGTGATCAGAAATGAAGTGGATTCAACCTTTAACCTCCAAGAAACCCTAATCTGTCATTGATATGAATGACTTCCGGTGAAAGATATCGGATCTTGGTTGAACATCTCCATGTCAAATAAGCATTTCCAATGTCTGGAACATCATCCAGAACCTCTTCCCAGGGCATATGCATTATCTTCATGAATTTTGCCTACCCCTAAGGCATCTACCTCAGTTACTGGATGAGCTTCCTATCGGTGCAAGAGAAACCTCCTATGCCGATTGAGTAACTAGAGCATTCCCATCTGCTAATCGGTCATCTAACTTCCTAACCCATTTCTTGATATGATCTTATCGGATTTCATTGACCTTCTCTTTCATTTATCATTTGATCCATCATTGCCAACCAGTGGATTTTTGCTTCTACAAAACTTAACTATGTGTCCAATATTGTTGCATGCATAACATGTAACATTGTTCTTTTGAATTGCTTTGCTAAAATTGATATAATTACTTTACCTTCACTAATTAGCCATATGTCCAAATTTTCCACATGCATAACATTTAACATTCATTCTACAATCTTCTGTCTTATGACCATACTTGTTGCATTTAGAACATTGACCGGGAGAAGAATCATAGTTCTGATTAGCTCTATTTCTATATTTCCTAGCCATGTGACCAAATTTATTACAAACAAAGCATCTACCATTAAATTTGTAAGCATTAAGTTGCCTTACCGGTGCCTTTTGGTTTTGATATTCATTTGCAGTACCGGAGCATTGACCTTGTTCAAATCCAAGTCTACTAGAATCTCCATTCTGTCTTTGACTTTTTAATAATTCATCAAGTTGTGGTGAACTAACCTTGAAATTTTCCTTGTACTCACTTGCAATAGTCATATTATCTCTCAGAATTATCATTTGTCTCTCAAGTTCTTGTTCATTACTTTGAGATTGCACTAAATCAGTTCTCAACATATCATTTTCATGAACCAACCAGATGCATTCTTCAGATCTATCTTTCAGAGATCTCCCAATATTTTCTTCATTCATCTTCAAGTATTCAATCTCCTTTGACATCCTCATAGTTAAGGTTTGCATTTCATTCCTCATGACCATGTTCTCCTGACTCAACTTTTGAAATCTTTCATTAAGGGCATCCTTCTCATCATTATCCTAATTTTGCAGAAGTTCCTTCCTCCTAGCTTGAATAGATGATAGCCTCTTTTGTAGGATAAGAATGAATTCCTAAGTAGAATTCAATTCATTTTGTAACTTCAAGTTCTTCATCCTTTCAACATCATAATCTTCAAGTGCTACCTCAGGATGTCTCTCCAAACCCATATCCATGGATTTTGGATTCAGGATCTCCCTCAAGCTGTTAAACTTTCTCTGAGGCACAAGGCTCTGATACCAATTGTTGAAATCCAAGAACACTAAGAGGGGGGCTGAATCAGTGTTCTACTAGAATGATCAATTTTAACCTTATTAAACCATGCATTCACCAACCGGTGAATTGGTACATATAAGACTTAGAGAAGTAAAGCAATCAATAAGCCAATCACACAAATGAATACCATAACATGGAGAATTATACGTGGAAAACCTCAAAGAGAAAAAAACCACGGTGGGATTTGTGACCTACAATATCAATCCACTGGCCATATGAAAATATATTACAAAATATGGGGGCTTGCACTTGTAGGAAGGCTTACAGCTTAGAGAACACTGCTCAACACAAAAGGAGTCTCACTGACTACATATAAATCCATACTACTATCTAAAGAAATGAGTGAACTGCAATGATAACATCTTCTATGCCTGAATACAGTTTCGGTTAAGTTTTGACTGTTCCAATTATAAAACCCTAAACCTTTACAGGAATAACCTCTTACAAAATCAACATTCCTTGCATTACAATTATCTCTCTCTCACTCATATTCCATTCCATCATCTCTTACATATCACAAAATGATCTAATGAGCTGACCTATATACCCTTACAATCCTTCATGCCTTATGTTGGCTTACATAGATAATTACAAAATGAATATACATGTCGGCTCAATTACATATATACATAAATATCAAAATCAATTGCTGATAGCTGGATCTCCCAAATGATGTCAGCCTCCTAAACTGGTATCTTGATGAAGTCATGTCGGCATGCAATGCCTGTACCCAAATAATTCCTCCCTACTAGTGAAGATACATGTTGGTGTCGGTGTCGGTGTCGGTGCTGGTGAAGTGTCTTCCGGTAAACAACCAAACCAAAATATGAAATTTAGAACATGTTGCCATCAATGAAAACATATTGAAACCAATCAAATGAGTGTCAATTGCCAACATATATCAACATTGGTATAGATTCAACATTGGGTGATATGAGAGATTAGTCCTCAATGAAAACCATGTGACTACATAGTTCATCCCTAGATGGTTTAATCTCACAAGATGTTAGTGAGATTATTTTTGGTGATCTCCAATAGGAGTTTGATGATTTGATGTGATACATGAGGACCGAGTTTATCCTTTTGTTGTTTTCCCTTACAATATTTGTACTTCATTTTGCATTTTCTAGGCATGGTCTAATTGTAAACAAAACCAATTTGAAATGCAGGATTACCCCTAACATGATTAGTGTTGAAACATAGGTTCCCTCAAAACAATGTGCAAGAGAAATTACATCTTGTGTTAATACTAGATGCTAAATTGACCATTTATAATGTAAAGTGATTTTTACAATCTCAAATAAATTGAGTAATCCAAACCTTAAAAATACAATTAAAATTAAATTCTTTGTAAAAAAAATTATATGCGTAAAAGTAAGAAATCTTGATAACTAGAGTGAAATTTATGCCTCCCCAAAATTTCCTTACAAATATAACTTTGGAGGCCAAAAAGGTGTCAAAACAATACAATATCCAAAATGTATCAATACCAAAGTGTTGGTAATAGCAGTAGCTTCCCATTAGCTATCCACACTTGAAAAAAGACGTCATTTACAAGTTGTGCAAAAAAAAAACAAAAAAAAAAACACCCCTTTTACAAGTATTTAATGGTCACTAAAATGGTAAAGTAATCCTTAATGTTGATCATAAGAAAATGGTAACAATTACAATAGTGGTTAGTATCAAATTCTCACATCAACCAAATTTGAGAGGCCAATAACATGTGTTAGAAAGGAGTTTTGATTGGGTCATGGGGTTGTTAGAGCTCTTGGAGCCTTAAGATGGAGGATACAAGGTATTCCAAGCTATTGAGAAAGTGGGCCACCTATGATGATTGTGCCATTGTGAAGGAGAAGATGCTTGTAAATGATGATCTTGTAAATAAAAGTGTACAAGGCCATCTTAAAACTACAACTTCTTGTACAGATGATGATATTGTAAATAAAATTGAAGGCCATATTAAACACTACAACTTCTTGTATAGATGATGATCTTGTAAAGAAAAATGGAGGAGGCCATCTTATAACACTAGAACTTGTATCGATGTGTGTGGAGACCGGCAAATGGTGATGTGGCAATTGGATGATAGTAATGAGCACCCCCTTAATACCATAGGCTCAAAAATCCTCAGAAAGGCTACCATGAATACACAGGATCTAATTAATAAAAACATCCTTAACCTTGCAAATAAACAACCCTGAAGAATTCCATTTGACTTCCTTTGCAAACAAATAGTTGATAGACGTAAAAACTAGATGTAGAGGAAAAAAGTTGAAGAGGTCACTTTGGTGAGAATTTGGGTCCAAGTATGATGGAATTTCTTTATAATTGGAATTTGGGTTGCTTATAGTGATGTGTGCAAATGCATTTAAGACATCACCACTGGTATCTTTGGAGATTGCAACATGCAAGAAATGGAGAATTGACTACTTCATGTGGATCCCAAGTGAAAGGAAGATCAACTTCTTTTACGAGTGTCATTTAAGGATCATTATACATTAGAAATGAGATGAAAATATAGGCGCCAACACATTTGGCATCTCACCTATTATAAAAAAATCCTAACGTGCATTCACCATTTACTAGCAACAACACTTCATCATATGGACTGTAATGTCGATATATTACAATATGTACATTTAGATAAGGCCAATCCTAATCTCAACGAGGATCACAAGAACTTCTATGGGTTATGTAGACACCTAAAAATGTCTCATTGATCATGTACTAATTATTCCTCTAGTTGATTAAATATTTCTTTAATTATTTAATTAAGTTAATTAATCTTATTCTTCAAAATTTCATATTTCTCTGTCATCTTACTAATTATTCCAATTTCAATTCTATCACCATTTAATCATTTAAACCATTTTCTAATTATTAATTAAATATTTATTATTTAACTAATTTTGATTATTAATCCCTCAATTTAAATAATTTTTATTATTTAAATAAATTCCATTTTCAATTTCTATCGCTATTCAGTTAATCATTTAATCGTTAACCCTTTTCTAAATATTAGTTAAATATTTATTATTTAATTAATTATGATTTTAATTCCTTTAACTTATATAATCTTTATTATTTAATTAAAGTCCATTTCTAAATAATTAAATAGTTTCTTTAAATTATTTAATTAACTAATTAATTCTTCAATTCCAAATCCCCAAGTTCTAATTTAATTTAATTTCATAATTCTTCTAATTTAATTTAATTTCATAATTCTTCTGATTTCATTTAATTTCATTATTTCTTCCAAGTTCTTCTAATTTCTAATACACGTGCATGATTTCAAAATCAAATTGAAAATCAAAGTCAAGTTCTAAATATATTCAAATAACAAATTGAATTTAAAATAAATTCAATATTTGAATTAAATCTCATGCAAAGATTAAATTGAAAATCCAAGTCAAAGTTCAAGCACATGCTAAATTAATTAATTCAATCTAATTAATTCAATTATCTCTTCAATTCCTATTTCTATCTTCTAGTTAGCTTTTTCTAAATAAAGCTTTCTTTGTCATCAATCAATTATCCTCAAATCATTCTTTTTCCCCTTTCAATCAGCTTCTCTCTCAATCAGTTAACTCAATTATCTATTCAATCAATTGAGTTCCACCCCCAATTCAACTATCAATCAACATGTGAGCTCACCTAAGTTCCATGTCTTGATCAATCTATTCCACCTTTCAATCAATTATCTCCAATAATCTATAAATTGAGCATTCAATTCCTCATAATTCCTCTGAATCACGAACTTTGAATCTTTGTGTCATTTGCAGGTTTCCAACGCAATATCTGTGAGCCACCATACCACAAAGAGGAGCAGAGCAATGGAAGCTATACACAGTCTTGGAATAGGGGGGATTGATTGATTTTAATTATATTCTTGTTTCTTGCTTTTTGTGTTATTTCATTATCTGTTTTGTTTGAATTCTAATTAGGATAGGGATTCGTGATTTTCTCTTTCATTCCTAGTTTACTTTACATTAGATGAATTTTTACATGCGACATTTTGGTGAACCCGATGTGAACAACACCTAATTAACCTTCTCTGTTTTCTGTGTGATTTTTGCAGGTCGTATGAATTTTTTCATTTTTTTTGCAGGTTTTGTACGGATTCCAAAGCGGATCTCATCATCACACAATCACGTTGATATCATCACGCAATCACATAGACAGACTCACACAATCGAGCAGACCAGATCACGCATTCATGCAAAACCCATCATGCAAAAGCCCTTACAAGATCACGCAATCACTCTGTTAGGATCACACATTCGTTAGGAATATTGTTGTTCTATCTATTTTATGTTTTTTATTTTTCTGCTCTCTATCAAATTCTGTTTGAAATTAGGTAAATCTGAATACAGTTTATTTTTATTGCATTCTTAATTATGACATTTTGTGGAACGTAAGGTACAATTCAGAATTTCAGGTGCCAGGAGGACAAAGGAGCAAACAACACAAGCCAGACGCTATCAAAAAATCCTCAAGGCATAAAAGAAGATACAAGATTTAGATGATCAACCAGCCATCGACAGATACAATAGCCTAGTTCTCTCTTATAGAGTGAAATATGATTTGCTTAACATAGAATGGATGATGAGAGATCTTGCTAGGGCATCACAATTTGTTTTGCAAGTTCCTGATCAGAATTAGCTTTCTTTTTTTATTTTTTTGTTGTGTCTGTTTGTGGATCACGCAATCGCTCTGTTAGGATCACGCAATCACTCTATTATGATCACACAATCTCTCTATCAGAATTACATAATCGCTCTGTCAAAAATACGCAATCGATCATACAGGATCACACAATCAATCATACAAGATCACACAATTGATCAGGTATCATTACACATTCGTGTCTTTCTTAATTTAGCTTTCTATTTTCTGTGGGTTTTATTGGGTTACTGATTATCAGCTTGCAACATGTGGCAAATTTATAGAGAGGATCGGATCTTTACTGAATCATGTAAACACTCATGCTCTCACACTTCAGTTTTGGGCTTAAAATTAACAATGGTTAAAATGGACATGCATGTATCACACTTCAGTTTTGGGCTTAAAATAAGCAATGGTTAAAATGGACATGTATGTATCACACTTCAGTTTTGGGCTTAAAATAAACAATGGTTAAAATTGACATGCATGCATTCACATTTCAATTTGGTGTTTTAAAATTGACATGCACATGCGTATCTAACACCTAAATTTGGGTTTTTAAAATGAATGTGAATCGGGCTGCTCAATAGATTAAATCACATTTCTTTTTTTAAGGGAAAGAATATTTAATTGTGTTTGGGGTGGACCTACTGTTGCATTAACTACCTTTCCACCCGCCTTTGGGGTCTTGGGAGAAAGGGAGAAGGTGACAACAACACCCAATTTTATTTTATTTCAAGTAGTGAGGGGTATCTTTGACTGGGGATTTCATCACCCCACAGAGGTACTTCGAATTGGGATGTGTTGGGGATATCATCTCTCCCAGTGTACTCTCGAGCGAGTTTTCAAGTTTCTATATAAATATATTGGTCAGGTGGCTAGAGTGTTGAGTGAATTCGACGTATGTGGGGGTCTTCCCTACACCGATAAGCTCAACTAAATTCTTAAGTGGATTGCTCTGAGAATCCATTGTTGGATCAGGAACCCTCAAAATTTTACAATAAGAACCAACTTAGTAGCCCAAATCCCGCATTCAGTGATTCCGGGAGTGCGGATCGTACCCCATAGATTCCCTTCATGTACCTTGCATTATGGGAGAGAAATCCATTGGTGATAAGATCTTCGGATCTTCGGGGTAAGAGAGACTGGCATGCCTGAGAAGTGTGTGTTGTGGAGTGGAGCTAGTGCTGCCAAACTCTCTAGTTGTTCATCTTGTTTTGGTATTTCGTAAGGGCCTCATTTGAATGGTTTCCAATTTCCAGCCTAAGATTGTCTTCTATGCTTTTATATGTATCGTTGTGTTAGACCAGTATTGAGTCAGTATTGGGCTATTTCAGGCCCTACCCTACATATCTCTAAATTCTCAGAGTTTGTTTGAAAACAAGTTTAGTCAGCTATACCTACCTCCAAACAACTGTTCTCAGACTTGGAAAACAACAAACTTGTCCTACACATAGAATTACTAGAAACAAAGTCCATCTTGAAACGTCAGATAGTCCTGCAAACTCAATTTTTTTTTTACATGCTTGTGACCATAGGTAGTCCTTGCATAGTCCTCATTTACATCCTTATTATCATCCTTAGTCCTTGCATAGTCCTCATTTACATCCTTAGTCCTTGCATAGTCCTTATTATCATCCTTAGTCCTTGCATAATTCCTTGCATAACTCCTTGCATAGTCCTCATTTACATCCTTATTATCGTCCTTAGTCCTTGCATAGTCTTCATTTGCATCCTTATTATTGTCCTTAGTCCTTGCATAATCCTCATTTACATCCTCATCATCGTCCTCATATACATCCTTATATTAAGTCCTTGTCTAGACCTCATATACGTCTGTCTTAGTCCATCATCATTTGCATAATCATCCTAGAAAGTCATAGCATGTGTCTTGATGGGTCTCCTAGGTTATGGTTTTCTCCCCTTCAAGCAACCTAATCTAGTGCCAAATGGTGGTCAACAAGAAATTATTGACAGTTTAGGTAACTTGGCCTGGCAATTAAAGAGAAACACACCCCATTATATAGGAGTCGAGTACGAACTAAATATAGAGTATAAAATTGCTCGTAGAATTGATAGAGAAATTGCTGCAAAATGTCTAAGAGAAGAGCTTGAAAAACTTGTGTTACAAAAATCTCAAAATACTCAACAAGTCTCATGTCAAAATCCTCAATAGAGAGTCTGGTCTAGTGTTGCATATTCCATATTTAGGTCTAGAGTCTTGCATTATTGTCGTCTTGCATTAGGTTCCAAACCATCCTCATATAGAAGTCCTAAATGCCCGTCACAAGGTCACAAAAGGCAAAAAGTAAGATGGACCCAAACAATGATTTGTCAGTAAATCCAACTTGGAACATGGACATATCAACTAGTCAACAATCAAATTCTTAGGCAATGCCCACAATACATGAACTACAACAAAATTTAACACACGAAGAGATTGAATCAACTCAACATGACCCACATGTCCTTATGATCGTAGACACTCTTATACATAATGATAGGGACAAGTATCTCTCGTTGTTATTACAAAATGGGGCCAAATTACCTAAAAATTTTGATGTCACAACAATATTACCACTAGGAAATACTCTAGATCAAAATAGCAGTCTAATACCACATATGACACAAACGCAAGCGATGACCTCAATTTTTCCTCAAAGTGCACCAACATCATCTATACAAACAAATGGCATTTCAAATGTGATTTATCAATCAAGTGCATCATTCTCAACAATAAATGTTAGTGCACCAACACAGGCTATACCGATAATGACAAGTGTATCCTCGCCTATTCAAACACAAGTTCCTCAAACAAAAAGTATAACTCAACCTTCGATTTCCTATTCCATAGGATCTACATACAATCATCAGAATACAAACCTAGGTTACGCTAATACAATGAGTACAACTCAGTCAAACATGGGCTCACATATCGCTTATTTCATAGTACCTAGTGGAACTCATAACACGCGGAATTATGGTACCTTTCAACAACCTCCTAGTTATACTACCATGAATCCTTTTGTGGGAAATATACATGCACAAAGTGTACCTCTGACTCAAATAGATATTCTGTCCCAACAAATACAGAATATACAACAATAGATGACAACTATGCAAACTGGTAACGATAAAAAGTGCTACACAATGCAGGACTTACGTCCTTATCCTTTTGATCACACATTATACATGTCGCCTTTCCCACCACATTTTGAAACACCAAAATCTGATAGATATCGAGGGAAAGGTGATCCTAGAGATCACATTAGAGAGTTTTTTATGACATGTATAGAGGTTGCAACTGAAGACACTTATCTAAGAGACTGTTTCCTAAAAGTCTGGGAGGCTCAGCCTTGGAGTGGTTTTCACATTTACCACCAACTATCACATCATGGGGTGAATTAGTTGAACACTTCATTGCTAACTTCTCACATAACATTGAAACCCCTATCACTTTGATGGACTTATGTGCCGCAAAACAATATGAGAATGAAACATTCACATCCTTCATACAATGATGGAGAGCTCTCTATAGGAGGCGAAAGACTATTATTCTAGAAACAGAGAAAGTTGACATGTTCATAGAAAACTTAATCCCTAAGATCAAGTACCTGATACAAATGCAATGTTTGACCACATTTAAACAAATCATTGAAAAAGCCCTAAAGTGTGAGAAAGGACTAGTAGAACAAGGTCTCATAAAATATGGCAATTACAACAACAATGATAAATCCAAATTTTGGTCAAAAAACAAAAATGTGACCAATGATGGTGTTGTAGACGCTCGTACATTGAACATAACTCAACCGATTTTGTCTTTACAAGGTCCAAGTCAATCATTTAGTCCACACACAAAGAATAACACTATGTCGACAAATGTAAATGTTGCACAAACTATGAACATAAAATTTCCAAGGGTAAACGCTCCAAGAAGGAATTACACACCTCTAGGGGAACCTATTGAATCAGCATTAAAAAAGTTGATACAGACAAACATGATCACTTTGCTAGAAGTAAGAGTATATGAACCAGGTCCTTTTAAACCTACATGGTGGAATGATAGTGATTTACGTGGCTATCATCATACCAAAGGTCACGAAAATGCAAGTTTCTATAAATTGGAAAACTTCGTCCAAGACATGATCGATCAAGGTGACATCACAATTGGCACCAACAAAATGTTAGTAAACATGAATCATACCATATTTAAGGATCCATTTGTCAAACATGACAAAGGGAAGGCATCTACATCAGGAACACAAGATAATACAACTAACTACATAAAAGTTTCATACGACTACAATATTCATGTCATTAGCTCAGGAGATGTAGTAAATGATGATTCACAAGAAGCACTTGATAATGATATGAAATATCAAGACTTACAACGATGATAACCAAATTTGCATACTATCAAAAGCACCAAAATATGATGAAGACAAGAATCTATGTCTTATGGATTGGGGGCAGGAAGAACCATTTCATTCAGGATGGTTTGAAGATGAACTTATAGCACATATCATGGATGTCAGACTTGCACATGATGACTATAGGGAAGGATATGACATAAACCTTGATAACACAACATATGTTAGAGATAGTTCCTTCACAAGAGATGATATAGTGGCTACAATCACGATAACTCCCAGAGACAGAGACTGCATAGTAGTTACTCACAGATCTAAAGTAACTTTACTAGGAGTACCATCAAACCCACCACTAGCAGTAGGGACTTATAATGTTGTTGAGCAACTCAAGAAAACCCCGACACATATATCATTCTTTGAACTATTGCGTATATCACCAACTCATAAAGCTATTATGGACAAAAAACTTCAAGATTCAGTAGTGGACAAAAATATAGATGAAAATGCCTTCCAATCCATGGTGGGGAATTTGGCATAGGGTAACTGCATTGCATTCACAGAACAAGATATTCGTAGTGATAGACTTATCCATAATGACCCGCTACATCTAGAAGCTTACGTACATAAGAGAAGAATCAGAAGAGTACTTATAGATGGAGGAGACGGTCTCAACATTTGTACATTAAAGTTGGTTAAGGCATTGGGATATTTTGAACTTCATATTGATTCTTCAAAGAGAATAAAAATCAAAGCATATGATGATGAAGAGCATCCTTCAAAGGGTATAGTTACGCTACCAATGCAAATAGGACCTATAACAATAGAGGTTACTTTCCAAGTGTTGGACAGAGAACTAGGGTACAACTTGTTATTGGGCTGCCCATGGATTCACACCATGCAAGTTGTACCATCAACATTTCATCAATGTGTCAAATTCACGTACAATGGCATTGAAATCACCATAAAGGGTGATCCAAATCCATTCCAACATTGTAATCACTTAAAGACAAGTTTAGATAACCGAGTACCAATTAATCAAGTAACACCACTCACTACACAAATAGAGTCATTAACAATCACAAAAACACATAAGAATGTGCCTACAACAACTTATTTGCAGATAAAAGATATTGGTTGTGGAGAATACGCTATTTCAAGTACCTCAAATGGAAAATAGGTATCTTTGTCTCCTAGGTCTTTTGGGAAAACTCAAAATGCAGTAATGAAACAAGACAAAGGAAAAGAAATAGTCAGATACTCAAATTCATGCTCTTTCATTAGGCAGGGAGATTTACAAGAAGAATCTCTGAATGAAGATGTCAATCACTGGATATACAGAGAAGAAGATGACATGACAATACCCAAGTTACCTTTAGATCAGTATGGAAATGGATTCAAGATGCTACAAAAACATGGGTATGATGGTACCACAGGCTTGGGATTACAAAAGCAAGGAAGATTAGAACCCGTTGTACCAAATGACAATCCAAAGAATCAAGGGTTAGGATATAAACATGTACCAAATATAACGGAAGCAAGACAACGTACATTGGATATACTGAATAGACCAAGGCTTCCGTCAGAGTACATATCTCAAAGTCAGTTGTCAACATGAGTGTTTCCCTCTTCATCTCAGACAAGCAAGAAAGTACCAACATCGCCTAGTGTGGAATCAAATGGTGAAGATATGAGACAACTTCTACAAGAACCTAGCACTGAGTCACCCAACAATACAGTATATGACACATCCGCACAAGCAAATATGGTAACAGACACGGGCTTAGCACTAGTAAATGAGCCTAATCCTTGGTTGTTGTCAATATTTCTGCCAAGGGAAACAACTCAAGCTCCACCCAATGAACTAGATGAAGAAAGAGTACAATGACTTATACCAGGTTTAAGAAGGGTAAACCCCATACAAAGGAGGTCTACCGATCTACAACAAAATCAGATACAAGAACAAGAGGAGATAAGTGATACAACCTCAAAAGCTGAAATGTATATAGAAAGTGAGACAGAATCTCATGATTATGAATTTTTATCTAATCATGATTCTAGCCCACGAACAATTGACATGATAAGGTATCACAAATTGCCTATAGATGATGAAAATATACTAGGTCCCTCAAATAACTAGGCATGCATGTTATCAGAATCTATTACAACAAAAGGGAGTAATGAATGACCCCTTGTACACTCACATTTGATTAATTGGGGACGAGAAGGAAAACTAACTCTAGATTGGTTTGAAAATGATGAAGCTATTGCAAAATTCCTTGGTGTTAGAGAAGGATTTCCACAAGGTGATCACAAGGAAGGATTTGTTGTAGACCTGGATAGACCATCATACTTTGGAGAGGCAAGTGCCCCTGTAACAAAAGATATAGATCAAAGTGACCACAATGGCAAGAGTGAGTTAGACAACCTCCCTATTGAAAAAGAGAATTCAACATTACTCATGGAAGAAACTGAAGAAGTAAATATAGAAAAAGGAGAAGTTATATATAATATCCACTTAGCAAAATCATTGAACCAAGAAGAAAAGGACAAATTCATTAAGTTTTTCAAACAAATTCCTATCAATTTTTCTTGGTCCTATGCGGATATGTCAGGCTTAGATCCAGAATTGGTGTTACATCATTTACCCTTGCTACCAGGAATTAAACCGTACAAACAAAAGCTAAGAAAGATGCATCCACGGGTTTCATTACTAATCAAAATAGAACTCCAAAATTTGTTGGATGTGGGCTTCATTAGACCTATTGACTATGCAGAATGGATATCCAACCTGGTACCTATTACTAAGCCCACTGGAGGCATAAGAATCTATACTAACTTTCAAGATCTAAAAAAAGCATGTCCTAAGGATGATTTCCCATTACCCAACATAGACATGATAGTTGACTTAACTACTAGGAATGAAATGCTTTCATTAATGGATGGTTTCTCGGGATACAACCAGATCAGGATTGCACTAGAGGATCAACACAGGATGACATTTACTTGTCCATGGGAGCATACTACTAGAATGTTATGTCATTTGGTCTTAAAAATGTAGGAGAAACATATCAAAGGGTTATGATGACACTATTTCATGACATGATCCACAATATCATGGAAGATTATGTGGATGATCTACTAGCTAAATCAGAGACAAGAGAAGGTCACCTTGAAGTCCTTGCAAAGATATTTTATCAATTAGAGCAGTACAATGTCATGATAAACCCCCAAAAGTGTGTGTTTGGTATAACAATAGGCAAACTTTTAGGGTTTATTATGTCTAACAAAGGAATTGAAGTAGATCCTACAAAGGTCAAAGCAATCATGGATACGTAACCTCCATCAATACTTAAGCAGTTAAGAGGGTTACAAGGAAGACTACAGTCCATAAGGAGATTCATAGCACAACTAGAGGATAAATATCATCCATTCCAATATTTACTCAGAACAGGAGTTACTTTCAAATGGACAGAATAGTGCCAAGAATCTTTCCAAGCTTTAAAAGATTGTCTTCTAAATACTCCAGTGTTAGTTCCACCTACTCCAGGAAAACCCCTATTACTATATATATCAGCAACAAACTCATCTTTAGGAGCCTTGTTGGCACATCATGATGATCAAGGAAAAGAAAGAGAAATCTACTATATAAGTAGAACCTTAATTGAATATGAGCTTAATCACACTCCTATAGAATGAGCATGTCTAGTAGTAATTTTTGCATCTCATAAACTTAGACATTATATGCTGAGTCATAAAGTACAACTCATTCCATGCTTTGATCCACTCAAATATTTGTTAAGCAGAGCAACATTGACTAGAAGATTGGCTAAGTGGGTCATGATTTTAAGTGAGTTTGATATAAAATATGTGGACAAAAAGGCAATCAAAGGGCAGATTATAGCAGATCAGCTAGTAGAGGCTCCCTTGCAAGATAGTCACCCGCTACTAATAGACTTTCCTGATGAATATGTGTTTATATTTACAGCATCTACCATGTGGAAATTATACTTTGACAGGTCCTATACAAATCATGGGGCTGGAGGTGGAATTATTTTCATCACCCCTCAAGATGATTCTATCCCTAAGTCATTCAGAATAAATTTTCCTTGCATGAACAATATAGTTGAATATTAAGCTCTCATCATAGGACTTCCTACCATTGTAAAGTGGAGGATAAAAGAATTACAAGTCTACGATGACTCACAACTGATTGTAGATCAAGTCAATGATGACTACAACATAAAAGATGATAAACTGTTGCCTTATAAACAAATGGTAGAAGATTACAAAGAACATTTTAGTAACATCACTTTTGAATAGATTCCAAGGATGCAGAACAAGGCAGCTGACGCCATGGCTACAGTAGGGTCTCTACTAAATATGCCTAATAATGAAACTCGGTTTGAGTTTATTGTAGAACAATTAATGATACCCGCATATGAGATTCCCTCATCAGGATATGTATGTGCAATTGTGGGTCAGAATTCCCGTGGTATAATGAGATATACACATACTTACATACTCAGTATATGTCTTCTGATTTGTCTAGAAATCAAAAGAAAACTCTTATTTGTCAGACATCCAAACACACTATAATTGCTGACATATTGTATAGAAAGGTCTTTGATGGAACCCTTCTCTGATGTCTTGATGAAAGAGAAGCACAACTTGCCCTAAAGGAGGTACATGATGGAATTTGTGGGGTGCATCAAAGTGTCCTGCCACTATCAAAGAAATTGCTAAGAATAGGATACTATTGGCCAACTATGGAAAAGGATGCAAATAAATATGTACAAAAATGTAAACAATGTCAAATGCATGGAGACCTCATTCATGCACCGGCACAAGATCTTCAACCTATTACATCACCATAGCCATTTTCACAATGGGGGTTAGATCTAGTTGATAAAGTCATCCTACTTCTTCCAATAGGCACAAATTCATCTTAATAGCTACTGAGTATTTTACTAAATGGGTTGAGGCAATTCCCCTTATATACACCACTGGCAAGCAAATAGAAAAGTTCATGCTTAATTACATTATTTGTCGGTACAAGATTCCAATGTGCATAGTGACAGACAATAGACGTCCATTTAAAAATGAAGAAATCAGAGAATTGTGTGAAAAATTTCAAATACAACAGAGATTTACAACACCGTATTATCTGCAAAGCAACAAACAAGATAATATTGAAGATCCTTAAGAAAGTTGTCATTGACGCAGGACGCGATTAGCATCTCCAATTGAATCCTGCTCTTTGGGCTTATAGAATAGGAGTACGCACCCCTATAGGAGCAACACCATATTTCTTGGTCTATGGTATAGAAGTGATACTACCTATTGAAATAGAACTGTCATCTTTAATAGTCTCCTTAAAAAACATCATATCAGAGGACGACTATCGGGTTGCAAGATTACAAGAGCTAGAAACACTTGATGAAAATAGGCAAACTGCTTTCAATTACTTACAAGGTTACTAGAATAGATTGAGAAGGAGTTATAATAAACGAGTATTCCCAAGGAATTTTGAAGTGGGAGATCTAGTTCTCAAGGAGAACTAAAGGAACCTAACGGAACGAGAAAGGCCAGGGAAGTTTGAACCTAACTAGCTAGGTCCTTTTATCATAACAAGGGTTATAGGAAATGGAGCATACAATTTGGCTACCATGGAGGGAGATCCACTCCCTGACCCTATGAACAACATGCACCTTAAACGATATTATATCCAAGGGTTGGGTTAGTTTAGGTTTTATTTCCTCATTGCATATCATTTTTCTTCAAAGCACTGCATCACATATGGTTTCCTTTTCAAATGCATCGCATTTGCAAAATTTTGTATTAGCATATAGAAGCATCAATAAAACAAGGCAACTATCCAAGTTTATCATTTGTTTGCATTCAAGAGAAACAAGGGTCATCTCCTTTCTTAGATATTTGGACATGAAGTCTTTGAGGTCCTAAGGTCATTCATTTTCAACATCACCCTGTGATGACGCTTTACTTATGGTTGGGTAGTGATTTCACTATTTAAGACTTGTTAACCCAAAATATATCAATTTCTATATCTCAAACACATTAACAAAATCTCTTATTCATTCAAGACATCTAGTTGATCATATGACTAGTGAAAAATCTAAAATTCTACTTCAGCATCATTGTAATTGTCACACCCAAGTAGGTTTCATTACTTACAAGTCAAGGCAATAAAATAAAAAAGAAAAAGTGATATGCCAAATATTCATCTCAAGGCAAAAGAGCAATGATATATAACTGAAATATCATGCATACAAGTGTGACAAAAAGCTTGACTATGGGAACATGAGAGTAACTCCATCAGGGCTATGGATGTCTGCTAACAATGGAGTAATATTTGAGAAATTACAGTCTATAACCTCATCGGAGCTCTAAAAGCTTGTTGGCAGCGAGACTCTATTCGGGATGCTCTTGAAGTTAGAATAATCCATGTAGCTAGTCATATAGGATGCTAAGGATCTTTAGTGAACACAAGAGTAGGAATTAACTCATTTGCACACATGTGCGCAAAAGAAGATCAAAGTTTCAAGAACCAATGGGGAAGTTTTCTGCGTCTCCATTTGTAAATCCTAGTCACTAAGTGTGTTAATTTTGATGTTCCAAGGGACCTTAAGGATTGATTGATCGCTTATCTATAAAATGTTTTGTACCTCCAATTCAATTGGTGTATTATAAAATGCTAAACAAACACAATCATCCTTGTCTGAATAAGAAATGCATCTTCATCATGCATATTGCATTAACGTAGGTCATTTCAAAAATTCATTGTCTTTGCATGCATTCTACAGATCATCATGCCATACATGTCTGCACACTGGGGGCATAGTTGAAAAAATCCTAAAAATTATATAATGTCTTGAAAAAATCAATCAAAAACATTCATATGATCTACAAAATCCAAAAACATTGGTAAAACATCAAAATCCAATAAACATTTATATATAATCCACAAAATCAAAAAACATTCAAAAAAGGTCTTGAAGAAACTCAATAAAAAACGTCCATATAATGTCCTCAAAAAACTCAATCAAAAACATCCATATAATGTCTGGAAAAAATCAACCAAAAAAATTCAAATATAATCCACAAAATCCAAAAACAGTAAAAAATCAATCAAAAACTTACTATAAAATCTCGCAAGAAACAAATACCCTAGCAGATATCCAGCAAATGCTTCGCACGAAGTTAACAAAGGATATGACTATCCAGTCAAACATCTGCAATCAACTGATAAAATTGTCTTATCAATCGTGTCATATCCATATCAAGTGATCATTATCTTGTCTTAAACAAAAGAGGATACACTTGAAATCAGACAGGTTAGTCTTAAACGGGGTCTGCAACTTTCTGAGATCATACATTATCAACTATCACATCAAGCAATCAAAATGAAGACACAAATCAGTATGGTTGCTGAATTTTGTCTAGGTTAGTCTTTATCTTTTATCATTTGGTGATAGGTCATATTTCTATGATACTCAAGGATGTCCACAAGTGACTAGGGGAGCCATGATGGGCATTATCTTTTTCTTTGTTTGTTGTTTGTAGTGTGAACCAATGAAGTTGTGAGGTAATAGTTCCAGTGGTTGTTTGTGTTGGTACATTCATTCGGCAAATATCCTATGCAAAAGTCAAGGATAGTTATGCTTGTGACTATCGCACATACCTTGACCCCTGACACTACAACCAGAATGGAGGGTTTCACTCCTTGTCTGCTATGTGTTTGTTTCTTCAATGAGATATCTTTACATCTTGGTTCCTTATACCCTTATGTGCTAAGCTCCACTATTCCATAATAAGGCTCAGTGATGAATATGTATTGCACAATAAATAATGACATGGGTTCGTGAATCAATCATTCTCATTTCATCTCATTTGCTTATTGCTACTTTGTTGATTCTTTTCTCATCATCTCTTTCTAAATAATTTTCTATCATCTAACATTATTCTATTTCATTCTAACGTTCATTCTCTCATATTCTATCTCAATATCATCTTCACATCACCTATCTCTATCTCTAATCAACTAACTATTCTTCTATCTAACATTCTTCTTTTTTCGAGAGATCGTTCATACCTTTAATGCATAAACAATCTCTCGAGGGGACATCCTACCTTCATTACAGGGGCATACTGGGCCAATTTTTTTTTAATTTTCTTTGAAACAACATCGTTTCTACATTGTCTCAAAGAGGGGCAAATGTAGACACCTAAAAATGTCTCATTGATCATGTACTAATTATTCCTCTAATTGATTAAATAACTCTTTAATTATTTAATTAAGTTAATTAATCTTATTCTTCAAAATTTCATATTTCTTTGTCATCTTACTAATTATTCCAATTTCAATTCTATCACCGTTTAATCATTTAAACCATTTTCTAATTATTAATTAAATATTTATTATTTAATTAATTTTGATTATTAATCCCTCAATTTAAATAATCTTTATTATTTAAATAAATTCTATTTTCAATTTCTATCTTTATTCAGTTAATCATTTAATCATTAACCCTTTTCTAAATATTAAATAAAATATTTATTATTTAATTAATTGATATTTTAATTCCTTTAATTTAAATAATCTTTATTATTTAATTAAAGTCCATTTCTAAATAATCATCTTCTTGATGTAGTCCCAAAAAATGGATGTTTTACTTGGACCAACAAAAGAGCAAAGTTTGCAAACATTTCAAAGAGGCTTGATAGATTCTTTGTAGGACCATTTTGGGTTGAATCCTCTATTATATTGGAATCAAGCATCTTGCCTTTTTTCCTCTCTGATCATTTTTCGGTTTAGATTTGTTCCAATGTCTCTCAAGCCAAGGTCAAAGGAAATTTCAAGTTTTGAAGCATGTGGTGGAGGGATCCTAATTTTCACAATAATTTAGAGAAGTGGTGGATGGAGAGTAATATCTTTGTCGGCACACCCAGCTTTTGTTTCTCTCAACAGAAGAAGTTTATCAAAACTAAAATAAAACTTTGGAATAGGGCTTCTTTCAAAAACATATTTTTTGAAAAAATCAGAATAGAGGAGGAACTTGACAGCTTGAACAGTTCGATTATTGTTAATGGCATGTCAGAAGAAGACTTCTAAATAGAAAAACAGTTAAAAAATGATCTGGCAGAAATTTTGCTTCGAGAGGAAATCTATTGGCGAGAAAAATCAAGGGAACTCTGGATTAGTGTGGGAGATGCGAACACCAAGTTTTTTCATGCATCTGTAAAGGCCAAACGTGGCAAAAACATAATTGATTCCATCAAGGGTTCGAATGGGATGCATACCTTAGAAAAAGAGGAGATTGAGGAAGTTGCAGTTGAATATTTTAAATAGATCCTGGGATTGGAGGACAGTCAGTCACATGGTGGTTTCTCAAACCTAGTGGAGGTTATCGATATAGAGGTAACTCTGGAGGACAAAAAATATTTAATGAGCCCTTTCTTGATCAAAGAAATCAAGGATGCCACCTTTGCGCTTCATCCCAACAAGGCACCAGGACCGGACGGGGTGACCATGGAATTTTTTTAGAAGTGCTAGTGTTTCATGGGAGAAGATATCTAGAAGGTTGTGGAAGAATTTCACAAGAAAGGTAAGTTTGTCCAAGAAATCAACAATACCATGATAGCTTTAATCCCCCAAAACCAGACTTGTGAGTCTATGACTGATTATAGACCAATATCGTTGTGCAATTCTCTATACAAAATCATATCCAAGTCTATGGTCAATAGATTGAAGATTATTCTGGATAAATTGATTTCTCCTGAACAACATGGCTTCACCCCGAGGACGGAGATCACATATAGTATTATAACTACAACAGAGACCATCCATTCCATGAGTAGAGTCACGAACACAAAACACAGTATGATCATGAAGCTTGATGTTGGCAAAGCGTATGATCGAGTAATTTGGCCCTTTTTGTTTTCCATTATAGAGAAATTTGGTTTTGAGAGAGGTTGGATAAATTGTATTAAACACTATGTTTCTTCCATATGCTATTCGATCATTGTTAATGTCTCGGTGTGCGGATTTTTCCATGCTACTAACAGATTAAGACAAGGAGATCCCTGTCACCCTTCCTGTTTGTTCTGATGGTAGAAGCTCTTGGTAGAAATATAAAAAAGCTAGTAACTTTGGGTAAATGGAGAGGCATTTCAATTCATAAAGACCTAAATCCTATATCCCATTCCCAATTCGTTGATGACACTATTATTTTTGGAGAAGCCATAGAGAGGGAAGCAAAGACAATTAAAGCCATCTTGGAGGAATATGAGATTGGTTTAGGGAAAAGCATGAATAAAACAAAATCTATGGTCTACTTTATCAACATTAGCAAGAGAACCCAGTTAAAAATAGCAAACATTTTGGGTTTTCAGATTGGTGAGTTTCCCATCAAATATCTTAGTGTGCAACTATCTGCAGGGAGATCCCAGAATAAGATTTGGGAGGAGGTGTTCAATAAATGTCAATCCAAAGCGGAAATGTGGAAAAACAAATGGCTTACATAGGTTGGAAGGATCCAAATGATCAAGTCGGTATTGTTGGCTGTACCTATTTATTATATGTCATGCTTCAGATTATCCTCCAAAGCAGCAAATGATCTAGATGGATTACTTAAAAAAATTCCGTGGGAATGGTCTAAAGAAAAGAAGAAAATCCCTTTGATTAATTGGGATATGGCTTGCCTAATTAAAGATGAGGGAGGGGCTAGTCCGAGGAAGATGAATTTACATAATTTGGCACTTGGCGCTAAGTTGGCATGGAAAATGTACATGTGCACCCTCAGAAAATTTGGTGCAAAATTCTATCCAGAAAGTATCTTGACTCCCCAGACCCAGAAAGAATTTTCACTTTGGCAAATTCAGATGGAGGATCCCCTGTTTGGCGTTTTATTTGGAAAAGTAGGAGAATTATTACAGAGCATTTGACTTGGAAAATTGGCAATGGAAAAAAGGCAAGGTTTTGGAGAGACTTGTGGAATGGAGATCCCCCCTTGGTTGAGGCTTTTGAGGACAAAGATTGGGTCAATCGGGTGGAAATATCAGTTGACCCTTTTGTTGCAAACTATATGCAATGCGTGCCTAGTTCTACCGCTCTAATAAACTGGAAAGAGGTGGGAGAATGGAATTAGGAAAACTGAAAGAAATTGGAGGAATTCCTTTGTAGTAGGAAAAATATTCACTATAGTTGTGAAGAGGATAATTTTTTGTGGTGTGCAGCCAAATCAAGCAAGTACAAAGTGCAACTGGGTTATGAATAACAAAGGCATAGAGAGAAAGACATTGAGTGGCCCGAGGCATTGTATTGGTATTAAAGTGTGCTACCCAAGGTGGGTGATTTTCTATGGATCGTGTTGCATGGACGTATTCTTACAGGGGAAAAACTAAAGTTGATTAGTATCTCGGGACCCAGTGTATGCATGTTATGCAAGGAGGATGGTGAGACGGTTGAGAATTTACTTTTTTGGTGCCCCTATGCAAAGCAGTGTTGGGATTGGCTCCTTGATTGTTTGTAGTTTCATCTGGTCAGGAATCAGTCATTAAAAGACTTCCTCTGTTCTTGGCCAAATTCGACAAAGTCTTCCAAATGGGGTATTCTCTGGGTTGTGAGTCCATCTATGTTGATTTGGCATCTTTGGAAGGAGAGAAACCACCAATTTTTTAATGAAGAGGCTTTGGAAGTTGACATCCTCATTTCAAAGATCAAACATGCCATTGAAGAAGTGGTTAAAGTCGAATCCGTTGGTTGAACTTTTAAATTATACACAAAATGGGATATGGCGATGGAAAACATTTGGTCACTGTCGAAGTGCAGTGACTACAAATTCTCTGATTCGAAATCCTGTAGAAAAAATATTAAGTGGAGTCCTCCTCCTCCTAGGTTTTTGAAGATGAATTTTGATGGGGCTTGAAGAGAGAATCCAGGTGAGTTTGGATATGGTGCAATTATCTGCGATGAGTCAGGCGATATGTTGGGGGCTAAATGTAGCCCATTGGGAGTATCGACTATCAACATTGTCGAAGTAACTGCTCTTGAGGTGGGGCTTGAATGGTGTGTAGAGAAGGGGGTTCACAAGGTTTTGATCGAAGGTGACTCACAGGTTATACTCAATGGTATATCTAATCAACAATTCATGGACTGGAAGCTAAATTGTTGGATCTCGAGGATCCAACATCTTATAGGTCACATCTTTGAATGTTCTTTTACTCAATCATACTGAGAAGACAATTCAACAGCGGATCGCCTGGCCAACATGGGAATATGCAGTTCATGTCCTAGATAGTTGTCTGCGGCGGATGGGATTCTGGACGCTTTGTTGCAGATTTTGATCTGGGAGAAATCATCAATCCCTAGGGTAGGGAGAAATCATCAATCCCTAGGGCAGGGATTGGGTAGACTTTATTCCTTGGCTTTGCATGTTTGAGAGATAAGCTTAGTTCGAGGGCTTCTTCATGTGGTGTGGGTGACGACATGTACATATTACAACGCTCTCCTTTCTTTTCTTAGACAACAGAGGTAGATTTGCTTAGATTTGTTTGGGTAAAAACCTCAAATTTGTTTCCCGACCGGCTATTTCAAGAAGGATGGAGTATTTGTAGGTCTGTATTCGGATTAACATTTTACAAAGACTCGTTTAGTGGTTTGACAAAGTGTCTTCTCAGTTGAAATAGAATCATGGTGCATCACTTTGGGCTGAGTTGTATGTGTTGAGAGGAGACTTTGGCAGAGCAATATGACTGCTTGTTTGACATTGATGTCGAAGGGTAGACAACAATCATTGTGATTGTCATGGAGGCACTCAGCGAAGATAGGCATTGGTGTGACAAATTCATCTACGAGACCATTCTTTGCCTGTTAGTGGACACTCTTCCTTCCAAGGAGGCATGCATTGAGAAAATAGATGGGTTTGTCAGGGAAGTAGATGCCAATGCAGTAGGCAACACAGTCATGGAACTGGAAGAGGAGTGGGCGAGCATATTGGGCCTTTTTTTCAACCCTGTGTTCTTCCTCTCTAATGTGGAAGTTTCAGACATAGATGATGAGGCACAAGTTGCTGCGAGAGATTTGCGATCAAAGAAGGAAAATTTCATGGGCAATGTTTGGGATGTATTTCGTGTAGGGGTCTCTTCCGATGAATTGGGTCCATTTCGAAGGATAATGAATGAGGATCTGGGCTGGCTATCTGATAGCAATATTGAAAAGGTGGCTACTTTGGGTGATCGTATTGCAACAATTCTGAGGCTTGTGTAGTGGTATTGGTTGTGCTAGGATGTTGACTATTTTTTTGTTTTTATAGTTTAGGCCATATCCTGCTAGGGGCGTAGTGCATATGTAATTCTATTTATTATCAATATAGGGCGCTATCCCCATTATAGATAGCACTTATCTAAAAAAAAAAAAACTCTTTAATTCTTTAATTAAGTTAATTAATCTTATTCTTCTAATTCATATTTCCTCATCATCTTACTAATTATTCTATTTTAATTCTATCTTCATTTAATCATTAAACCATTTTCTAATATTAATTAAATATTTATTATTTAATTAATTATGATTATTAATGTTTCAATTTAAATAATCTTTATTATTTAAATAATCTTTATTATTTAAATAAATTCCATTTTCAATTTCTATCTCTATTCAATTAATCATTAACCCTTTTATAAATATTAATTAAATATTTATTATTTAATTAATTATGATTTTAATCATTTAATTTGAATGATCTTTATTATTTAATTGAATTCAATTTCTAAATAATTAAACAGTTTCTTTATATTATTTAATTAACTAATTAATTCTTCAAATCCCCAAATTCTAATTTCACATTTCTTCTAATTATTTAATTAACTCATTTAATTTAATTAATTATTCTAATATCATTCTAATTTCATTTAATTCTCCAAATTCTTCTAATTTAATTTAATTCCTAATTTCTCCTAATTTCAAATACATGTGCATGATTTCAAAAATCAAATTAAAAATCAAAGTCAAGTTCTAAATTTATTCAAATAACAAATTGAATTTAAAATAAATTCAACATTTGAATTAAATCTCGATTAAATTGAAAATCCAAGTTAAAGTGCAAGCATATGCTAAATTAATTAATTCAATCAATTAATTAATTAATTAAATTATCTCTTCAATCTCATTTCTATCTTTTAGTTAGCTTTTTCTAAATAAAGCTCTCAATTAGATTTCAATTAGTTAACTATTTCCTCCTCTTTATTTCCTCCAATCATTCTTTTTCATCCCTCAATCAACTTTTTCTCAATTAGTTAACTCAATTAATTTATTCAATCTATTCTATTCCACCTCCAAATCAGCAGTTCAACTATCAATCAACACATGAGCTCACCTGAGTTTCAACTCTTAATCAATCTGTTCCACCTCTCAATCAATTTTCTCCAATTATCTATAAATTGAGCATTCAATCTCCATTTTCAACAATCATGAACTTCGAATATTTGTGTCATTTGTAGGTTGCCAGTGCAATATTTGAGAGCCACAATACCACAAAGAGGAGAAGAGCAACGAAAGCTATACACAGTCTTGGAATAGGGGGGATTGATTTATTTTAATTATATTCTTGTTTCTTGCTTTCTATGTTATTTCATTGTCTATTTTGTTTGGTTTCTAATTAGGATAGAGATTCATGATTTTCCCTTTCATTCCTAGTTTAGTTTACATTAGATGAATTTTTACATGCGACATTCCAGTCAAAGATCCATCAAAAAAAATTGCAATAAAATGTCTCGCAAGAATCAAATACCCTAGTAGATATCCAGCAAATGCTTCACACGAAGTTAACAAAGGATACGGCTATCCAGTCAAACATCTGCAATCAACTGATCAAATTGTCTTATCAATTGTATCATATCCATATCAAGTGATCATTATCTTGTCTTAAACATAAGAGGATACACTCGAAATTAGACAAGTTAGTCTTAAACAGGGTCCGCAACTTTCTGAGATCAGACATTATCAACTATCACACCAACCAACTGAGAACGAAGGTACAAGATCGGTATAGTTGCTGAATTTTGGTCGGGTTAGTCTTTATCTTTAGTAATTTAGCGACAGATTGTGTTCCTATGCTACTCAAGGATATCCACAAATGACTAGAGCAGCCATGATGGGCATTATCTTTTTCTTTGTTTGCTGTTTGTGGTGTGAACCAATCAAGTTCTAGGGAAATTACTCTAGTGGGTGTCTGTAATAGGAGCATTCAGCTTGTGAATGCCACACATATGTCGACCCCTAGTGTATTTCCTAGAATGGAGGGTTCACTCCTTGTCTGCTACGTATTTGTTTCTTCAATGAGATATCTTTACATCTTGGTTCCTTATACCCTGGTGTGCTAAGCTCCATAGTTCAATAATAAGGCTCGGTGATGAATATATATTGTGCAATAAATAATGATATGGGTTTGTGAATCAATCATTCTCATTTCATCTCATTTTCTTATTGATAGTTTGTTGATTCTTTTCGACCCATCTCTTTCTAAATCATTTTCTATAATCTAACATTATTCTATTTCATTCTAAGGTTAATTCTCTCATATCCTATCTCAATATCATCTTCACATCACCTATCTCTATCTCTAATCAACTAACTATTCTTCTATCTAACATTCTTCTTTCTTTGAGAGATCATTCATACCTTTAATGCATAAATAATCTCTCAAGGGGGCATTACACCCTAAGCATTACCCGATGTATACTGGGGTAAAAAAAATACATTTTCTTTGAAACAATGTCATTTCGACATTGTCTCAAAGAGGGGCAAATGTAGACACCTAAAAATGTCTCATTGATCATGTACTAATTATTCCTCTAATTGATTAAATAATTCTTTAATTATTTATTTAAGTTAATTAATCTTATTCTTCAAAATTTCATATTTCTTTGTCATCTTACTAATTATTCCAATTTCAATTCTATCACCGTTTAATCATTTAAACCATTTTCTAATTATTAATTAAATATTTATTATTTAATTAATTTTGATTATTAATCCCTCAATTTAAATAATCTTTATTATTTAAAGAAATTCCATTTTCAATTTCTATCTCTATTCAGTTAATCATTTAATCATTAACCCTTTTCTAAATATTAATTAAATATTTATTATTTAATTAATTGATATTTTAATTCCTTTAATTTAAATAATCTTTATTATTTAATTAAAGTCCATTTCTAAATAATTAAATAGTTTCTTTAAATTATTTAATTAACTAATTAATTCCTAAATTCCAAATCCCCAAATTCTAATTTAATTTAATTTCATAATTCTTCTAATTTAATTTAATTTCACAATTCTTCTGATTTCATTTCATTATTTCTTCCAAGTTCTTCTAATTTCTAGTACATGTGCATTATTTCAAAATCAAATTGAAAATCAAAGTCAAGTTCTAAATATATTCAAATAATAAATTGAATTTAAAATAAATTCAATATTTGAATTAAATCTCATGCAAATATTAAATTAAAAATCCAAGTCAAATTCAAGCACATGCTAAATTAATTAATTAATTCAATTATCTCTTCAATTCCTATTTCTATCTTCTAGTTAGCTTTTTCTAAATAAAGCTTTCTTTGTCATCAATCAATTATCCTCCAATTATTCTTTTTCATCTTTCAATCAGCTTCTTTCTCAACCAGTTAACTCAATTATCTATTCAATCAATTGAGTTCCACCCCCAAATTAGCAGTTCAACTATCAATCAACATGTGAGCTCACCTGAGTTCCACGTCTTGATCAATTTGTTCCACCTTTCAATCAATTGTCTCCAATAATCTATAAACTGAGCATTCAATTGCTCATAATTCCTCTGAATCGCGAACTTCGAATCTTTGTTTCATTTGCAGGTTGCTAGCTCAATATCTGAGAGCCACCATACCACAAATAGGAGAAGAGCAATGGAAGCTATACACAGTCTTGGAATAGGGGGGATTGATTGATTTTAAGTATATTCCTATTTCTTGCTTTCTGTGTTATTTCATTGTCTATTTTGTTTGAATTCTAATTAGGATAGGGATTCATGATTTTCCCTTTCATTCCTAGTTTAATTTACATTAGATGAATTTTTATATGCGATAGGTTATATATCCAAGTTCCAAGTCAATTCCTCTATATGGGCTATATCCAAGTTCCATGATTTTGGTAAGACAACTTCTTGATGCAAGTCACTATTGGCTTATCATGACAACATAATCTAGGATTAGAGAGCGTTGTAGTACCCCTACCGTAATCGATCTCTAACCTTGGTTTAATCTTGATCAGTCTATCGTAATATTATGTGATAGTCAGATGTTGATTTTAACGCATAGCTATTGATGTGGTTCTCACACTAGTTGTATGCAGGTTATTCAGTGTACCTATTTCGTGATTTTAGTATCGGACTAACGCTTTCATTAGATTTTATAAATGTATGCATGTATGATCTTTTGTTGCAGGAGATTTCAGGTGCGAAGTCGCATGAGTGCGAGGTTCGTCGTCACCTGGTTTTGCAGGTTTGAGTGTACCCCTTTTTAAGCCGTAGAGTTGGTTTAGGTGGTCGTCAGACCCTAGTCGACCTTAGTCGTGCTCAAGTGAGCATCGCCAGTCGTCGTCGGTAATCCCTTCTTGTTTGGGTTGCGAGTCATCTGTTTGGCTGACCTTCTCGGTTTGCGTGCTTGGTGTGCATGAATAAATTGATTAGTAGTCCTTAGTAATTTTCTTTACTAAATATATGCGTTTGTGCATTGAGGATTAATGGATTTAATTAATCAGGTATTCGTTATGCGATTTTCTTTGTTAATGAATTGCCTGTTTTAATTTTGGAGTAAGTTTGATTAAATAACCGTTTTCGAATATTTAATGCATTTTATATATGCTGTTGAAAAAGGAAAGCTGTGTATTTAATCGCAATGGATTAATTGTATTCTGTGGCTTCTGATATTGGAAGGTTAAATTTAATTGATTGAAGAAGTCGATTTTTAATTGGAAAAGCAAGTTATATTGTTGATATTGTTGAAAAGGATTAATTTTATGAATTATTTTGTAAATAAGAGTTTTTATTCAAAAAATGGAAATTTTGGGGTCAACTCTTCCATATAACCCAATTTTGGGGAAAATTTGGAAAAAAATGGACATTCTTGGAGGAGATTTTGGTTGGAAAGATTTTGGGGGGGTTTTGGAGAAGAGGCAGGTTGCTGGATCTGGCAGGTGGGCTCTCCTTCAGCCATGCCAGGATTGCGTATGAAGGTAGGGTTTATCCAAATTGTTCTTCCTTGTTGTTGTGAAAATGGTTGCTTGTTGCCAAAACCCATTCTTTGATTTGCTTTCAATTTTAAAGTGGATTTGTGGGTTTATATCCATGCTTTAGTTGTGTTCTTCAAGCAAATTCTATGGCTGTATCATTGTGCTTATATGAATTCTTTTTGCCATACCTGGTTTTGTTAATAAAAAAATCATTAGAATTTTTGGAGGTGTATTGTTCCTCCCAGCTGGTTGGGTGTTTGAACTCTTGTTGTTTTTGGAAGAATGTATTTCACCAAAGAAATGGAATGCCAAAACCCAGTTCGTATTAACCGAACTTTTTATATCGAATTTATATTCATGATGAATTTGGGATGGGCGTTCTTGTTGTTTGTTCCGAACTGTGCTAAAGAAATATATTTTTTATTCTTTTTTTTGGAGCTGGGCGTTTGTTTTTTTTATCGGGACTGTGCGTTGTTTTATTTTAAAACCATGTTATGGGGTTGGAGGGCGGGGAGCGGAGCTCCACCCGCTCCTCCTCCCCTCTCCCCCGCACGTCCCCCCTTCTCCCCGCTCGTCCCTCTGCTTTCCCCTCCCCCGCAGGTGTTGGGAACCCCGGCCGCGGCTCACTGCGGTGGCCGCAGGTCCGCAGTGGCCGCAGGGCGCCGCGGAGCCTGCGGGCACCACAGCGGCGCCGCCACTCGGGCTTTGCCCTGTGGCTAGGGTTAGGGCACGGCCCGCCCTAGCCATTGTGTTTAACTTCGTTTTTTTTTTTATAATGAATGTTTTTTTTTGTATAAAAGAAAATGCTTATGATATTTTTTATATATCATTTTAATGGAAGTAATTTTAATGTTAAGTTTAGATTAGATGCTTAATTTTGATTAAAGGTGGAATATCATGTTAAATGTCAAATTGGTATTGATTAATTTTATAATGGGGTTATAGGTTAATCATTATCCAATTTCATTTCACGACTTTGGTACCTTTTCTAATTAAGTTCTGAGACTGTTATTTTGCAATTTAATATTGTCGATGTAATTCTACTTGATGATGTTAAATATTATCGTAGAATATATTATTGAGTAATTGTAAGTAGTGAAATATTTATCGTTGGGCATTAGAAATTTAACGATATGCATTGGGAATGACTACCTCCATTTAGATTCTCTTTTTATATTTTTATTTCCGTAATCCGTATAATGCATCTGGAATTGAAATTATGAATCTGTAGAGATTGATTTTTAGTCCAGTATGTTTATGACGTTTTGGGATGGAGATTAAATATCTTATTTTAATCGTTTAATCGGTTGTCTGAATTTTAATAATATGATTTGGTTAAAACTCTTTACGGCTTTATATGTTTGGATATGCTTTGAATTTTAACGAGTTAGAAAACCAAGAACGACTTATCCCTTGATAAGGTAGATGACTGTAAGTTGTTTTAGATCTTGTAGAAAACTTGATCGTCGTTTAATGATTAAATCAAATTGAGGAAATATTGTCTTTTCTGATTATTGCATTGCGAGTTTAATTTCTGTATTCGCCTTTAATTATGAAATGGCATGTTTTGCTTTGTAAGTAGGACCCTGTCGTATGGATGAATTGGTGTTCCTGTATCAGTCCTTGAATTCCGAGTTGATTGTTGAATTGTGATGTTGTCATAGTTGGTCATATCCTCCTTGAGTGAGTCGAATGATGATTCGTGGTTAACCTTAGTTGTCAGGTCTCTAGTTAGAGTACCGTCAGTAAGTGATTACCGTTGAGTCATGTTTGACCAGACGATTGTTTCTCTCTTCTTGAACTCCGTTCGTCTTACCATGTGTATTCCGTGGTTTGAGTTCGTCTGAGCTAGTCTAGTGTCGTATGGGAAAGTGGCTTTCGATTGGGGGCCGCGCCCAAAGTGGCTGCTGGGTAACCCGTCGAAAGTGAGTCTAATAAGTGATAACCTAAGTAGATTAGAAAATAATCTCTAAATAAGATAATGTGCCTCACACATGGGACGAGTGCTAGCATAGACTCGACATGCTGTGAGAAGGCCTGAAATGGCAAACCATCTTCCTTGTCTTCACGAGAGGATGTGTGGGTCCACATGAGGCTTGGATGGGCCGGAAGTTCGGATTAGGTTGCCAGGGTTACCAGTGTATGGGCCGGGACCTATGAAGACTTGCCATGGTATCCATACCAGGTTGTGTGATGACACTTGTCCCTACGTTCGCTAGTGTTTTGTCGTTTTGTCCTGTTTTGAGTACCCTTGTGAGTCGTCCTTTGTTAGACCTTGGGTGGTGATGGTTCAGTTTTATGGATGCCCTCATGGACTCTTATGTTATTAGCTTTGATTATGTTCAGCTGGATCCTGTTCTTTGTAAGGATCGTTTATGTATTATTGACCGTTGTGGTCGTTGTATATTGCTTATGTATCGCCTTGATGGCTGGATTGTATAGTGTAACCTCTTGTACTCTTAACCTTATTATTTATCCGAGGGGGTCTTGCAGTTGAGCAGACCCGGAGATGTAGCCCATTAGGGGTGAACTCCGAGATCAGTATGGTGTTATGTGATGCATTCTCTTATGTCTCTTTATTCAGCTTTATCATGTATGATTAATTTATGTTGAATGGTTAAGTGGATAATTGGAATTAACTTTTAAATGCTTATATTCAGTCTATCTTGAATGCCTCGTTGATCGAATGCATAATTGGTTGAGATGCGATTTATCGTAATGCATGTGTGAAATCGTCCTTTTAATGCAATGAATTGGATTATGAATGAATGTAACTTAGAGTAATGAATTATACTCAGTTGTTGTTGAGAAATTTAAGATGCTTGGAAAGACCTCTTATGTTTATGGTGAAATTCCTAGTGTATTAGAATGTTAGATGTTGGTTTGCAATTTTAATTGAAAAGCTTGAATGAGTATTAGGAATGGATCTTAATGATGAATCTTGCTTGTGATTTATATTTCCATCTTTGAAAGAAATTATCCTGATTGTGAATTATCTCGTTATTAAGATATTCAGCTTAATGGATTAATTGTGTGAGCTTAGTGTATTGTGAAAATTTAAGTAATCTCGTTGGGAAACTCTTTAGGAGTTAGTTGAAGTCTTCCGCTATGTAATCTGAATCTTGTTATCTTGTTGCATCTTATGTGTTGTAACTTTAAAAATAAAAATAAAAAAAATTGCACTCTATTCTTGTTATTTTAGCTTATCCCTTCGGGGTTTCCTGGCGGGGCATTACATTTGGTATCAGAGCCCATGTTGCAAACATTGGGATCTCTGGTGTCGCGTGTGCCCTCTATTTGTGTGTGAGGTGTATCGACCTTATGTGTATGCTTGTCCTCCTTTTGCATGTGAGTGATTGAGCAGACCTTAGCTGGTGTGTAACGTGTGTGTGTTCACACCTTGTCTTCGCCTTCTTGATGTTGGTGTTGAGTGCTTATGTGTGCATTGTGTGCCTTCCCTATTGAGTGTTGTACTCTTTAGACTAACCCAGTTGGATTGGTCCGTGCTTGTCTTGAATCTGAAAGTGTGAATTGCATTTGTTTAAAAAGATTAGGATCTAGCTTATGTGGTCCACTTGAAGGACTAGTATGGCAATTATTGAATGCTTATTTGTAGAAAATTAAATGATCCTCTCTCTCTTTCTGGAAATTAAAATGATTAAGATATGTGTAATTATCTTTGATTCGAATTTTCTTGTTTGCAAGAGAGAAAAGGTTGTGACTTCTTGAACCTTTGTGTGAGCCTTATGTCGCTTATGTTTTTAGATTATTAAAAGGGCTATGGGTTTAAAAATTTATTTTGGGTGAATGGGAGAAAACTGTATGTGTTTGGTTAAAGAATTCTCCATATGTATCTCGTAGGAGTAGCATGATTAAATTCTACCTTAGTAAGGTGCATTGATATGCGAATAGATGAATTATGTGAAACTGCTTGATTGGTAGAAGAGGTGTTAAAAGGAGCATGTTATTGTAGCTTCGAGAAAGTATTAATGTGTTCCCTGAAAGATTGTCTTATGTGTTTTATTAAACCAGTTTGATTGAAGATTATTTTAGCAAATGCTCCATTGAACTCGCTGTTGGGTATGTGGAATTACCTTAATGTGTTTAGGAAGTGCGAATGGAAAGCTTGTTTGATGTGCATGCATTAATATGTTTTAATTGGATATTAGCTCCTTGCTTATCTTGGATCGTAATATGATCTTCTAAGAGGTTGCAAATTAGGACATGTGTCTATATTGCATTATTATTAAGTGAGTGTTCTTATGAGGTCTTGCATTATTGAAAAGAGTGCCTCCCTTGATCTCTGGTTGTTTGGAAAACTAGAACCTCTTGTTGCAACCATAATTATTGGAAGTGTTTTGGTTAGGCTAATTTTATCTTTCTAATCAGTAGCGAAATGAAAACCGTGTAATTAAATGATAGGCTTATAGTGGGAAATTTAATATTGAAGCGTGATCTTGTTTGATCTTGCGTGTTTTGTAGGAAATGGTTTGGTTATCAAACTCTCTTTCCCTTCTCTTTGCCTAATCATGAGATTTTTAGAAATGATATTAAAGAGTGCATTGATCTAAATAGAATGTTTATAAAACATGTGAAATTGTATGTTGCTTTTGGCTTCGTAGTGATAGATGAAAGTCTTAAGCTTTAGAAATGAATTTGCTTAGCTAGTAATTTAATTATGAATGCTTAGTGAGATTCGAGAAAGATATAGGAATGATGTGATTTCCTTATAAAATTGTGAATTGTAATAATTTCAGTACATGAATCTAGAGTAAACTTAATTCAGTTAATTATATAGAAAGCATAATTGGAATCTTCCTTGTATAGATGTTAGCGTACTGAAAAGTACTCCTCGTAAATGTGACTAAACCAGTATTGGTGTAATTGTGTGTATTGTAAGAAACCAGTGCGTATTCCATGTGCCCATGGATTGGTGAAGTAATCAACCATGGAGGATATGTTGTTTTTGAGTATGGGAAACCATACTGTTTATGTGATGTTGCTTATTTGTTTCCCTGCTGAGTACCAAACCTCGGGTTGTGGGTAACTCAGTATGTTAAGGGATAGTATTCGAAGCGACCGTTCCTTGAATAGTATGGATGGGCGTACGAGTAATGTCGGCGCGAAGCGACTTTAGCTTCTCTACTTCGAGGAATGATATAGTTGTACTACTAAACTGTATCAAGGTGTACTCAATACTTTCCCTTTGATGAACCTATTTATAGGTTTATGTGTGCCAACCTATTCCTCTCCTTATTTGAGCATATAGATGGCAGTTTTTGAGTTTATTGTTGGATTCTATTGGAGTATCTGTTGCCTTGTCTTCTTGAGAGGCGTGTTATTATTCTTACATAAGTTGCCAACTGGCCTGTGTTGGTAGACTTGTGGGTGGACCAGAGTCATGTATACCTCTGACTTACGGCGAGTATCCTTCTAGATACGTCGCTATGCGGGATGTGGCTTGCGCGTGCTTTTTCCACGAGGTGCACTACCATGCGGGATACGTCCATTGTGTGTTTTCTCCACTTGGGGTATTGCCATGCCACGTGACGACGTGATGCGGGGTGATGTCGAGGTGCACACCGCCATGCCATGTGGATAGTGTGACTATGTCGCACCACATGATGAGCTACTGCAATAGCTAGTCAGTTGTTCCTTCCTTCCTCGTTGGTGGCTAGATGCTAGTCACACAGTGCTGTTATGTGCAGTTGTGATATTCTTTATATTTCTTTGGGGATCAGCAGTTTATTTTACTTTGATTGTGAAGGTTTAGCCACGATCTTGTGATCTTTTACACTTTGATTTGGTGTTGAAATTCCGGATTATTTTCTTGCCTTACTGTTGGAAATGAGGATTTATTATCTTTATTCATCTGTACTTTGGTGGCTAACCTGGTTTATCCTTGTTGTTTTCGTATGCTGGTCTTGTGTTGCAATGTGAATTCCTCTCCAAGAACGTAGGAGACGGGCTTGGATGAGTGTATACGAGGAAGTAGACGGAAGGAACCTTGAGGATGGGGGTATGTGAGGCTGTGATGCAGCTAGTATCCACTACCTACCTATGTGTGGTGACTATCTCTTGGAGGCTAACCACCTTGCACAACAAGGGATATTCACAAAGGTCTTGTATGGAAGGTAGCACCGCTATGGTGTACCTAGCACCATCAAGCCTTTGAGTGAGATATTGGATTCTTATGATCATATTGTTGTTCTGAGATCAGGCATAGAGATGCTGATCGTGCATGTTATCATTGACCGAGCATTAGACATGCTCACATGTGGCCTTTTCTGTTATGCATTCCAGTTATGTGGATGGTTATTATTTGTATCATGGAGTAAATTGTGTTAGCTTGTCGCTATGTTATGGGACATAGTCTTTGGAAAGGTTTTCTTATGCCTAGCAAGTGTAACCAATTGAGTTATTTATGTTGCTCCTATCTATTGAAAGTTTATATGGTTGTAGAAATTGATGTTTTGAGCTAGTTCTATGTTATTAAATCTTATGATAAAGATGGATTGGTAAAGGAAATTGATCTTATGGCATGTTTTCCTGTCATTTTTGATCGATGATTATGGTAATTGTTGTTACCTCATTGTAATGTTTTAATTTGGTGTAATGAATGGAAGTAAATTCTTGTTTCTCTTCTATGATTGTGGATAATTCCTAGAATATTGCAAGGAATGTATGGTTTTAGATGTATCTTGCCAATGGATAATGGCATTTGTAAAGGATTTTGCAATTATATTTCATTTATTTATGGAAAGTTTTCTATGTGCAATTTGATCTTTGTTGAATGAGTTTCAGGGCTAATGCGTACGACATGTTCTCCATCTAGCCTTACGACTTCCAGGAGTAAGTCGGAACCTAGGGGGGAGAATGTAGTACCCCTACCGTAATCGATCTCTAACCTTGGTTTAATCTTGATCAGTCTATCGTAATATTATGTGATAGTCAGATGTTGATTTTAACGCATAGCTATTGATGTGGTTCTCACACTAGTTGTATGCAGGTTATTCAGTGTACCTATTTCGTGATTTTAGTATCGGACTAACGCTTTCATTAGATTTTATAAATGTATGCATGTATGATCTTTTGTTGCAGGAGATTTCAGGTGCGAAGTCGCATGAGTGCGAGGTTCGTCGTCACCTGGTTTTGCAGGTTTGAGTGTACCCCTTTTTAAGCCGTAGAGTTGGTTTAGGTGGTCGTCAGACCCTAGTCGACCTTAGTCGTGCTCAAGTGAGCATCGCCAGTCGTCGTCGGTAATCCCTTCTTGTTTGGGTTGCGAGTCGTCTGTTTGGCTGACCTTCTCGGTTTGCGTGCTTGGTGTGCATGAATAAATTGATTAGTAGTCCTTAGTAATTTTCTTTACTAAATATATGCGTTTGTGCATTGAGGATTAATGGATTTAATTAATCAGGTATTCGTTATGCGATTTTCTTTGTTAATGAATTGCCTGTTTTAATTTTGGAGTAAGTTTGATTAAATAACCGTTTTCGAATATTTAATGCATTTTATATATGCTGTTGAAAAAGGAAAGCTGTGTATTTAATCGCAATGGATTAATTGTATTCTGTGGCTTCTGATATTGGAAGGTTAAATTTAATTGATTGAAGAAGTCGATTTTTAATTGGAAAAGCAAGTTATATTGTTGATATTGTTGAAAAGGATTAATTTTATGAATTATTTTGTAAATAAGAGTTTTTATTCAAAAAATGGAAATTTTGGGGTCAACTCTTCCATATAACCCAATTTTGGGGAAAATTTGGAAAAAAATGGACATTCTTGGAGGAGATTTTGGTTGGAAAGATTTTGGGGGGGTTTTGGAGAAGAGGCAGGTTGCTGGATCTGGCAGGTGGGCTCTCCTTCAGCCATGCCAGGATTGCGTATGAAGGTAGGGTTTATCCAAATTGTTCTTCCTTGTTGTTGTGAAAATGGTTGCTTGTTGCCAAAACCCATTCTTTGATTTGCTTTCAATTTTAAAGTGGATTTGTGGGTTTATATCCATGCTTTAGTTGTGTTCTTCAAGCAAATTCTATGGCTGTATCATTGTGCTTATATGAATTCTTTTTGCCATACCTGGTTTTGTTAATAAAAAAATCATTAGAATTTTTGGAGGTGTATTGTTCCTCCCAGCTGGTTGGGTGTTTGAACTCTTGTTGTTTTTGGAAGAATGTATTTCACCAAAGAAATGGAATGCCAAAACCCAGTTCGTATTAACCGAACTTTTTATATCGAATTTATATTCATGATGAATTTGGGATGGGCGTTCTTGTTGTTTGTTCCGAACTGTGCTAAAGAAATATATTTTTTATTCTTTTTTTTGGAGCTGGGCGTTTGTTTTTTTTATCGGGACTGTGCGTTGTTTTATTTTAAAACCATGTTATGGGGTTGGAGGGCGGGGAGCGGAGCTCCACCCGCTCCTCCTCCCCTCTCCCCCGCACGTCCCCCCTTCTCCCCGCTCGTCCCTCTGCTTTCCCCTCCCCCGCAGGTGTTGGGAACCCCGGCCGCGGCTCACTGCGGTGGCCGCAGGTCCGCAGTGGCCGCAGGGCGCCGCGGAGCCTGCGGGCACCACAGCGGCGCCGCCACTCGGGCTTTGCCCTGTGGCTAGGGTTAGGGCACGGCCCGCCCTAGCCATTGTGTTTAACTTCGTTTTTTTTTTTATAATGAATGTTTTTTTTTGTATAAAAGAAAATGCTTATGATATTTTTTATATATCATTTTAATGGAAGTAATTTTAATGTTAAGTTTAGATTAGATGCTTAATTTTGATTAAAGGTGGAATATCATGTTAAATGTCAAATTGGTATTGATTAATTTTATAATGGGGTTATAGGTTAATCATTATCCAATTTCATTTCACGACTTTGGTACCTTTTCTAATTAAGTTCTGAGACTGTTATTTTGCAATTTAATATTGTCGATGTAATTCTACTTGATGATGTTAAATATTATCGTAGAATATATTATTGAGTAATTGTAAGTAGTGAAATATTTATCGTTGGGCATTAGAAATTTAACGATATGCATTGGGAATGACTACCTCCATTTAGATTCTCTTTTTATATTTTTATTTCCGTAATCCGTATAATGCATCTGGAATTGAAATTATGAATCTGTAGAGATTGATTTTTAGTCCAGTATGTTTATGACGTTTTGGGATGGAGATTAAATATCTTATTTTAATCGTTTAATCGGTTGTCTGAATTTTAATAATATGATTTGGTTAAAACTCTTTACGGCTTTATATGTTTGGATATGCTTTGAATTTTAACGAGTTAGAAAACCAAGAACGACTTATCCCTTGATAAGGTAGATGACTGTAAGTTGTTTTAGATCTTGTAGAAAACTTGATCGTCGTTTAATGATTAAATCAAATTGAGGAAATATTGTCTTTTCTGATTATTGCATTGCGAGTTTAATTTCTGTATTCGCCTTTAATTATGAAATGGCATGTTTTGCTTTGTAAGTAGGACCCTGTCGTATGGATGAATTGGTGTTCCTGTATCAGTCCTTGAATTCCGAGTTGATTGTTGAATTGTGATGTTGTCATAGTTGGTCATATCCTCCTTGAGTGAGTCGAATGATGATTCGTGGTTAACCTTAGTTGTCAGGTCTCTAGTTAGAGTACCGTCAGTAAGTGATTACCGTTGAGTCATGTTTGACCAGACGATTGTTTCTCTCTTCTTGAACTCCGTTCGTCTTACCATGTGTATTCCGTGGTTTGAGTTCGTCTGAGCTAGTCTAGTGTCGTATGGGAAAGTGGCTTTCGATTGGGGGCCGCGCCCAAAGTGGCTGCTGGGTAACCCGTCGAAAGTGAGTCTAATAAGTGATAACCTAAGTAGATTAGAAAATAATCTCTAAATAAGATAATGTGCCTCACACATGGGACGAGTGCTAGCATAGACTCGACATGCTGTGAGAAGGCCTGAAATGGCAAACCATCTTCCTTGTCTTCACGAGAGGATGTGTGGGTCCACATGAGGCTTGGATGGGCCGGAAGTTCGGATTAGGTTGCCAGGGTTACCAGTGTATGGGCCGGGACCTATGAAGACTTGCCATGGTATCCATACCAGGTTGTGTGATGACACTTGTCCCTACGTTCGCTAGTGTTTTGTCGTTTTGTCCTGTTTTGAGTACCCTTGTGAGTCGTCCTTTGTTAGACCTTGGGTGGTGATGGTTCAGTTTTATGGATGCCCTCATGGACTCTTATGTTATTAGCTTTGATTATGTTCAGCTGGATCCTGTTCTTTGTAAGGATCGTTTATGTATTATTGACCGTTGTGGTCGTTGTATATTGCTTATGTATCGCCTTGATGGCTGGATTGTATAGTGTAACCTCTTGTACTCTTAACCTTATTATTTATCCGAGGGGGTCTTGCAGTTGAGCAGACCCGGAGATGTAGCCCATTAGGGGTGAACTCCGAGATCAGTATGGTGTTATGTGATGCATTCTCTTATGTCTCTTTATTCAGCTTTATCATGTATGATTAATTTATGTTGAATGGTTAAGTGGATAATTGGAATTAACTTTTAAATGCTTATATTCAGTCTATCTTGAATGCCTCGTTGATCGAATGCATAATTGGTTGAGATGCGATTTATCGTAATGCATGTGTGAAATCGTCCTTTTAATGCAATGAATTGGATTATGAATGAATGTAACTTAGAGTAATGAATTATACTCAGTTGTTGTTGAGAAATTTAAGATGCTTGGAAAGACCTCTTATGTTTATGGTGAAATTCCTAGTGTATTAGAATGTTAGATGTTGGTTTGCAATTTTAATTGAAAAGCTTGAATGAGTATTAGGAATGGATCTTAATGATGAATCTTGCTTGTGATTTATATTTCCATCTTTGAAAGAAATTATCCTGATTGTGAATTATCTCGTTATTAAGATATTCAGCTTAATGGATTAATTGTGTGAGCTTAGTGTATTGTGAAAATTTAAGTAATCTCGTTGGGAAACTCTTTAGGAGTTAGTTGAAGTCTTCCGCTATGTAATCTGAATCTTGTTATCTTGTTGCATCTTATGTGTTGTAACTTTAAAAATAAAAATAAAAAAAATTGCACTCTATTCTTGTTATTTTAGCTTATCCCTTCGGGGTTTCCTGGCGGGGCATTACAAGCGTCATCTAAAATGTTGATGCAAAAGCACATGTACAATCAAACTCATAAAGAGAAACAAGAAACATCATCTACATCAACACCATTAGGTGTTCTAGCATAGTTGATGGTCATTAAAGAGAAAAAAATAAAAATCAAAAATCAAAAACTTAAAAAAGAGAAATAAATAATCTAATAGTGTAAAACCATTCTTATGGTACTTTGGACAAATACCTTGATGAACCCATTCATGGATGTCACATGTAAAATTCATTATCTATATGCATCATTCCAAAATGGGAGCAAGATTTCTCATCCATCACACTATTTTTTATAGCATCATCATCCATCTTCTCTATCCACCTTGATCTTGACAAAAAAATTAGGGTGCAAAATTCAAAACATGCTTATGGAAATATCTTGACATCCCACATTTTTTGACCATATATTATCTAATATAATACAATTACCTATAACACTATTTGATCCCTCACCTTGCCTAAATTAAGTTATCCTATTGTGAGATAGTTCATGGAAGTCAAATCCCATATCCTTATCCAATTCCATAATGGCTATCTTCCCCATCCATCATCTATCTATTTTCATCACACTAGTCCACTCCTCCATTCATATTGTCGCATGCCTTGTTAGACACTAAGTGTATGTTATTACATTATACTTTGAAATAAATATTTATATATGTCTTCTACATCACTTCATGATATGGATTCCTTCCATTATAAATAAAGTCTCATGCATGTTCCAGAATCCCATGAATAGAATTTCCTATCAAATCCCAGTCCCTTCCATCTTGCCATGCAATCCAATGTTATATCCAGACTATCTATCTATTTTTATTCCCACTAAATTGTTAGAAATAGTTATCAATCCTTATCCAAATTGTTATTATGGGATAAATCCATTCCCAATATTCATGTTGTTCTCATCATTTAAACATCACAATCCTAAAATTATTTTTGTCACCAACAATGCTATCATTATAAAGCTAATCAATAAATCAATTAGTTTTAGCTTGGCTAGAGATAAAATCCTAAGTGATCTTGTGACATCCCTCCATAATCATATCCTTTCATTGCTCATCATTATCATCATCATCGTTATTTTAGTCATTTCATTATAATCATTGTCCTTATCATTTCATTCCTTGTCTCATCCAAATTTCATCATTATCATTCTTATATCAATAAAATAATGAAACAATAAACATGCACTTCAATATGCACAAACTAAACACTTGAAACATTATTCTTTAAATGTCAAACCAAAATCTAAACATCAATCTTCATATTATATGGTTGTCGCATCATATTCTATAATTATATTTTCTTATTTGATCAATAATTTTCATTTGCGGGATGTATCATATGCACATTAGACATAACTATTACCAACTTATCCTATTAACACCTTGGCAAAAGGTTATATTGATGTATGTCCAGATTGACTATTGATTATTTAATTATTTGATTTACCTTTTGATTTTTGATTTATCTTATTGATCCTTTTTATCATTTTATCTCTTAATAAAAAATTTAACCCATATTATGCCTAATCACCATCACCACGATCATTATATTTCATGATGTGATTTAATTGGTATACATTAGGGCATATCCTATTATTTTTGTGTATTGCGTTTGTTGGATATTTTTTCACATGACCCACCAAGATTAATCACCTTGAGAGGTGATGATAACTTTTGTCCATGTTTGTTAGTTGTCTCCACATATACCCACCAAGTGCATCAAATGTCTTGAAAATTATGGAGCACCATGTTATTTATTATTTTTATTGAGTATTATTTCATGCATTGAAAACATTATCACCTTGGCTTTATGTATCCTAGTTATGTCGTCTATTGTTATATCAAAATAAAAAAAATTCTATGTATGCCAACATAATATAACATTTCAAATAAAAACTTCTTCATGTCTAATCATCCATTGTCTTCATTTTTTCTCTTTTTTCATATTTTCATGTGGAATTTGTTTTGTTTGCACTAACTCTTATAAATAACTATATAGAAATGAAGGATAAAAGGGGGTCAAAAGTTATTATTTTGTTCTTGAAATTAGCTAAACTTGAAATTGGACATATAATTGAAGATGCTTACACTCAAAATTTGAAGATATGACTAAAATAAGAATTGTAATACTTTGAATCAAATTTTTAAATTGTTAAAGTATTTAAAAAGGAGTCAATGTTAATTTTAAGTGAAAACAAAATTATTCGTACTTTTATTACTAGAATAATAGAATCTATCATGTGTCTCTCTTCCCTCGGTAAATTTTTTGTTATGTTAAGTTTTTTTAAAAGTGAATTAATGTTAAGATAGCTAAGAGATACTACTGGGAATGTATTCCATATTCAGTCAAATTTTCGTGATTTTTTAAAGTAAACACATCTTTGAAAAGCTTATAATTGAACATATACATCACATAAATTTTATCAAAATATTTAAAAATACAAAATATTAAACACCATCTCTTAAGTCAACCAATTTAGACAAAAAGTCTAATAAAAGATTCCATCAGATAAATTATTCTTCATTTAATTAAAAAAAAAAAAAAAAAGTCCTTACAATTTGATGTACAAGACCCTTTTTGACCTAGCCAATTCTTGGTTGTTATGTTTTATCATTGACTTGCATCACCATGATTTAAATTTGTTTCTTTTATGTCCCTATCCTGGTTAATGACCAGCCCCATCACAAATTAGATTTGAATTAAAAAGGAGACACATAGTCACACATTAGTCTTTACTTCCACATTTGGGCCCTTTACACTGAGTGATATGTCTTTCTGTTATAAGTTCAAGAGACACCTTTCAACCAACCTTTGGAAAATTTAACCAATCTATGGAAAATTTAATTGTGCATGAAACTACCTTTTTATTTGAAAAATCAAGTGCACATATGTCTTGGAGCTTTGAATTGTTTGTGCTATCAAAGTGCTAAAATTAGAGAAGTTTAGAGGAGGGATGTCATGAGAAATGTATAAAATCCTTGATGAAAATCAAACCTCACCAAGATCTGACAAGTTTAGAGGAGGGATGTCATGAGAAATGTATAAAATTATAAATGTAATGTGAAAAGTGAGTGCAATTATAAAAGAGCATAGGGGAAGAGCACCACTTACCACCCATGTTCCAATTACCATTCACTCCTTGCTCACCTAGCCCCCAAATTACCAACTTTAAAGAAACCAAAAAAATAATAACTAAAAACCCATCAATAAATTTCACATGTACTAATAGCCACTCACTTTACCCCTAGTAGTTATAATTTTTGGACTTTAATTGGACGAGTTGTACAACTGTATTGGTATCTATTGTGCATGACTTTTGGGGCATTTGTGTATAAGTATTAGCCATTTTTTAGGTGGTTACAATGCAATATTACTGGGGCATTTTTAAGTAGGTATTAATCAACACTTTGAAATTACCACTATTTGACCCTTGCACACATAATAGATCCCACAATGTGCATCATTACTACCCAAAAGCCAGAACAATAACTATAACAGTTAAGCCCAATATGAAGAAAGCAAAAACACTCACCACAATTAGATAGGATCTGTGGGAGCACGAAGTTGACTATAACGACCACCAATAGGCTTCCCCTAGTAATGGCTTCTAATGTGCTTCTTAATGCCATTACACTTTTTTACTTACAATTGCACATGTGTGCGCATTATTGTGTTACTTTGTGTACTTGTGTATACAATAGTAATAATGTTTTTGATTAAGGGAAAAACAGGTTTTAAAGGGACTCGAAACCCTATACAATAGTAATAATGTTATTCAAGTATTTAAAGTTGTTTTTATTTGATTTAATAAATCAAATGTATTAAAAATAGTATAAAAATCAAAGTTACAAAGACAAAAATAATTCACCACTAAATATATATGGTTCTAAATTCACTTCAGTCGTATTCACATTTAATAGAATTTATAGCAATATATTTCAAGTTTGTTAGCATTATATTTGATTTTCTTAGAGTATACAATAAGGTCAAAATGCATGACATATACAATAGTGGTAATATCATTCAAGAATTTATTATTGTTGACATTTGATTCAATGAATTAAATGTATAAGGATATATGCAGATTTTTTTAATTGAACTTGCACTTATCGTTTCCCATATGAACCAATAGAAAGAAAGAATAGTAGCTTTTGTACATTTATTTACAATAAAAAATTAAACATAGATTATAGTTTTTTGTTGAAAAAAATAAATTCTACACAATTAATGATTAAATTGATGAAAAGCATAGAATGCAACCAATACATAAATATTCTTGCCTTAACAAGAACTAATAACTAATACTATCCATACAAATAGTTGCATCATATATCTGTAGACACCAAACTCTATCCATACCCAACCACACTTGAACTTTATCCCATTCTCGCCAATTAAATAAATTTATTTATTTATTTAATTAATCCTTATCTTTATCCCTCACCTTAATTAAATAAATCCACATTTATTTAATTAAGTTTAACCTTTACCTTTAATTAAATAAATTTATATTTATTTAATTATGCGTAACCTTATCCTACAAATCATGCTCTTAATCTCCATCAGCTAGCCTAACTAATCTTAACCTGATTATGATCACCATTTTTATCAATTTTATATTCCTCTACTCATTCTCTCTCCTCATGTCCCATCCTCCTAACTTACCTACCTTTTCTTCTAATCCCTCATTAAGCCACCTAATCAATCCCCTTAATCATTTGCACATCCCTAATCATAAAGATTAGAGATGGGTCAACACTTTGCCATAAATGGCTTTTCCATCTCATCCTCCAACCTTAAATACCACACACTTTTGTCTATCCAAGGAATGTCTAATTCCTTGAATCTCCCCATGACTTTTCTTCCCAAGGAATTTTTAATTTCTTTATTATTTATTCTCCCATGCCCCCTATTTCTTGGCAATTTTCAATTCCCCTTGTCCTCTCCCAAGGAATTTAAAATTGCTTTCTTTTATTTCCAAGGTACTTGGGGAACTCTTCCCCATCTACTTGAGAAGTGTGGAGACAAGAAATGCCTTTATGGCAAATCTTTTGGATCTCTCACTTGTCCTCTCAAATCCTCCCCCTCTCACATTCAATCTTACCCTCCATTTCTCTTCAATCTTGGGCATCCATTTTGAGCCCCTCCAATCTATAAATTGGAGCCTCCTCCCTTCACAAATCATCCACCACTTCTACATTGTTATGCTATCAATTTGAGTCAAGAAAACACCCATTGCAACCAAATTATGCCCAAATCTTGAAATCAAGTGGATACCAAGGGCGCACTTCCACTTCAAGCTCAATCAGAGGAGATGAAGAGAGAAGGTATAAAAGGTTGCTTGTTTTGATTTAAATTCTTCTATGTGTTTATATTTATGTTTTTATGCACCTAACCTTATAATGCTCAATTTCCTCATCCTCAATATCCAAAGTTAAAACCCTTCTTAAATTATATCTAAACAAAAAATACTAGATGGAAAATTTTAAATATTCCACCATATCATCTAAATCTGCAAACAAAGTGCTCTTAAGAATCTAATATAGAAGCTTCTATAACCCCTAGATAAGATATTTAAAAAAGTCATCGGTAAAAGATTTTGAGTAACCATATTGAGGATAAGCTAGCTAAGGTCAAGGATGTCCTTATAGAGGAATTAGTCAAAATGTTATACAAGAAATCACTTGTACTTTCTTTGTGCAATCTCTTAATTTGACTTGGGAATATTGATTATCTTAAACTATTTTTATTAACCCTAAATTAATGGAATGGACAAGCTAGAGTTGCAATAAAAGTTCGTTAAATCAAGGATCAAAAGGGACATAAAGTGTTCACTATCAATAGATGTTTATATTTTAAGGTCTTTGAGAAAGATTCTAGTACAAAATAATTTCCAAATTTGTGAGTCTTGGCCGCTAAATACATTAAATAAAAAATTTTAAAAAAAAGGAAAATAACTTGCTAAAGAGAAAAATGACTTCCCTACTTTAGGATGAAAGTAATACAGAATCAATTCCTATTTCTAACTATGAGATTGAGCCTTTTGATTTTGAAATATTTGAGGCCTACTTTGAAAACACTTACATAGGTATTTTTTCACAAAAAAGTTCTAAAGCACTCAAAGGTTATGGCTTCACAAATATACAAAATGTATCGAAACAAATTGTTTGGTTATAACTACATATCCAAATAAAATATGGCTAATTTATAGATGTGTTGATTTGTCAAGTCTTTTATATGGTACTCCTATATATGCCACATCTACTTGCATGCTTTGGTAAGAGACTAGGGAGAGAAATTGGGAATCTAAAAGGTTTCTATTGAATTTCTAAAATTATACAAACTCTCATTTAAATATAGACTCATTATTTAAACAAATATAATTTCAAGATCTTATATTTTATATTTGAAGATCATTTTATTACCCAACATATTGATAAAGTTGGGATATAATATACTAAGGATGATTTACAAAAATCTAGAAACAAAAATTTAGAAAATTTAAGGTTGTGAGATCTTACTCTAGAATTAGATATTAACTATGCAAATACCAAGACTAGTTATTTATATGTTTGTTAAATAGGGCATCCATTATAGAAATCAATGTGGTAGATGTACAATTCATTTTGCATTCATTTCCTTAACCACAAGAATAAGGGCTTACCTTCCCTTGAAAGTAAGTTCACTAATTTTACTATTTTCGGGAAGGAATGATGTTATAAACTAAAAATGAAGTTGTGGACGTTAGATAATATGATAATGAATTCTTCAAGGAACATGGTAGGAAGGTTAAGACACAATCATAAATAAAGGGAAAGGAAAGACATAATTATAAAATACTAGAACAAATCTGATAAAGAAATGTGAAGAGGAAGATGAATGAGAAATGTGCTAGTAGAGATAAGAAGAAAGGTGAATGACACCAAATGAAAGGGAGCATTTCATGAAGAACACTATAGAGAGAATTATGATCCAAATATATTATGTGAATACTATAGGAATAATTCAATGTAGAACTATTTCCATGGATATGAGTGATCTAGCTAGAGAGGTGGAGCCAACAACAAGTGATCCTTCTTAAATTATCCAAGTTATAGATAATCTTAATTTCATTGAGTATTTATCCAATAGCTATCAATCAAACCATAGTACAATAAGATAATTTTAAGCTATAATACCTTCTCATTCTTTCATGATTTAAGAAGTTACTAAATGTGGTAAATATTTTGTCCTTCTAAATGATCCTCTTCAAGAGGTAATTCAATCTCTAATGTATGAATGAAAATTTTGAACCACTCCCTTATGTATTTCTTCCATGATTCATTTATTTGATGGTAATGATGTTTTTGAGTAGGTTAGGAAGAAATTAGGTGAAGCATTCATGTCTAATGACCAATTCATCAAAGGATTCATTATCATAATGAGATTTAAGGCAAGAAAAGATGCACAAACTAAATTGGAGTATGAAAAGATAATTAGTCAAGACTTCAATAAATTAGATAGTGAATCCTCCATTTTTTATATAAACACTAAGGGAATGAATATTAAGAAAATATAATATTTCTAAAGGCAAGTGGATGTCTTATTCTCCATAGTTTGTATAGTGTTTCTATAGAAACCTATTAGGTATCTACAATATATTTTATAGCTTTTCACATCTTGAGAAGAAGGCATACCCTTGGTGATGTCTCTACTATTTTTCAAGGAAATGCTATAAATATTGAAATACAACCTGATAAATAGAACACTAGATATATAGACTTTAGCTCTTGACCATGCCAATCCCATTAGAAGAAACCTTTAGGAATGCCAAGATAAGTAATTGTAAGAATAGTAGATGTTTTTATTCACCTTGAGGCTAAATATTTTACTATCCATAAATGCCAATTCAATGAAGCCTCAATTAGGAAGTTATAGGTGTATTATGAATAGTTGCTTCATGAGAATTTAAGGTGGATAAATGAATATAACAAGAAAAAGGCTAAGGTAGAGAACAACAAATAATATCTTCAAGCCACAAATTCAAAAACCCTTGTGTTTCCCCCTTAATCTCAAAATAGTAAAATTTTATAAGAGGGAATGGGCATATTAAAATCCCTAGTTAAAGAGCTTGAGGAATAAAATCATGCAATAAAGGGTGTAAAAAATGACATAGAGACCATGGTAAAATCAATTTTGATGAAATTTTGTGAGTTTAAGAATCTCATTAAGAGTAGGTTGAGTTGCAGGGTCAATTATCTGAACATGGTTTACTGTAGAATCTCTTGGTAATAAAAGATGTTAGACCCCAAGCGATTTCATGGTAATATTCCTAATAATCCTTTGATCTCCTTAAATATATGCTTACATTATATATTGACTTTAGAACTTGGTCATATATTAAGAATAAGACAATGATATAATTACTTTAGGATTCATATATAAAGTAAGGTTATCATTTGTAGTAAATAATTAAAGATAAAATTTATGTTACTTCAAATGGAAAAATTAATTGAGGTTATTATTAAATAGTTTTTTCCCTTCAAACAAATCAAGTTAAATTCATCTCAAAGTCTTACTATTTAATCATTTAATTTTCTTTCAAGCAATTTAGTACCTTTCAAGTATTAGAATTCATACTTAAAATATAATTGTTTTGTTCCAAGCATTTATTATCTTATAGGTAATTCAAATCATTTATATAATCTCTCTTACAAGTATCATAGTCTTCTACAATTAGTAGTTCATTCAAGATTCGGAGTTTTAATTATTATCATAGTTTTATTTCAATAAAATTGTATTCCAAGTAGATGATTTGATTGTGTTCCTTTCAATTATGCAAAAAATTATATCTTAGTTTTCAAATTTCAAGCAATAAATCCTTGTATATAATAGCTTCATTTTCATGGTTGTATTAGCATATTGCTTTACTTAAGATTCATGGAATCAAAGTTAAATTCCTAGCTAGGCAACTAAACAAGAGAAGTTGAAACCAAAAACCTTGACAGTGTTCGGTATCTATGGTGCCTCTGGGTCACGCTTATGGGTAATGTCATCATGTTGAACTACTGCACTTAATGCCTAATAAAGCTACAACAACGATGTCTGTGGCATCGTCCCTATAAATCGTTGGGGAGAAATATGGGTTATATCGAAGTTAAAATCCAAGGGGTGGGTAATCCCCCTTGGATCGATAATCTAAAAAGATAATTTTAAAAATGAATTTACATCCACTCAGTTAAACCTTAGAAAACCCCATTAGGGTTTGGTTGCGTGTGATGTTTGGAATTTATTTATCTTAATGATTTTGGCGGATGATAATGGGTCAAGGGTGATGCATAGGATAGGAAATAGGACTTATATGTTTTAGGCCACAAGCAGAGGGCCACCTTGAGCCTTTTTGTTATAAATCTACCATCGTGGGTAGCAATCGCAGAGAAAATGTTTGGGACATTGACCCTAGAAAGGGTTGTGTGCCCACCATATAGTTTACATTAAACCATAGTTAGAAACCAAAACTACATACTCTATGCCTTGATCCCATGCTGAAATGAGTATGTAGGCATGAAGTTGTCCCTTGTACTCAGGCGTTCGGGGATGGGGATTAGGATTTGGTTTTGGGTGAGTAGTTGGTTCTCGAAGTTCCTTGGTATTTTAATCAGATGGTGCAAATACTAATTGAAAGGTTAAAATTAATTCAATGCATACTCAAAAGGAATCCCATATGGATTCGCTTGACTTCTCGAGGGTTTAGGCCGAATTCCAAGGTGGAACTCAAGCTTATTATATAAATATCCTTATATACTCCTAAAGATGGCAACCTCTGTGCATTGAAAGTAGGGGAGTGTAGTCTTTAGAGAGTGGCCCAGGACTCGGATGGTCCCAATGAGTCTAAAGTATCTGGCCAGAGCATATTCTATTCTTATGAATATATGCCTACCTCATTTGGGTAGATGCCTATCCCGGATTGGATAGATGAAACCTCCCATCCCATATGGATAGATGTCTAACCCATATGGTTAGATGCCCAACTCATATGGTTAGATGCCCATCCCAGTTGGATGGATGTCTATCTCATTTAGATATATGTACTTGAGTATGTGATTGAATCAAACACAATTAAGAATAAGTAAGAACAAGTAATCAATATTTTTTTTGATTAATGAAAAATTAGGTTTTGAAGGGGCCCCGAAATCCTTTACAAGCAAGACTTAAACAACAAAGCCATGAGAAATAGAACTAAAAACAAAAAACCAGTGGAAAATCGAAGAAAACCCACAAAAGCCCCGAAAAGCCAGCAGGCCATCCAGGAATCAGATTTTTTCCAGGGCTTTAGCTAGGGTACTACTAATTTCTTGTAGCTCTTTGATGTTGTCTTTGAATTTGGGTGGGTCCTTAGCAGCAGCAGCCACAACTTTCTTGATACTGGCCCTGGTTCTCTTTGTAGTCCCGCCTGCCGAGGTAGCATCACCACTTCCAATCTGGATGGTCTCCTCCTATAGGTTAAGATCCACAATTGGTTTAGGAGTATGGTCAAAGACCTTGGCAATGTCCTCCAGGTTTTTGGTGACAGCAGAGAGGATACTTGGGATAACTCCCATCAGATTTTTCATCGCTTCTTTCCCTCTTCCAGTGATTTTACCTTGTTCTCCATTTCCTGCTTCCAATTAATATGCTCTCTATTTTCATCCTCCCTCTTTTTATCTAAATTTATCCCTTTCTTCTCCAGGTTTTTCAGAGTTTCGTAGGTCCATCTGTCGAAATCCATTATGCCCTTTGAGAGCTTCTTGAGATTATCTAGGATAAGCCCCTCACTAGCACTTTCCTTGTCCTTGCTATCCCTTTCCTCAGTTAGGTTCTTCTTAGAGCCTTTGTTTGTTTCCTTCTTAGAATTAACTTCGGTTTCCTCATTATCCTTGAGAGCCGTTTCTTCCATTAGATGGCTATTGTCCTTACCAGGGTGATCACTTAGAATAGGGCTATCTTGAACAGGCTCGAAATCTCCACTTTCTTCCTTGTTGCCCAGCTCCTCTTCTTTCCAGTTGTCTTCACCATTAGAGTCATCTGTCTCCATACCATTGCTTTCCTTGACAATGTCCTCAATTTCCAACCCGGGGGCACTTTTCCTTTTCTTGCTGGATGATGCCTTCTCCTTGCTAGTATCTCCCTCTTCCATCCTCCTTTTACTTGGGGAAGCAGAAATCCACTTATTTTCCTACAGAGTGAGGGTTTTGCAATGCTCATAGATGAGCAGCAGGAGCCCGCAGTGGAGAATCGGGCTGGAAGGGTTAGTCCTGTGTTTGTTCAGGGACCTAGAGAGGGATCGAAAAAGGTAATAGGGCAGAGACACTTTTTTGTCGTGTCTGAAATGGTTTAAGAGCACGAAGTGGTAGGTGTGGGCCCTGGAGAAATGACCTTCAACCGTAATATACTCCATGATTGCGTTCAGGACCCAGCCCCACAACTTCTTGATGTTTGCAGCATCGTAGTAGCCCCCGGTAGCCTTGCCTATTTTGGCCCGCTCTTTCTCTTTCCGCGGGAATAGGGTAACCACATTGTTGGAGAACTTGAGGTCTTGAAAGAAGTTAAGCCCGGTGTGGGGAATTCCAGTCACAGTTGAAATAAGCCCAGCGTCCAGCTTAAATTTAACTCCGTAAAGTTTAAAAGAGCCATTAGACCAGTTTTCAGAAATCTTGGAAACGGCTAAGTTAACCCTACCTTTGTCATAGTCCTCAAGCTTTTCCATGAAGTTGGTGAGAGAGCCCTTCTCTAGCTTCACCCAGACTTTAGGCATTGCTTTCTAGGTCAACGTGTTGTCAGGTTCTTCACGTCTTAGATCTCCTCCCATTTTCGAATGTAGACTATCTGCTCTGTTTCTCTACAAATTGAGACCTTCTTTCTCGATGCTACTCAATTTTTTGCACTGAGTAACCCACAAAGTGTGCGGTGATTTATTGGAGATAGTAGGAGATCTGCCATAGTGCCAGGTAATGATGGCCTTTCCAACAAGGCGTAAATGATGCTTTTTACTTGTCATGATTTAATTGTCCTTCTCTCCCCATATAACGGTCCTTTCTGAGTATCTCTTTAATATTTAAATTGAGATCATCCTCATGCCAAATCATTTGAGCATCAGAGTTAACTCCAGTATTCACTAAACAGTCAACAACACTATTTTGCTCTCTAAAGGCATGTTGTATAATAATTTCTTTGAAACTGGTGATGATCTCTCTAGCTTTCATGATGATATTCTCAATAGACCAAGAAGGCTCCAATTCCCCCTTTAAGCACTTAATAATATTAAGTGAATCCCCCTCAAGCCATATTTTATCATAATTGAGATTTTTGGCTATAATTAAAGTATTCAAGGCAGCGAAGGCTTCAACAAAATGGCTAGTTTGATTCCCCAGAGGACCAGCCACCGCCTTAAGACAACTTCCAGCAAAATTCCTGATAATTCCCCCATATCCAACTTTAGTCGGATTTCCTGTAGAAGCCCCATCAAAGTTAGCCTTAATCCATCCCGATGGGGGGAAACACCAAACAAGACCTTCTCTGCCTTTCTCCTTGCTAGTAGTGGTAATAGAAAGATTCCATCTGTCTTTGAAATCATCTTTAGCAGCAAGTCCCTGATTACCATAGAGGCATTCAAAAATACTCCTAAAGATTTTATCTGCAACCACTTCACAAATAGCCCTTTTATCTCTGAAAATCCCGTTGTTGTGCTCTTTCCATATATTCTAGATAACAACCAGCAGAGTAAGTCTCCAAGACTCCACAATTTTAGGAATAGAGTTAGGATAATGCCATTGGAGCCAAGTGTCACCAAGAGAGTTCGGGAAGACCCAGCTCAGGTTCCACCTGGAAAGGATGATTTTCCAGATGTCTTGGCTAAAAGAGCATTGATTGAGAATATGGCAAGCTGTCTCTTCTTCCTTGCAACAAAGAGAACACCTATTAGGAAAAATAATGCCTCTTTTATGAAGATTATCTAGGGTTAATATCTTATTTTGGATGAAAATCCAAAAGAAGATGTTGACTTTGGGAACTAAGTTCTTATTCCAGACTTTAGCCCAGATGGGAGTAGCTTCCACCGGGACATTGTGAATAGCCACAACAGAGGAAACAGAGTATTTCCCATCCAGAGTTTTCCCCCATATCAGAATGTCATCTTTGTTGTCTCTAGGGATTTTAGCAGAAAGAGCAATCTGAAGGAACTTGAGATCCAGACACTGCTGGCTAAAGTCAATCCAGTCCCCATTTCTCCAGTAATCTCTTACCATTTCACCGTACCTACATTTGAAACTATCTTTACAATCTTTGAGGATAGGGATTTCCTCCAGAGGTTTATCCAGGATCCATCTATCTTCCCAAAATCTTATTTTCCTCCCATCCCCAAGGTTCCAGGTTCTGCCAGCAGCAGCCCAGCCTTTAGCAGATTACACTACATTCCAAATGGTAGATCCATCAATAGAGAAAGAGTTGTCAAAGAATTCTTCTTCAGAAGGTTGCATATAGAGATATTTGTTTTTCCAAATAGAGTTCCATTCTCTTTCCTCCCCTTTGAATCTCCAAATTTTCTTGGCTAATAAAGCTTTATTCATAGAACTAATGTTCCTTAAGCCCAGCCCACCTGAGGCCCTAGGGGAACAAATGTTATTCCGGGCAATAAGGGGGATTCTATTTTTAACTTCCACACCCAACCAAAGGAACTTTTTTTGGATTCTTTCAATAGCTTTTGCAAACTTTGAGGGGATTTTGAACAAGCTAAGAGCATACATGGGAAGATTTTGGAGAGTGGCTTTGAGCAGAGTGACTTTACCAGCTTGACTAAGAACAGCCCCTTTCCAGCTAGTGAGTTTCAGGTTGAGTTTGTCAATTAACTTGTTCTAGAAGGAATCCTCAGGCTTGAGACAAAGAGGAAGCCCCAAATAGGTAGAAGGAAACTCAGATGTGTTACAACCAAGAATCCTACCAATCCTAATTTGCCTTTGGGCCTTGTTGATGAAAAATAGAGAGCTTTTATCCTAGTTGATTTTTTGACCAGAGGCAGATTCATAGGTATTCAGAATGATTTTCATGTTTTTGGCTTCCAAGATGGTGGCTTCCCCCATGGTGATAGAGTTATCAATGAATTGTTCATGGGAGTAAACAACATTGGATGAAGAAGGTTTCAGACCCTTAAGATTGCCTTCTTCCACATTTTTAAGGATGAATCTACCCAGGCATTCAGCAAGAATGGTAAATAGGATAGGGGAGATGGGGTCTCCCTGTCTGAGACCTCTGGAGCTTTTGAAGAAACTAGACGAGGAGCCATTAACAATAATGGTAGAGGAGGAAGTTTCCATGAGTTGAGAACAGAGCTGGATAGCTTTGTCGCCAAAACCAAATGATTTCATGATCCTGAGGAGAAACTGCCAGTTCACTCTATCAAAAGCTTTAGCCATGTCTAACTTAAGGAAGAATCCCTGTTTACTCACCACTTTCAGGGAGTGGATATTTTCATGAACAGAGATAATAGAGTCCAAAATCTATCTTCCGAGGACAAAGCCATTCTGTTGGACATAGATAATCCTTGGGAGAACATCTAGCAACCTAGAAGTCAAAACCTTGGAAAGGATCTTGTAGACAGAGTTACACAAGTTGATGGGTCTAAACTTGTTAAGAGAATCAGCTTCAGGGATCTTTGGGATAAGGACAATGAAAGTGGCATTCAGTTCCTTAAGAAGTATTCTGGAGCCAAAGAATTCCTTAACACCATTGCAAATGTCAGCCTCCACAATGTGCCATAATTTTTGGAAGAAACATGGGGAAGCCATCTGGGCCAGGGGATTTATCACCTTGAAAGGAGAACACCGCCTTTCTGATTTCAGGATTAGAAGGAATATGGGATAAGAGGCGATTGTCAGCTTCCAACAAGATAGAAGGGATAGCTTGTAAAAGGGTATTTTGCTTACTATAATCTAGGTTATCCACTTGACCCAACAAGGTACTGAAATGCTCGAGAGCTTCCTTCCTGATGTCGCAATCCTCTATTAAGATGCCTTTATTGCAAGTTAGTTTGGATATTCCATTGGCTGCCCTATGCTTAAGAGCGGTTAAGTGAAAGAAGTGGGTGTTTATATCTCCTTCCTTTAGGAACAAGGCTCTAGATCTTTGTCTCCAGAAAGTCTCTTCATTAGAAATGATGGAGTGGTATTTAGATAAAAGATCATTTTCAGCCATCCTAAGATCTTCGGTCAACCCCACCTCTTGGATTCTATCCTGAACATACTTTAATTCAGCTTTGACTTGAGTTTTGTTCTTGAATATGTCCCCAAAAATCTCTTTGTTCCAGGTTTTATTTTTGGCTTTTATGATGTTGAGCTTTTTAGCAATTCTAAAAAGAGCCTTACCCTCCACTTCAGAGTTCCACCATTCAGCAATGTAGGCTTCCAGAGAAGGATGGGAGAGCCAAGCTTTTTCAAATCTGAAAGGGAAGTTTCTCTTTGCCGAAAAAGAGTTGGCAAAAAAGGAGATGGAAGTAATCAATATTTATTAAGTAAAAAAATAATTAGTTGAGATTTCTGGATTAAGTAACAATGGGTTATTACATAAACAACATGAGCAAGCTAAATATGGTTAGATATAAACTAGCATAATTTGAAGCATGAAGAGTGGATATAATCCTATGCAAATATATGTCAATTTTTTGATATTTTTTATTTATTCATTAATTAACTTTTCTTTTAGAACCATAAGTATATCATATAAAGTATAAGCTAACATGTCTATTTATGGATAATTCACAACATCTCTAATAAAGATAGTTAAAGATGTAGTAAAATGTAACCATGGATGATATTGTTGTAAAGTCACAAGAAAAACTAAAGGACCATTCTAAAGATAAGAAAACTAATGAATAAGATATTATTAGGGTATTTATTGTTTTATTTAATATTTAATAAAAGGATATTCAATATGCATAGCAATTGAACAATGAAAAGTTAGTCTGGTCAGCACTATATGATAAAGTGATACATGACAACTGAAGTCATTTAGAATTACACCTGAACTACTCATTTCTCATAAAATATTTTCTTGAGATTAGTAATCATGTTTTTCTTTAATCAAGAGGAAGATGGAAATGACTTGGGGGAATTGTGATTTTTTAGTCTTGCTAGTATGAAAGCATTCTTATGGAGGCCAATATTGGTATATTCAAACAATTTTCTCTCAATCATTCAAAATTGTAACTAAAAGTGTTTCTAAGATATTAAATTTATTGTTGTAGAATCTTGGCATTATTAGATCCATCACCCTAATTTTCTAGTTAGAGGTGAGCATTAATAACCAACAAGATCCCCTTTTTGAATGATACAGGCCCCCCACTTCAAGAGGTATGATCTTACATGGATGAAATTTCCATGAAGTACTCTCTCCTTAATATGTAAATTTTTTAAGGAAAGGTGTCTTGACCTTGTTCATAAGTTGAGTATATGAAGAACATATTTTTTAGAACATGAAATACAAAAAGTTAATTTTTGGGCTATAGAACTTATTTTTTGGCAAATTAAAAAAATTTAAAGTTGTTCATCATCACTTCTAGGATGCATATTTATATATCTTTGTGACAACTATAGCTTATTAAAAAAAGGTACTCTAATAGCCTCATGGATCAAAAGTTACAACTTCCAAAAGTTGAGAAATATAAAAACAAATTGAACATAGAAAATGGTTGTGGGAGAGAGTTACACTTGCTGGCCATCTTATGGTGCATGTTACAATGCATTAAAAGGAATCTTTGAATGGAGATAATGAAGCTAAAATTAAATAGTTGAGCGAGTGGATTATGATACGCATATGAAATGTAGAAGGAATATGCTATATGTAGTATTTGAAATCATCTTTTCATTTGGGTGTTACTTTTCTAAGTATTTGGGCACCATATTTTTAGGTGGTTTTAGCTCATGGTTTTTTAATTACTTTTTTCATATTTTTGTGTACTGCTTATTCTAAATATAGGATGCTTGAGATGGAAGTATGGATAGTGAGTTTGTATACACTATTGTATTTCTATACTTACTCTAGATCTTTGTGTAGTGTCGTAAATTGTACACCCTTGCTAGGGTGGTACAATTTCACACTTAGGTTAGGACCCACCTTAGTGTGTCTTGCATCTTGCATTTCTAATTCCCCTTTAAGCATTTAATTAATTAATTTAATTAAATCTAAGGCCATGTCTCATCACTTTACATATTATAAAGTTGGGCCCTTTACCCATAGTGTGCCCCTTTTCATCTTATTCCTCCAATGAATCATTTAATCATAAACCCTAATTATGTCTTATTTTGACTGTTTAGGCCCAATTTCGTATATCAAAACATCTTGAAATCATATGTAACTATGAGATGCACTCTAATATCATCATATCTAACGACCCCAAAAATTTGGTGAAAAGTTGGTCGGAGTGTCGCAGGAATGCACATGGTTTGTGACTTTTTCCTTGACATTTTGAGAGCACAATCCTATGATATAATAATTCTTAACCCCAAAATATCAATAGGAAATTCAAATCCTAGGTAGGCCTAAACATGAAATTAAGATCTAGGGTTTCATACTTAAGAGCTCTCTTTCTTCATTTGAAAGGGTATTCTTATAAGAATCTAAGAACAGGTTTTTGGAGCATTAGAGCCTTCTTTGTAGAAAAAAGAGTATATCTTTGAAGTCTTCAACAACATTCAACATTCATCCATCAAAAATTCATCCAGCATCATTTTATCAATTGGGGGCTTTTGAAGATGTAGAAGAACAATAGGAGATCACTGACTGACGATTGGATTGTACCTCTCCCTGGGGGTTGGGTATGGTTTCATGTTGTTTTCATGTCTTTGCATAAGCTTCATTTTGATTCATATTCATGCTTTAGATCACTTTGCATTGTGGATTTAGAGCATTTACTTTGTCAATTATAAGCAATTAGAGACTACTATTTAGGGTTGCACTAGGTTGTTTACTTTCATTCTTAGGATCTTGCACACACATTTTTAGTACATTATCAGTTATTTGTGGAGGTGGAAATCACCAACATGGGGGTTGACTATGTAAAAAACCTATATAGCCACCCCAAACCCTCTTTTTTAGCTTCAGGTACAGGTTTGGATCCAAGCGTCATTGGAAGTTTCAGGACCGGAAGAGCACACAAGGATAGTTCTGGGTTGCAGATCTTGGTAGAAACCCCAAGGACAGGGGCTTGGTGCCCTAGTCCTGCCTAGGACAGTGGCATGGCACCATGGTCCTGCCCTCTGTCAGTAGGACTTGACAGAACAACACTTTGTAGGTCTCTGAATCCCTCCTATTAGTTTTAGCTTCAAAATTGTAGAATCAGGATAGTGGTGTGGCACCCTATTCCCAGACATTTCTGCTCAGATTTTAGATACATGTGCACCTCTGATTTTTCCTTTTGATCTATACTTTGCAGCAATGCATCAGTTGTTCTTTGATCTGCATTCTCATATTAGAGTTTTCTTGCTTACTTGTTTTCTAGGTTAGATTACATTGTGCATCATTCTTCCCTCTCACTTACAACAAAGGAATAGAAAACCTAAGAGGTAATCCACGACTCTCTCTTTCTCATAAGAAGTAGCCAACGTGTGTTACCTCTACAAGCTCTTTCTTATTCCATGAGTGTGTATGAGAGTGGGATTAGGGTTTTCGCACTTAGTCTCCCTTTTTCCCCTACACATATTTGGTAAACCCGACATGAATCCAATTTCATTTTCATTGAATTGCATTGTTAGATCTAGATCTATTTTATTTCATTTTCTTTCAAAACATAAAAAAAAGAAAGATAGGTTTCTTTCATTTTCCTTGCATTGTGTGTTTAAGTTTCATGCAATTTTCATTTCAAAATGTCAAATTTCTATTTGCAAGATGTTCGTGCTTTTGATGATGTATGCAATTTTGTTGATTATGAGTTTAGTAAGGATGAATTAGATGAAGCTCTAGATGAATTTTTGAACCCTAAGCCTTCTAAACCCTCATTTTGTCAAAAATTAATCAACCTTGTTACTATGCCATTTCATGGTGATGAGAAAGATAAGCTGAATGATCCCTCTCATGGGTACATTCCTATCAACTCTTCCACTAGATCTAGCAACATAGTCGGTTCCCATGATTCCCTCTATGATGTTATGTCTCCTTTTGATTCCAAAGATAAGCCTTTCAATCACTATGACTATGCTTTATTGGATGATGCCCTTGATGACTTTATGTCTTTGCCTAAACTTTCAAACAAGAAAAATGCATCTAAAAGGTTAATCAATATGATTAATGTGAATGAACATAGAAAACCACTTTTTGTTGTCCTAGGTGCTTGTCCTTCTCCAACTTCACCTCTTCCTAATCAACCTCTTTTCATAGTTCAAGGTGGATATGGTCATGATTCCTTTAGCACTCCAAACAAACCTATCATTACGGTTCAAGGAAGGAATCCCACTAAAATTCCTTATAGCTATACTAGACAACTAACTGAGGAGAGTTATAATGCAGTTTCCCATACCTATAACACGAGAAAATGATGGTATGATGAAAGAATAAGGATCCGGTCAACTACTAAGAGGGGGGGTGAATTAGTAGATATAAAAATTGATAATAACTTTCACCAATCTCAAAATCAATCTCTCAAAGTAAACTTAGAACTGACAAGTTAAACCAGTGAACTATAAATGCAATATCACTATCAAGTTAAACCAGTTGATTGTTACAACAGATTAACAGTAAACAACTTGAAACTCATAAACATCCAAATACTTTTACTGACATAATTAAAAATTCATTTCATATTGCTTTCGGTTATCATGACTTATCAAAGTGGATTAAGTAGTTAAGAAAATCAACCATACAAAACATAACCACAAAAACATTCACCACTTGACACAATATTTTGATGTGGAAACCCAAATAGGAAAAACCATGGTGAGATGAGACTCACAAGATAACTATTTGAACTCTTCCGAATTTTGCCCTGTTAGGATCCAAGCCTATTAAGAACAGATCCTGTTAGGGATCACCCGGTTAAGGGATTGACTATAATGCCTTGTTAGAAGCAATACCCTTTTGAGGAGTAACCTCAGTAGAGGATTTAAAATCCAAGCTAATGGACCACCCAGTTAGAGGATTTAAATAACACCAAGCTTGTTAGAGCTTACCCAATTAGAGGATTTTACTGTTGTAATTGTTAGAAAACAACAGGGGTTTGTTGATCTGTTTAAATAGCACTACACTTGCTTGTTCAGATCTTTTTCATGCTCCTATCTGCCTTTACTCAAACTGCAAATACATCATCTGGTTCGGTAACCACACACTCAACTGAAACTTTGCCAACTCTAAAACAAAACAACTCATCGACCTTATAAACAAATCAATTAGGTCAGTAACACAAAAAAACCTAATTCTCTCATAGAGATTACAAACAAGTCTGTTCAAGTATGACCGTTGGATTACATAACAATCTCTACACATCATTCAAGAAAGCCTTGACCGCTCCTTGATCAAGGCTTCATCAAACTTAGTAACTTATCATGTGCTTTACATTACATGCAATATACTTGCTCATTCCCTAGATAAAAACCGTTATCTCAATGTGCCAAAAACACTTTGAAACTCTCTTCATACAATATGCATACATGTCATAATCATTACCGCTCATCATCAGATCATAAACCAATACAACCAATTCACCAAACTTAATCAGTTAGGGTTTATCAAATCAAGAGGTAGGGTTTACCGGTTCAACTCTCCAATAATTAGCAATATTGGTTCACTCCACAAACTTACCTACCAGTTAAGTTTCCTTCACTAGCTCTTCCTACCGGTTACAAAACAACATTATAACAATATCATTACTGGTTAATTGACATCAATGACAACATAACATTTCATTAATGCAATCATCATGCAAATGCCAACATAAACAATAGGCAACCTAACCCTCCTCCATTTTTTCTGAATCCTGTACCTGATCCTCAACTCATTATTCCTAAAGCACCTCGTGTTTCACAAACCCTTGGTAAGGAATATGATCTTGTCGAACAACTTAAATCTACTCCTACCAAGATATCCCTTTGGTATTTACTTCAAACTTCCTGACTCATCATGGAATGGTGCAAGATGCCTTCAAAACATTGAATGTCCCACCCACAGTGACATCCAATAATATGGATTCTTTGATTCACTCTATTTCACCAAAGGCTTAGATTATGTTTACACAAGATGAGCTGCCCTCTAGTGAAATTCAACAACAGTATGATCCCTTAATGATTGTGGTTATCATAAATGATAGTGCGATAAGGTGAACATTAGTGGAAAATGGTTCTGGCCTTAATTTTTGTAGCATTAACTTATTGCATAAGATCAATATTGATACATCTCTTATTAAGCCCGATTCTCTCACTATTCATGGCTTTGATAATGTTGCTAAATCTTCATTAGGTATCATCACCTTTCCTGTTAAGGTAGGTCCTATTACTTTACCTACACCTATCTATGTCATGTTTGGAGAGTTGACATACAACTTGTTTCTAGGGAGACCTTGGATTCATAGCATGCAAGTTGTTCCATCTACATTGCATAGGAAAATCAAGTTCATTTACAACAATACAACATACACCTTGTTAGGTTACACGAGATTTCAGGCTTGTTTACAAACATCAAGTTCTAAATCCTCTCCAATCAATTCTTCCCCAACTATCTTAGAAAATTCCTCTAAACTTTATACTCTGATTAGTGTGACCAGTTCATCAAACTTGTCTCCTATATCTGGATCGATCCCCAATACTTCCTCAAGTGGACTTAAGGTTCTTGAGGAAGGGTCTTCTCAGCCCAATTATACGATTGCGAACACTTTCTCTCTTGAAAAGATTCTTGCAGAAGATGATTGGGGATCCCTTGATTTCAATCCTACTTTTGTAGGGGAATACATGATTCCCCCTAGAGAACCTAAGGTCAAAAATAAGAAAGAAGAAGAAGAACTAAAAAGAAATCTACTTTCTCTAGGCCATTGAGTAATAACTTTGTGGCGGCTTCTTAGATTTCATATCCCTTAGTTTATGGTCTAAAGGATTTTGATCCTTCACTTTTTTTAAATCCTCCTTCTTCTTCGGAAATGACTAACCTTTATGGTCCCGATTTTCACATCCTAGCTAGGTGTGGATATAATGGAAATGGATGTGGTGCTCAAGAATAAGGAATTAAGGTTCCTTTGGAAAAAAAATTTTGTGATATGACATTTGGGCTTGGTTATGATCATTTCAAGCGTACTAAAGCCTCTAAGAGACCATCTATTAGTGTTAATGTCATTTCTGCTTCTCTCTCAGTAAAATATCCAAAATATATTGACTGTGACTCTTCTTGTATCTTTTCTTTGGATGTTTTTTCTACCGATGATTCCTTAGTTGAATTCTTGGGAGCTTACGACAACCTTCCTCGTTATCACCATAACCACAATATTCCCTATTCTCTAAATGTGAAAGATTACTTTGGGAAAGAAAGAAATAATGATGAGATAGTTAAATAATTTCCTCATTTGAAAGACGCTCCTCAACAAAGCAATCTCCTAATAAATGACACCATTGATATCAAGATGGATCCTTGTGTTGAAGACAAGATCATCAAGATAGGGAAATGTCTTGACGAAGAAGAGAAAAAACAATATGTTGAGTTGTTACATGAATTCCCTGAGATCTTTGCTTGGATATATTCTGACATGCCTGGTGTAGGTCCTAAGATTGTCACTCATAAAATTGTCCTAATTCCTGATGCTAAACCTGTGAAGCAAAAGATTCGAAAGATTCACCCTAAAGTGGCATTACTTGTTAAAGTTGAGATTGAAAAATTGTTGGATGCCAGATTCATCCATCCTATCGATTATTCCCCATGGATTTCAACCATTATGGTTGTGGCTAAAGATGAAAACAAGAATAGGATGTGTATGGATTTTCATGATCTAAACAAGGCCTCTTTAAAAGATGACTTTCCTCTCCCGAATATCGATATGATAGTGGATTCGATAGCAAGGCATGCTTTACTATCCTTTATGGATGGTTTCTCAGGATATAATCAAATCTTTATCAATCCCCAAGATCAATATAAAACTACTTTCACCACTCCTTGGGGTATGTTTTGTTGGATTGTGATGCCTTTTGGATTGAAAAATGCAGGCACAACCTATCAACATGCTATGACTCTCATCTTCCATGATTATATGCATAAGACTTTAGAAGATTACGTTGATGACATCTTAGCCAAATCCATTCTTCATACAGATCATGTTAAGATCCTTCGTCAAATCTTTGAGATAATTTGTAAGTATAACATGCATTTGAATCCCCAAAAATGTGTTTTTGGTGTGGATAGTGGCAAACTATTAGGATTCATAGTTTCACATCGTGGTGTTGAGGTGGATATGAAGAAGATAGATGCTATTGTCAACATGCCACCTCCTAAAAATGCTTCTCAACTAAAAAGTTTGCAAGGAAAGATCCAAGATATTCATAGGTTCATCTCTCAACTTGCAGATTGTACCTTTCCCTTCACACAATTGCTTAAAAATAATATCTTTCCAATGGAATGAGGATTGTCGTCAAGCATTCTAAGACTTAAAAAACTTATTTGGCCAATCCTCCCATTCTTCAACATGTTGATTCTACTAAGCCTTTCCTTCTATACACCATTGCTTCCCCTCAAGCTCTTGTGGCCTTATTGGCACAATGTGATAAGGATGGTAGAGAATTCCTAGTTTATTACATAAGTTGCACTCTACTCGATTATGAAGTCTGATATTCTGCGATAGAAAGACAGTGCCTTGCTTTAGTCTTTTCTACTCAGAAGTTGAGGCATTATCTCTTGAATGCTGAGATCCATATTATCATTAAATTTGATAATTTTAAACATCTTTTCTCCAAAACTAATCTTTCCAGACGTCTAGCTAAGTGGGTTATGATGTTGACCGAGTTTGACCTTAAGTTTGTCTCACAAAAGACAATAAAGGGTCAAGCGTTGATTGCTCACTTAGTTGATGCTCCTTCACCCTTCTCCCTACCTAATCCAGAGTCTTTTCCCGATGAATACATTCTTTCAGTTGAGGTTGATGAGACTTGGGAATAGTACTTTGATGGATCTAAGTGTCGTATAGGATCAGGGGCAATGGTGGTCTTAATATCTCCTAAAAATAAGCCTATTCCTTTATCATATCATCTCAATTTCTTATGTACCAATAACATTGTTGAATATGAAGCTCTTATAGCTGGAATTAAAGCATCCTTGGCATTGAGTGTGAAACATCTACATATTTATGGAGATTCTCAACTAATCATAAGACAAGTGATAGGAGTTTATCAAGCCCAGCAAGACAAATTAACACAATATAGAGATCTAGCTATATCCTTGTTGCAAAAATTTGATTCTTATGCCATGGAGCCCACTCCTCAAAAAGATAATTGACATGCTGACGCGATGGCATGTGTTGCCTCTCTTGTGTCTTTAGAGGATCCCGTGGTAGATCTTAAATTCGCTATTCACAACCTCACTACCCTGGCTATTGATGATAGTCCTAGTGATGTGGCATATTGTTGCATTATAGATTCTGATGAATGGTACTTGCATATCCTGAGATATTTGAGTGATGGTACCTTTCCTGACTTTGCGAATAAGAATGATAGGGCTAAGATTCACAAATTGGCTACTATATACATTATCCTTTCTAATGTCCTTTATAGGAGGGGTTATAATGTAATGAATAATGATGAACAGTAACTACTCAACATATACTGAGAGGGTGGGGGTGAATTAGTATAGACAAAAACTTCCTTAAACCACTTTGACTATAAAGACTGCACTAACTAGTAAACAGTATCATCGATCTAAAATAGGGCACTACCGGTAAAACACAGTGAGACTGTGAAACACATAAACCGATAACACTTAGATCTTGAAAAAACCTAATAACTCATTTCCACTTCACCCATATGCTTAAGCAAGTAATACATCATCAGAAATATAATGACCACTAGATCAACATACTTTACCACTTAACAGAAAACACTAAGACATCACATGAAAAAGCATCACACAACACACTGCTTTTTCACGTGGAAACCCAACTAGGAAAAACCATGGTGGGGATGAATACCCACAAGTTGTTCTTTGAACTCTTCTAAAGTATGCTCTGTTAGGATCCTAGTCTGGTTAAGGACTTTACAACAGGTTCTACTAGGAACCGATCCTGCTAGGGGTCACCCAGTTAAGGGATGGCTAAATACCCGGTTAAAGGTTAGAACCCTGTTAAAGGTTACCTCACAAGAGGATTTGAAGAAATCAATGATTTTGAGTCACCCAGTTAAAGGATTTACAAAAAGCTTGTTAAAGCTACTCGGTTAAGGGATTTTCCAACTACTAAAATGGTTAGAAGTCAACAGGTAAAACACTGATCTGATAACAACACTCAATGCCAAGGTAGATTTACTTTAGTTCATTTACTTCTGCAATCACACTCTACAGATATCTACTCACTGCACCGGTCTGGCAAGAATCAAGTATCTCTTCACTTGGATACACACACAATCATTTGCCAACAACTTCACAATGCAAATCATCATCGACCTTATAGACAACAATTAGGCCAGTAGCTAAAACCTAAAACCCTAAGCATCTAGGTTATCAATACAGTTGGTCAAATCCTAACAATTCAATCACATTGCATAGTGTAAGACAATCTTGAACGAATCTCAAGACATTCAACATCATTCGTTATTTGCCACTTCTGGAAGCTGATAACCCATCACACATTCTCCACCGTTTACTGAGACTTCGCACATTACTGAGGTAGATAGGATCAATCTTCTTCATGCAAGATCCTCAAGGAAATTCTTCACGTGCACAAGGTTGACGTGGCAACATGATCTGATCTTCATTTCAATGCTAACTCATCATAGGATGTCATCGGTCGAATCACACAGACTTGAAATGCATCAACCGAAAACTCTGAAGCTGAGACTACCAACCGGTAATCATATCAAATGAAACCCCGATACCGGTTCACATTCCAACATACCAGTTCACCATTTCACATATACCAGTTCACTTCATACCATCATACTGGTTCTCTTGCCAGTTTGCTTTCTTCAATATACCAGTTCATAATTCAACATATTGACATCATTGACAACATACAATATCATCATGTCAACCAACTTTGCACATATGCCAACAATCTCCCCCTTTGGCATTGATGGCAATATACAAAGATATCTCTCCACTTCACATATTCTCCCCAATCTCTTCCATATTATGTCTTCAAAACTACAGATATCTTCTTTGCTTCATATCTTCTTCCCCTTTGACAATAATGCCAAAGTGGAGGCACAAACATCCATGTGCCACTATGCTGCTCCCCTTGAGGAGTAGCATCCTTCAACACACCAAAACTCGAAAGATTTGACAATGCAATACTTGACTGATGTGGAGCACATACCTTTAGCTTACCTCTTGAAGGGGTAGCACCCCTAATTCACCTCTTAAATAGGTAAATGTAGCCTTCGATAGAGGCTTGATGAATATATCTCCTAACTGATCCTTACTGGAAACATGTTCCAATACAACCTCTTTGTTCTGAACTTTCTCCCTCAAGAAATGATACTTGAGCTTGAAGTGCTTGGTTCTAGCATGCAATACCGAATTTTTGGAAATATTAATTGCACTTGTGTTGTCACAAAATATACTTACCGGTTTAGATACAGGGACTTTGAAACCACTTAGTACATGCTTCATCCAAATTGTCTGAGTGCAGTTCATAAATGTTGCTACATATTCTGCTTCTGTTGTAGACTGAGAGATACAACTCTGCTTCTTACTCATCCATGAGACTAGTCTACCACCAAGAAAGAATGCACCACCAGTTGTGCTCTTCCGATCGTCCACATTACCAGCCCAATCGGCATCTATAAATACTTTGAGATTGAAATAATTATTGTATGGATACCACAATCCATAATCTATAGTTCCCTTCAGATATCTAAGAATCCGCTTGATTTCTACCACGTGGGATTCTCTTGGACTTTTCTAGAAATGTAAGTAATGCCCACTGCATGTGCAATGTCCGATCTGTTGTGTACTACACAGTGTAACTTACCAATCATTGACCGGTAATCCTTCTCATTTACCAACACTGAGTCATCTTCTTTTGACAATTTACAACCGGTCATCATCGGTCTACCAACCAGTTTGCTGTCTTCCATGCCAAAGGTCTTCAACACCTCTTTGACATAGTTGGACTGAGTGATAAAGATACCATATTTCATTTTTTGAATATGTAGTCCAATGAAGAACTTAATCTCTCCGATTAGTGACATTTCAAATTCCTTCTTCATCTCATCTACAAAATCATGGCTCATCTTGTCATCTCCACCAAAAATTATGTCATCAACAAACACTTCACAGATCAGAATCTGATCTCCTTCTGACTTTAGATAGATATTGCTATCTTCACTTTTTCTTTCAAATCCAATCTTCACAAGATGGGAGTGTAAATGTTCATACCATGCTCTAGGTGCTTGCTTTAATCCATACAAGGCTTTATGTAGCTTGCACACCATATCATTGTCTTCTGATAGGGAAAACCCATCTGGTTGCTCTATATACACTTCCTCTTCAAGTATTCTATTCAGGAATGCATATTTTGCATCCATCTGATACACTTTGAATCCCTTGAAGGCTGCATATGCAAGAAGCATTCGAACTCCTTCCAATCTAGCTACAGGAGAAAAAGTTTCTCCATAGTCTTCTCCTTCTTCTTGAGCATATCCCTTACATACCAGTTTGGCTTTGTTTTTTACCATTGTGCCATCTTCATTCATCTTGTTTCTAAAAACTCATTTGGTGCCAATAACGTTTTTATGCTCAGGTCTAGGTACCAAAGACCATGTACCATTCTTTTCAATCTAATCAAGTTCCTCTTCCATAGCCTTAATCTAGTCTTCATTTTTGTGTGCCTCTTTAAATGTTTTAGGTTCAAATTCAGAAATCATGCAAGAATTTTCTCTGACCTTTCTTCTTGTAAGAATTCTTGCATCTTTATCTCCTATGATTTTCTTTGGATCATGATGTAGCTTTACATACCTAGGAATGATATTAATAGATTCCTCTTCCTTTTCTTCTTCATCCTCATCTTCATCAGCAACTACTGGTGTAGGAGCACTATTACTGGTACTTGGTTGTTTTGCAACCGGTTCCCTGAAGGTTACAACCGGTTCATCTACCGCTTGCTCACTGTCGGTTTCCTCAGGTTTCTCAAAGGTTTCATCAACTCTAACATTGATACTTTCAACAATTCTCTGAGTCCTATTGTTAAAACACTTAAGAGCTTTGCTCTTGGTGGAATACCCTAGGAATATTCCCTCGTCACATTTTGCATCAAACTTACTCTGGTGTTCACTCCTCTTGATATAACATTTGCTACCAAACACTCTAAAGTATCTTACTACAGGAGTCTTGTCGATCCAATACTCATAAGGAGTTTTATCCTTACCTTTCTTGATGAGTACCCAGTTCATAGTGTAGACTGCAGTGCTCACTGCTTCTCTCCAAAAGATGTGAGCAACCTTCCCTTGAATCAGCATCGTTTTGGCTACTTCAACTATAGTCTGGTTGTTTCTTTCTGCTAGGCCATTCTACTGTGGAGTCTAAGGGGCAGAAAGTTGCCTCTTGATGTCGTTCTCTTCACAGTACTTTTTGAATTCTCCAGAGGTGAACTCACCTCCTTGATCGATTCTAAGGCATTTGATCCTCTTACCACTTTCCTTTTCAACTAGTGCTCTGAAGGCTTTGAACTTTCCAAAAGCTTCAGACTTGTCTTTCAAGAATGTAACCCACTCATTCTTGAGCAGTCATCAGTAATAATCATAAAGTACTTATCTCCTTGAACACTCCTAGTTTTCATAGGACCACACAAATTAGTATGCACAAGATCAAGTAAATTATCTGCTATGAAAGATTTACCTTTGAAGGTTGAGGAAGACATTTTCCCTAGTTGACATTCTCTACGCAAAGGATTCTCCAATTTGTTCAGCATAGGCAATACTCTAACTGCCTTGATCTTACTAGCCTTCACAATATTATCAAAATTTACATGGCAGAGTCTCCTATGCCATATCCAATTGTCATCAAACTTAGCCATTAGACATTGACTGATATTTGTATTTAACTGAAATAGATTACCTTTGGTCTGCATACCAGTGGCCATCAGTTCACCACTCTTTCCTTTTATTTTTCATACTCCATCTTTGAATTCTAGAGTGAGTCCTTTATCATTCAGCTGAGCAACACTCAAAAGTTTATGCCTGAGACCTTCTACCCAATATGCATTATCAACACTACTTTTTCCATTTAGAGAAATGGACCATTTTCCTTTTACCATACAAGGTGCATCATTACCAAATCAGACTACACCTCCATCATACTCTTCTAGAGACAGAAACTTTCTCCGGTCACCAATCATGTGGTGAGAACAACCACTGTCAATAATCCACTCATTGGAATTATCAAAGCGGGAGACAAGAGCCTTCTTGTCTGACACATCTTGCTTAACAACCACAAATACTATGTCTTTGCTTTCTTCATCAACTACAACAAGACAGTTTCTCCTATTCCCTCCTTTGAACTTTTTGAACCTCTCCAGTTTGTCCTTATTATCACTATTAGGACAGTTTACAACAATGTGTCCTATCCTATTGTAAGAAAAGCATTTCAAAGGGAGATTACCTCTGTATTTTCCAATTCCCTTAGGAAGTCTCTTGGCCAGAAGAGCTTCAAATTCCATTAAGATCTCCTCATCATCCATATCTCTGCTTTGTCTTGGTTCAAAATCATTACTGGCTTCTTTACCCTTTCTAGATAGTGCAATAGATGCTTTAAAGGCTGAATTAGTCTTCTGAACACTGCCATCATAACTATTTAGGTCATATGCGATCAACTTAACAATGATGGAATCTAGGGACACCTTTGTCTTGTCAATAGATCTCAACTCCTGAATAGCGGCAACCCTTATTGCATAGAATGGTAATAAGGTTCTCAAAACTTTGCTAACAATGGTGGAATCATCCATTGTACCTCCTGCACTCTTGATGTCTCCAACAACACTTTTAATCCTTATCCCATATTGTTGAATGGTCTCTCCTTCAACCATCCGCATGTCTTCAAACTTTCCTCTAAGGATTTCTTCCTTAGCTTGCTTCACATGCTCATCACCGCCATAGATAGACTCCTGAGCATCCCATACATGTTTTGGATTGTCTTTTTCCTAAACATCTATAAACTCAACATCAGATAGACTACTGATAAGAGCTTCCATGACTTTCTCATTCTCCTGAATTTCTCTTCTTTGATCATCGGTGAGAGTACCGGTAGGGACAACATAAGTATTCTCAACATAGCTCCAGTGTTGAGCACCCATGCTTTTAATGTATATCTTCATTCTGGCCTTCCATATCTTAAATTTATCTCTGTTGAACTTAGGACCTTCCCTCTTCATCATTAGAATAGGATCTTTTCCTCAAGCGGTTAAGCTTACAACATAGAGGACCTAGAGGATGCTCTGATACCAATTGCTGAATAATGATGAACAATAACTACTCAACAGATACTGAGAGGGGGGGGTGAATCAGTACAGACAAAAACTTCCTTAAACCACTTTGACTGTAAAGATTGCACTAACTGGTAAACAATATCACTGATCTAAAACAGGGCACTACCGGTAAAACACAGTGAGACTATGAAACACATAAACTGGTAACACTTAGATCTTCACAAAACCTAATAACTCATTTCCACTTCACCCATATGCATAAGCAAGTAATACATCATTAGAAATATAATGACCATTGGATCATCATGCTTTACCACTTAACAAAAAACACTAAGACATCACATGAAAAAGCATCACACAACACACTGATTTTTCATGTGGAAACACAACTGGGAAAAACCACGGTGGGGATGAATACCCACAAGTTGTTCTTTGAACTCTTCTGAAGTCCACTCTGTTAGGAGACTAGTCCAGTTAAGGACTTTACAATAGGTTCTGCTAGGAACCGATCCTGTTAGGGATCACCCGGTTAAGGGATGGCTAAATACCTGATTAAAGGTTAGAACCTTGTTAAAGGTTACCTCGCAAGAGGATTTGAAGAACTCAATGATTTTGAGTCACCTTGTTAAAGGATTTACAAAAAGCCTGTTAAAGCTACCTGGTTAAGGGATTTTCCAACTACTGAAATGGTTAGAAGTCAATAGGTAAAACACTGATCTGATCACAACACTCAATGCCAAGGTAGATCTACTTTAGTTCATTTACTTCTGCAATCACACTTTGCAGATCTCTACTCACTGCTCCAGTTTGGGAAGAATCAAGTATCTCTTCACTTGGATACACACATAATCATTTGCCAACAACTTCACAATGCAAATCATCATCGACCTTATAGACAACAATTAGGTTGGTAGCTAAAACCTAAAACCCTAAGCATCTAGGTTATCAATATAGTCGGTCAAATCCTGACAGTTCAATCACATTGCATAGTGTAAAACAATCTTGAACAAATCTCAAGACGTTCTCCATCATTCGTTCTTTGCCGCTTCTGGAAGCTGATAACCCATCATGCGCTCTCCACCATTTACTGAGACTTCGCACATTCCTGAGGTAGATATGTTCAATCTTCTTCATGCAAGATCCTCAAGGAAATTCTTCACGCGCACAAGGATAACGTGGCAACATGGTCTGATCTTCATTTCAATGCTAACTCATCATAGGATGTCGTCGATCAAATCACACAGACTTGAAATGCATCAACCGAAAACCCTGAAGCTAAGACTACCAACTGGTAGTCATATCAAATGAAACTCGATACTGGTTCACATTCCAACATACTGGTTCACCATTTCGCATATGCTGGTTCACATCATCATACCGGTTCACTTCATACCATCATACTGGTTCTCTTGCCAGTTTTCTTTCTTTAATATACCGGTTCATACTTCGGCATATTGACATCAATGACAACATACAATATCATCATGTCAACCACCTCTACACATATGCCAACATAATGGTCTTCTTATTTGATGCTTAAACAAGGCTTAAATCCCTATTGCTCTTGAGGAAGCATATTCAGGTGCTTGTGGGGGGCATTTTGGGGGTGGATCTTTAGTTCAAAGATTGCTCTGAATGGGGTACTATTGGCAAACCATGGAAAAGGATTCCTTTGCATTTGTTAAAAGATGTCATCAGTGTCAGCAACATAGCAATTTGATTCATACCCCTACCCAAGAACTTTGATCACAGGTAGCATCTTGGCCCTTTTCTACATGGGGTTTGGATCTTGTTGGTAAAATATCTCCTCCTTCATCTCAAGGACATACATTCATCATAACTGTGACTGATTACTTTACGAAGTGGGTGGAAGCCGTTCCTCTTTGATCCACTACCATTGAAGTAATTTGTCAATTCATTTTGAAAAACATTATTTCTCGATTTGGGATACCTTCCACCTTAGTTTTAGATAATGGAACGTCATTCAAAAATAAGGATGTGAAGAAGTTTCTCGAGAAATATCACATTCAACATAAATTTTCTGCACCTTATTATCCCCAATCAAATGGTCAAGTTGAGTCTTCTAACAGGATAATTGAACAAATTCTTTGAAAGACTATAAACAAGCATGGTAAGGATTGGAATACTTAATTAACCTATTCTTTGTGGGCTTATCACATGAGTGTACGTATTGCTACTGGTTGTACTCCTTATAATCTTGTTTATGGTACCGATGCAATTATGCCTTTAGAGTTAGAGATTCCCTCTTTGAGAGTCTCTCTTAGGGGTATAGTGGATGATGATTCCTATAGAGAGCAAAGACTTCAACAAATTGAGATGCTCGATGAACGGTGTATAAGTTCCCTCGAGCATATTCAAGCGTATCATAAAAAATTGCAATGAAGATACAATGATAAGGTTATTCAACATTCCTTCTCGGTAGGGGTTTTAGTCTTTTACGAGAATCAACGTAACGTGAATGCCTTACCTGAGGAGAAGGGAAAATTCAGTCCTAATTGGCTTGGACCATACATTGTTATCGAGGACTATGGATCAGGTTCTTACAGGATAGCAGATATGGAAGGTATGCCTCTCAAAGAACCCATAAATGCTATGCATCTTTGTAGATACTATGCCTAGTTCTATTTTTCTTTCCCTCTCTTTCTTTCTAGTCTGCTTTCTATTCCCTTTATATGTCTTTTCTTTCTTCAAAATTGGGTAATATGTTAGTATTTCTTCATTAAAGTTGTAAGATTAAATGATGTTATATTGTTTGGTCTACATTACTTCATTCTTGACAAGCATGTTTCATTACTATATTATTTGTCTTGGATTCTTTTATGTAAATTGTAATGGATTTACATTTCATATGTGCTAGCATGTTATACAATTTCTTAAGTGTTAAGTATAATTATAACATGTTGTGTTTAATTAGAGTTAATTAAATCACATTAGTCATATAGTTCTCATGCTTAATATATTCTTCTTTTACATCATCAAAGTAGCATTTGATTAAATACTTAGTTATTTAATTAAATCACACATGTATCAATTTAATCATGAAGCATTGAGAAATCAATCACATAGAAATTAAAATCAGATAAACATGCTTATTACTCAATGTGTTACTTCTAATCTAAGCAATGCATATATTGTTCAAGTATTAAAATAACATAATCATGAGTGTCATCATATATACATCAAAATTATCTCCTAGGAATAGCAGCTAGAGGATGGTGGCTATATGCCCCCTCCTGATCTAGTCGTGGGAGTGGCCCCATGGGGGTGTATTATGATATGGACCGTGAGCGACTATGCGAGGAGCTCCTATGATCCCTCTCCATCATGATCCCTCGATATGTGGTTTCCTCTATCTGTAATGCTGCTAGGTCACGCTATCTGTTGTAATCTCTCTCGTAGGACCTCCACCTCCGTCTGATTAAGGGAAAAAACGTCCTCGTATCATCCTGCATTTGTTGGAAATAAGAAGGAATTGATTATGTGTTGGATTGATGTTTTGTTATTGATGTCAACACTAGCTATTATGATTGGTTACCGGTAGACAGATTTTGGTTACCGATAGAAGAACTAGTGTTATCGGCAGAAGGGACTATCAGTTGGATACTATCGACATATTTGGATCAATGGAATATGTTTGGTTTGATATTTATGGAGTATGTTTTGGTCATTTGGTATTGAATTGATGGTCAGATGCTATCATACACTCTAGTAATCCTATACCGGTAAGGGTTTAAGGTTTTACCGGTAGAGCTTTTACTGAGAATCTTTGACAGGATGCATAAGTGGTGTTGGTGCGGCTTCTAGATGGAATTCAAGATGCAGAAGGTGATCTTTGTTTGTGCCTCGATTGATTAGAGACATCGCTTTCACGTGGTGAATCTATTTGGGTCTAGGTTATGGACCGATATCATGTTACATGTTCTCTACACATTACTGGGATGATTTATGGATTGGTTAATGTTGTTTTGGTCTAAAGCCGACATAGTATATCATTGTAATGTGGATTTATGTAATGATATTATTATAATATCTTTTAGGTGGCCGACCTAATTGGTTTAGGCCTTAGGGTTTGTATAAATCAATGTAAGATCTCATTTTAGATTATGGTGCTAATGGTCATGGAATAAAATATTATATGCGAAGTAGATTTGGTTGATCATAGGTGATCGAATTGGGTTTATGTAAGAGGTCAAAACCCTCTGGTATTGAGCTTAAGAGGGACTATAATCATGCATGGTAGATGCTATCATTGGCAGTTCATTCTTCTGGATTGTTGTCCAATTATATTGAGGTGGTTATAACCTTTCTGTAGTCAGTGAGACTCCTTTGTAATGAGTAGTATGCTCTAGGCAGTGTGCCTCCCTGCATGTACAGGCCCCTTATTGTATCACATACTTTCTACAGAAGTATCATCTAACTGTGGGTAGGCTTCCCACAATGGTTTTTCTATTTATCGGATTTTCCACATACAAATCATGGTGTTATGTGGTATGGTTGCATTGTGTTGATTCTCTATTTCATTCTTAAGTTTTATTGCTTACCGCTATCTATTTTTGCTATTTCAGTATTTAATGTTTATGTGTTCTAGTTAAAGGTTATAAAGTGGTTTGATTAATATAATCTGTTGACAACTGGTTCACCCCCCCCCCTCCTCCTCTCAATTGTCCATCGGTTATTCTAACAATTGGTATCAAAGCTTTGGTCCTCTTTTGCAGAACCTTAACTGCTTGAGGTAGATCCTATGACAACTAATAATTCAAATCCACCGGCTTACAAGATGAAGGCTACTGCAATTAATGAATTGAGAACAACGGAAAAGACTTCAGTTAACAAAGACATTCTTATTGGGAAATTATCTTCTTTTGAGCTTGAAGAATTTGGACCCTCTGGAGCTGCAAAATTTGAACCTTCTTTTCATGCATCATCATCTACTGACAAAAGTGATTGAAAAACCCTATATGAAAAGAATTGGAAGATATGAGGAAAGAGGAAGAAGAATTTGAGCAATTGAAGCCCTATTTGCTAGAAGAATACCTAAAGGACCAACAGGAAGTAAGTATGAAGGAAAAACACCTTCTAAATGGTTTTCATGTAATAAGATTGGTCATTTGGCATCTAGATGTCTTGAAATGAATGCAAGATTTGAAGAAAGAGTTAAGAAATCATTTAAGCCTAATTAGAACAAATATAGATTCAAGAAAAAAAAACTATGCTACATAGTGTTGGCAAATGCACACTCCAATGAGAAATTGTAGGTGATTGAAGGTATTGTCATTGATGGCAACCTTACAATCATGTGATATCGGTAGGCAGACACAGGCACCGACACCGACAAAATCTACACCGACATACAATTCACCGACACCTTGGCCGACATCAATTTTGTATAAATGTATTTTGTAATTAATTGTAAAATATTTTGTAAGCCGACATGGCGGATTGTAATATGACTCATATATGTATGAGATCTTTGTAGATCATTTAGGATATAGTGCGAAGTATGAAAAGAAGGTAGTAGACATAACATACAAATTATTGGATAAGGGTTTATGTATGTAGCAGAGCTTAAACCGGTACTGAATCTGGCATAGTAGATGCTAATCTGAAGCAGTACAAGACATTGGATTAGTTTAATCCAATTTTGTAAGTTAGTGTGACTTCTTTTGTAATTGAGCAATGAGCTCTAGGCACTTGGCCTTCCTGCATGTGTAGGCCCCTATTGTAAGCAGTAATATTCTCTTATTGGCCAGTAAGTGAATATTGTGGGTCACAAATCCCACCAAGGTTTTTCCCACACTGGGTTTCCTCATTAAATATTGTGTTATGTCATGTCTCTTATGTTGTGGTTGCTATTCTTATTTACTGCATTTTTTTTTTTACCGGTACACAGTTTTGATATGTTTTTCATGTTATAAGTGAAGGAAATTATCATACTGGTAAGATACTGATTCACCCCCCCCCCCCCCCTCTCAGTATCTTTGGGAATCCTAACAATTGGTATCAGAACTTTTCAAAAGCCTAACAACTTGAGGAAGATCTTGACACTAGTAGAAATGAAAAATTTGAGAAAGCAATTGGAAACAACTCTTTCAGACTATGATGCAGAAAAGGTGAAGAATATCAAACTTGAAGATGATCTGAAGGCCGCACAGGATATTATTCGAGGACTTCAAGAAAATTTCACTATAGAAAGGAATAAAAGAAGAGAACTTTGTGAGAAGATGTAGAATGAGGAAGATGAAAAGGAAACTCTTAATGATCTAGTGAACCAACTGAGACAAGATAACTGTACAATGAAGAATGAGATGCAAGATATGACTATGACATTTTGTAAAGAAATTGAAGACAGAAAGAAAAATAAAGATGACTTTACTAGAAGACTAAATGATGCTGGAAATGAAAACACAAGACTTAGTCATGAAAATGATATGTTGAAGACAGATTTGATGCACACACAAAATGACAGAACTGAACTCATAAGACAAAAAGGAATCTTGGAAAATGAATTGACTGCTGCAAATCAACACAAGGACAAATTCAAGAAAAGTTCAAAAGAACTAGTTGATATGCTGAAGAATCAGAAACCTAATGGTGATACAAATGGCCTTGGCTTTGAAGTTGGTGAAAGCTCCGATACTGCAAACAAACATGATCATAGTAAACTGGTAAGACAACCTAATGCTTACAAATTCAATGGGAAATGCTTTAACTATAACAAGTATGGTCATAGAGAAAATTAATGTAGATCTAGAAATTATCAGAACACTAATACACCCATCGGTCAATGTTCTAAATGCAACAAAGTTGGTCATAATTCAAAAAATTGCAGAATGAATGTAAGATGTTATGTTTGTGGAAGATTTGGACACCTATCTAATCAATCCAGAGCACATACAGGCATAGGATATGGGAAAGCTATTCAGAAAAAACAATGTGACTTGTTATGCTTGTAACAAGATTGGACATATTGCAAAATTTTGTAGAAGCAAGACTTCACCGGAAAATAACAAAGGTCCTTGTTTGAAGGGTAAAGAAAAGGTTGAAGAGGTAAAGCAAGAATTCTCAAAACAATGGATCAAAAAGTCAGATCAAAATGTTGATGGGAATAATCCTCCACCAATAGAACAGAGTAAGACTCCACTAGCAGGAGACTCTTCATCTAACTGAAGGAAAATCCTTTGGGGGTTTAGCAACAAACTAAAAAACATGCTAATATACCCTCGGTTGATGGTGAGAAGTTGAATTACTTCTTTACCGGCAGATGAGTTAATTTGTGACTTAACCGGCAAGCATTAAATGTGGTAGTTGGAGAAAATAACATTATAAATCAAGTGTTTTGGCTCCTTTTTCACTCACCAAGCATTCAAATCTTCGAGAGTGCAAAAATTCCCAAGCGAAGGCATCCTTAGCGAAAAAGTGAAGTAGTTCATCCAAGCACTCATCCCTAAGACAGATTAAGGTATTTATAACAATGGCTTCCTCATCCACTCCTGAATTTATAGAAAACCCTACTGTTATTGAGGTTATCAAGTGCCCTAGACCCGTATTCAAGCTTGTTCCTGAAATAGCAAAGAAAGATGATAACATAGGTGCATTCTCTCAAATTCCTAAAGGAGTAGTATATGCTGAAGATCCTAGAATATACATACACTGTCATATAGAGGAATTGGGGATGATGAAATCAAGAACATGTATAGCACTGTGATTTTATGAATTGAATCTAACCAAAAGAATTCACCATGGACTCAGCTTAGGACTACTCTTATCACATCTTCAGGAAAATCAGGAATGCTAAGAATATCCAGAAAACCTAGGGTTTCTACTACCTTGTGTTCCTGATTTTCCTGAAGATGTGATAAGAGTAGTCCTAAGCTGAGTCCATGGTGAATTCTTTTGGTTAGATTCAATTCATAAAATCACCAAAGAAGCCGTCAAATCAGTAACAAGGTTACCTTCCATCGGCAACCGACCTGACAGAACTAAAAGAATCTCAAATGACATAGTGATAGATCTAACCGACGCAATATTTGACAAAAGGTCTCTAAGGGTAAATGATGTGAATGACATCAATGTCAGATTTATAAGTATGATCTTAGGTTACAAAGATACACATGCAAATAGGTTAAACTCAGTGTCTAGCCTATGTATTAAAAGTGCATATGACATGGTTAATGATAATGCTAGAATAGATGTGTGTGAATGGCTCAAAGATGAACTAATAAACAATCTAAAAAAGATCAAAGGAGATAAGAAAGGAACCTTTAGATTTGGAAATTTGCTTGTATGTTTAATGTTGTACATTACTAAGCAAGTACCCGGTATTGGTAGAAAAGATTTTGGCTTTGATATACTGGTAGGAAAGCAACTATTGGATCTATTAAACAATATGTGAGAAAACAGAGAGAAAAACATAAACGAGCATTTTCAAGCACTGAAGGCTCGAATGAAGACTAGAATATGACTGTCATAGGCTATTGTAGATAAATATCAAAAGGAAATTTTCTTTGTAATTAAAAAGGATGAAATCTGGATGGAGGCATTTGTCCCTAGGACTATTTGGGTAACTAAAATGGGATATGAAACAGATGATAATATTATTGAAACTTATGCTAAAGCCCTCCTTGAAGCACCTAAGGAACCCTCTGAGAAAGTCTTTGGCAGTGTTGAAACAATAGAAAGTGGTATTCAGTCTAGGAAAAGAGTCAAGAAAGTTGAACAAAGAGTAAGGAAAGGCACTAGACAAGAAAAAGCACTTAAGGAAGATGTATTAAAGCAAACTGGTATCACAGAAAGTGAATTGGAAGGACTTCAACCGGAAACTCATCTTTCACCGATTGAAACTTCCTCTGAGAGTGATATACCGGTGGTATTCAAAAGGGTAGAAAGGAAAAGAAAACCCTCACCGGTACCCTCACCCACACCTAGGAAAACAAGGCAAAAGCAACAGGTAGTGAGGCCTCCAGTGAAAAAGTTGACTCCTAAGAAGAAGAAGGTAAAACAAGATATTACTCCACTGGATAAACTCTTAAGTGAAATAACTGAAGATGGAAAGTTGAAAAACATTAGCAAACTATACAACACACTATCTATTGATGACAAAGAAAGCATAGAGAACAGTGTAATTTTACACTTGGATATATACAAGAAATTTTTGATGGAAATTGTTGATGAAATACTAGCTGATTTTATAGAAGACTAGAAGCTAGAAGGGTAGCTATTGTTGAGCTAGACAAGAAAATAAAAATTGAAAAACTACTTGCAGTGCATCCTATAAATTCACCTGATGAGATAGACAAACTAATCAGTGAATCAAACCGAACAATATTTTCCACTGCTCACCGACATGTAGCACTGATGGCAGGAAGAGTGAATGAGGTAACAGAAGAAACTGCAAACCAATGGGACATATTCTTTGTCAAAAAAGAGAAACAAGAAGAGCTACTGAGACCTAAAACCATCAGGGTATACCAAAAGGGCAAGGATAAGGGAAAAGGTAAGGTAGGCAGACCTCCAAGCCTAAAGATAATTGATAACTTAACCCCACCTCCTTCAGATACTCCACAATTAGAAACTACAGAGAGTATGGAGACTCCTCAAGAGGATACTAATCCTGAGTCTGAAATTTTGTACACTGTAAATATAGACACACAAGAAGTAAATGTTGTGGTTGATAGAGAAACCACCGAGGATAAGAAGGAAGAAGTGGCTACTGAGTCATTGACTGCAGATGTTGAGGTTGAGGTTAATAACACTATAAACATAAGCATAGAGAAACCTACTCTAATAGAGAAACCGACAGAGGACACCACTGGTAAAACATTAGAAGAACCGGTAGATCAAACTAAAAAACAATCAGGAGAATCGGCAATGGACAGTGCAGAGATACAAACTGAGAAACCGGAAGTGCATACAGAGACTACATCTGAGAAACTGATTGTTGAGAGCTCAGAGAAACCTTCTAAGACAAAGATGGAGAAAATGGAACAAAAACAAGTTGAGACACAAGTTCAGACAGAGACAGTGCCACCAGCTAAAACTGAAAAGCCCAAACCTTTGCTAATAGAAATGCAAATACAAACTGACTTACCAGAGGTCAAAACAAGCAAGGTTATCACTACAACCAACAACATGGATATTGTAAAAATAGTTGGGTAGACATCTGGTACTTCAATAGTAGAATTCTAGCCTACAAATGTGACAGAGGTCTTACTGGACTCAATAAAGAAAATCATAGAATGTAAAGCACAAGCCTATAAGGCTATTGATGACACAATTCCTATTCTCAAATTGGTAGCACCCAAATGCATTGTGAATAATAAGGACTCTTTAGGTCAACTAGACACATTGTCTAAATTCATCACCGACAACATTTTGACAGTTGATCAAATCAATAAAGACACATTCAAAGAAAGGATGAATAAGGAGAAAGAGAAATTCTTTGAGGAAATTGTGAAGAAGAAAATGGACACCTTGTTACCAAAACTAGGAAAAACAATTTTGGATTTTAAGAAAATGTACAGGGATACTTGCAAAATAGACATCTTGACACAGGATATAGATTCAGAGATCAGCAAAACTCAAATTGAAATAAACAATATTGCTGACAATCTAATAGGTACATCCGATCCATTTTTGGAAATAGAAAAGAAAATTGCAAATCTTAAAGAGAAAATTGAGAAGTTAGAGAAGGATAAAGAGAGAATAAAGGATAAGACAAAGAGCTTAAAATGTAAACTTGTTCCTAAACTAGATTACCTCATTTATTTGAGAAAAGAAATTTCTGAGGCTCTGGTTCCCAGACTTAAGACACCAGAAGAGAAAATGCACATACTCACCGGTACAATTCAGAAAACACAAGAGGCATTACAGGATAGCAGAAGTTTTAGCGGCAGCTTAAATTTTATTTTGGCAGATATTTTCCAGATTGCAACCCACCTGTTACAAAAATCTAGGCAAGAATCACACTCCACTGACAGTGAATGACAACCTTTGTCATTGATGTCAAAGGGGGAGTAGTGAGATGAAAAAAATGATTAGAATAGGACATCATCAGCTCAGATGGAGCATACATTTTTGGGCACATAGTTTTGGTTAGACAATTTTGGCAGATTCTTTTTGGACATCATTTAGGACACCTTTTTTATTTTTCTCATGAGTGTTGCCATCAATGCCAAAGGGGGATATTGTTGGCAAATGCACACTCCAATAAGAAATTGTAGGTGATTGAAGGTATTGTCATTGATGGCAACCTTACAATCATGTGATACCGGCAGGCAGACACAGGCACCGACACCGACAGACTCTACACTGGCATACAGTTCACCGGCACCAAAAAGAAGATTACCGGCACCTTGGCCGACAACAATTTTGTATAAATGTATTTTGTAATTAATTGTAAAATCTTTTGTAAGCCAATATGGTGGATTGTAACATGACTCATATATGTATGAGATCATTGTAGATCATTTAGGATACAGTGCGAAGTATGAAAAGAAGGTAGCAGACCTAACATGTGAATTATTGGATAAGGGTTTATGTATGTAGCAGAGCTTAAACCGGTACTAAATCTGGCATAGTAGATGCTAATCTGAAGCAGTACAAGATATTGGATTAGTTTAATCCAATTTTATAAGTCAATGTGACTTCTTTTGTAACTGAGCAGTGAGCTCTAGGCACTTGGCCTTCCTGCATGTGCAGGCCCCTATTGTAAGCAGTAATATTCTCTTATTGGCCAATAAGTGAATATTGTGGGTCACAAATCCAATTGAGGTTTTTCCCACATTGGGTTTCCTCGTTAAATATTGTGTTATGGTGTGTCTCTTATGTTGTGGTTTATGTTCTTATTTACTGCATTATTTTTGTTTACCAATACATAGTTTTGATATGCTTTTCATGTTATAAGTGAAGGAAATTATCATAATGGTAAGATACTGATTCACCCCCCCCCCCCTCTCAGTATCTTTGGGAATCCTAACACATAGTGGATGAGGAAGGAGTAAGTGATGACTCAGAGGATGAACCAGTAGGAGACTTTGCTAGTGGATTTGGCAATGGAAAGGAATGGGTGTTCTATGCTTTAAAGGAAGATGAACCAAAGCCGATTATCAAGAATGAAGAAAAGGCCCTGGCAGCAAAAGTTGAAACAAGGATGAATGGGTAATTGATAGTGGATTCTCACATCATATGACTGGAGATAAAAGAAAATTTATGTCCCTACAAGAATACAATGGTGGTCAAGTTAGATTTGGGGATGACAAAGCATGTGTGATCAAAGGTAAAGGTATTATTTCTCTAGATGACAAGCATAATACTGATAATGTCTACCATACAAAAGGTTTAAAGCATAATCTTTTAAGTGTTGGTCAATTGGTGGATAAGGGATTCCAACTTCAGTTCAAAGATGGAAAATGCAAAATCATTAACAGAAATAGTTTGGAGATTGCAACCGGTACTCGGAATAGAGGTAATATCTTTCACTTGAACACCAATGATAAGACATGTTTGATTGCTCATGTTGATGAGAGTTGGTTATGGCATAAGAGGTTGTTTCATGTTAATTTTGATTGTATTGTTAAGATCAGTTCAACAAAGGTAGTTAGAGATATACCTAAGATTATAAAGCCTCATAATCCGGTATGTAAGGAATGTCAATTGGGAAAGCAAGTTAGAACTTCTTTTAAGAGCATACATAATAAATCTAATAATGTTCTTGATTTGATTCATACTGACTTATGTGGTCCAACAAGGACCAAAAGATTTGAAGGTGATTGGTACTTCATGCTAATAATTGATGATTATTATAGAATGATGTGGGTGACTTTTCTAAGGGAGAAATTTGAAGCTTTTGAGAAATTCAAGATCTTTATAGCAAAGGTGGAAACAAAAACTAGATTGAAAATCAAATGTCTGAGATCAGATCAAAGTGGTGAGTTCACATATCATGAATTTAATAGTTTTTATGATATAAATGGAATTAGGAGACAATTATTTGCACCCTAGACTCCTCAATAGAATGGAGTAGTGGAAAGGAAAAATAGAACCATTTTGGATGTAGCAAGAATCATGATGATGGATGCCAAATTGCCTCACATCTAATGGAGAGAAGCAGTGAGTACAACAGTCTACACATTCAACAAAGTTCATATCAAAGGTGAAACCGGTAAGACTCCTTATGAATAATAGTTTGGACATACACCTACTCTTAAATATTTCAGAATTTTTGGAAGTAAATGTTATATCAAAATCGATGATTTGATTGGGAAGTTTGATCCTAGATGTGATGAAGGGAAATTTCTTGGATATTCAATTCAAAGCAAAGCATATAGATGTTATAATAAAAGATTGCAGAAAATTGTGGAGAATGCAAATGTGAAAGTGGATGAGCAATACAGAGACCAATCTATATCATATGACAAAGAACCGATAGTGAAAGTGATCATAATTGATCTGGCAATGCCTCAATCAGTACAAGACATTGAGACAGTTACATCGGTACAATTAGAAAATTCAACTATGACTGATGATCAGAATAGAGAACCTGAAGTTCAATAGACACCAAGGTATGTAAGATTAAATCATTCTGAAGATAAAATCATTAGAGACAGGAACAAGGGAGTTATAACAAGAAGAAGACTGGCAAATGAAGAGGTATGTCTTATTTCTCAAATTGAACCGACATCTGTTATTGAATCTTGTAAAGATAAACATTGGTTGAAGGCTATGGAAGATGAATTAGATCAGATAGAGAAGAATAAGACTTGGACTTTAGTTCCCCAGCGTAAAAAAAAGAATTTTATTGGAACTAAATGGGTTTTTAGAAATAAGATAAATGAGGATGGTCAAGTTGTAGGAAACAAGGCTAGACTAGTTTGTAAAGGATATTCTCAAATGGAAGGAATTGATTATGGTGAGACATTTGCACCAGTATCTAGAATTGAAGTTGTTAGACTATTTCTTGCCTATGCAACATACAAGAACTATAAGGTCTATCAAATGGATGTTAAATGTGCATTTTTGAATGGTGAACTTGAGGAATAAGTATACATTGAGCAGCCTGATGGAATTTCACTGATAGATGACAAAGATATGGTCTACAGGTTAAGGAAAGCATTATATGGATTGAAACAAGTTCCTCGAGCTTGGTATGCAAGGTTGGATAAATATATTTGAAGCTTGGTTTTACTAAGGGAAGTGCTGACAGCAATTTATATTACAAGATCACTGATGATGATATTCTTATTATTGAATTATTTGTTGATGATATCATTTTTTGAGGTGAAGATAAATTGTGCATGGAATTCTCTAATAATATGAAGAATAAATTTGAAATGTCTATGATTGGTGGCTCGTTATATCTAACTTAGACTAGATCGGATATTATGAATGTAGTAAGTGTTACTTCAAGATATCAAAGTAATCCTAAAGAAAATCATGAATGTGCAGTAAAGAGGATATTTTGGTATTTGCAAGAAACAACATAATATGGCTTATGGAACTCTAGAGATAATAATTTCACTTTATGTGCATATACAGATGCAGATTGGGTAGGAGATACTGATGACATGAAGAGCACTTCTGGTGGAGCTTTCTTTCTTGGAAAGAAATTGGTTTCATGGATTAGCAAAAAATAGTCATTCATTTCTTTATCTACTGTAGAAGCTGAATATGTTGCAACAACAACTAATTGCACTCAAGTCTTGTGGATGAAGCAAATGTTGAAGGATATCAAGGTAAATTGCAATGAACTGGTAGTTATCTATTTTGATAACTCTGCAACTATTGACATATCTAAGAATTTGGTATTTCACTCTAAGACTAAGTAGATTTCATAAAATATAACTTTTTGAAAGAAAAGGTGGATGAAAAGGAAGTCAAATTGGTTTATGTGAACACTAAAGAGAAGATTGGAGATATATTCACTAAACCGTTGTCTAAGAAATCATTTGAATATTTCAGAGACAAGTTAGGGGTATCTACCCCTCTGGCAGAAACTTAACTGATGGAGCAGAGCATTAGCCCGATATGCATCATCAACTTTATCCTTTGCTCCGGATTGATGTAGTGGTGCTACTACTCAAGGGGCAGTAGTCAGCTTTGAGATTCACAGGATTTTAATATTTATGTCATATCTTTGGCATTGATGTTAAAGGGGGAGAGTTATATGTGAAAAATAATGTCATAATATGTCATCTGGGAGAGAAAATTCAAATTAGTTTCAGATTGGACTGCACTCCTTAGGGGGAGTTGCTGGGATTTTTTCAGTTTTTCATTGTTGTATCTTTTGTGAGATGTTTTTGGCATTTCTTGGCACTTAGATGTTTTCTTTTTCACATCTAGTGTTGCAATCAATGCCAAAGGGGGAAATTGTTGGCAATATGAAGGAATTGATTATGTGTTGCATTGATGTTTTGTCATTGATGTCAACACTAGCTGGTATGATTAGTTATGACAGATAATTTTAGTTATCAGTAGAAGAACTAGTGTTACTAGCAGAAGGGACTATCAGTTGGATACTACCAACATGTTTGGATTAATGGAATATGTTTGGTTTGATGTTTCTGGAGTATGTTTTGGTCAATTGGTATTGAGTTGATGATCAGATTCTATCATACACTCTAGTAAGCCTATACCGGTAAGGGTTTAAGGTTTTAACGACAGAGATTTTATTGAGAATGTCTAGCAGGATGCATAAGTGGTGTTGGTGCGGCTTCTAGATGGAATTAAGGATGTAGAAGGTGATCTTTGTTCATGCCTTGACTAATTGGAGACATCTCTTTGGTGTGGTGAATCTATTTGGGTCCAGGTTATGGACCAGTATCATGTTACGTGTTCTCTACAAGTTACTGGGATGATTTATGGATTGGTTAATGTTGTTTTGGTCTAAAGCCGACATGGTATATCATTGTAATGTGGATGAATGTAATGATCTTATTGTAATATCTTTTAGGTGGCCAACCTAATTGGTTTAGGCCTTAGGGTGTGTATAAATTAATGTAAGATCTCATTTTATATCATGGTGCTACTAGTCATGGAATGAAATATCATATGCAAAGGATATTTGGTCAATCATAGGTGATCTAATTGGGTTTATGTAAGAGGTCAAAGGCCTCTAGTATTGAGCTTAACCGGGATTGTAACCAGGCATGGTAGATGCTATCATTGGCAGTTCATTCTTCTGGATTATTGTCCAATTATATTGAGATGGTTATAACCTCTCTGTAGTCAGTGAGACTCCTTTGTAATGAGCAGTACGCTCTAGGCAGTGTGCCTCCTTGCATGTGCAGGCCCCATATTGTATCACATACTTTCTGCAGAAGTATCATCTGACTGTGGGTAGGCTTCCCATTGTGGTTTTTCTCTTTACCAAGTTTTCCACGTACAAATCATGGTGTTATGTGGTATGGTTGTATTGTGTTGATTCTCTATTTTATTCTTAAGTTTTATTGCTTACTGGTATCTGTTTCTGCTATTCCGGTATTTAATGTTTATGTTCTCCAATTAAAGGTTATAAAGTGGTTTGATTAATATAATTTGTTGACAACTAATTCACCCCCCTCTTAGTTGTCCACCAGTTATTCTAACAACATTCCTCTAGGATCTGTGCGCTATCTGTGAGGAACTAGGAGCATGCGTAGTCACAATAAGGTCTGCCACTACATTTTGAATCAGAGAACACCACTCCTAGACGATAGCTACAAGATATAGAGAAAGTTTTCATCAGTAACATTATATATCATCAAATCTAAAACAAGTAAGATACATAAGTAAATCAATAATTGGAAACCTTACCTGGATCTCCCTCTTGCCAGTAGGGATCATAGACAGAGACCGCCTGAGAGTGGGACCCACTAGGCTCTCCATGCTTGTATTGTCTATGTACAATATGTGTGGGCTGATGGGGACTAGAATCAAGACCCCTTATTGGGTCCCTCTTTGCCTGCAGTGGGAGACTCGGTGGATCTAGGGCTATAGTATCCTCCTCGGAGTGACGAGGAACTGCATTTGACTTGTCCTCCTCCTCCTCCTCATCCGCCTCCTCCTCATCATCCTCCTCCTCCTCCTCATTGTCATCCTCCTCCTCTTTGTCCTTGTCATCATCTCCATCCTGATCTCCCTCTCTAGTATTAGGATAGTCTCCATCTCTGTCTGCCTCCTGCTCCTCTGTGTTGCTAGCCTGATCATCTAAGCCCTCCTCGGATATATTGGGTCCCTCTCCATTGCTTGACTGTCTCCATTATCCAAGGTTCCCTCCAGAGAATTCTTCTGGGAAAATGGCTCCAAGGTATTTCCTCCCCCACCATGTGATGTACCGTCGATGTGCATCTAAATCATCTCTATAACCTATCACTATGTCCTGATCTGACCCGTTTGAATCTGTGATGTCAATCGCATCACTGGTATGCCTAGGAATAGCTCCTAGCCTCGACAACATGTGTGAGTGTCAGATGTATAAAGGCACATCAGTAGGAACACACTGCTCGAAACTGAATTGTCGCCAAACTCGGTCGAAGTAGATGGGAATGACTATGTGGTTGTATCATCCCTCTAGTAGATGGTTCCTCTGCATGTTGAACATCTGCCTACGTATCCCTGTCCACATGTAGGGACTCCATATGACCCCGCAAGAATAACCAATAGAAAACTGTTTGGGGGGGGGGGGGGGGTGAATCAGTTGTAAACAAATTATATTAATCAAACCACTTTATAACCTTTAACTGGAGCACATAAACATTAAATACTAGAATAGAAGAAACAGATACTGGTAAGCAATAAAACTTAAGAATGAAATAGAGAATCAACACAATGCAACCATACCACATAACACCATGATTTGTACATGGAAAACTTGGTGAAGGGAAAAACCATGGTGGGAAGCCTACCCATAGTCATATGATACTTCTACAGAAAGTATGTGATACAATAAGGGGCTTGCACATGCAAGGAGGCACACTACCTAGAGCGCAGTGCTCATTACAAAGTAATCTCACTAACTACAGAGAGGTTATAACCACCTCAATATAATTGGATAAAAATCTAGAAGAATGAACTTCCAATGATAGCATCTACCATGCCTAATTATAGTCTCGGTTAAGCTCAATACCGGAGGCCTTTGAACTCTTACATAAACACAATTCGATCACCTGTGATTGACCACATCCAACAATTGTCCAAGTCATTACCCACACAAAGTCCAAAATTGTGTCAAAACTCTGTTCGTCCCATTTTTCATAAGCCTAAGAGAGAAGCTAAGAGTCTGTCATCTCCATCAACATTCAAGTTTGTCCTTTGAAACACCTATTATCGTCCAAATCAGGGTGGTCATATCCCTTCATACAACTTGCCATTCAAATCGATCCTCCATTAAGTCGTATTCATGTCAAAGACAACCTAGTTATCAAGTTTCTTCTAAACCATCACTACCATACCTTCTTCATCAATCATCCTCAAATTTCTTAAATCCTTTCATCCTCAATTTTCTTAAATCCTTTCATCACAAATTTCTCAAATCCTTTCATCACAAATTTCTCAAATCCTTTCATCACAAATTTCTTAAGTCCTTTCATCCTGAAATTTCTCAAATCCTTTCATCACAAATTTCTCAAGTCCTTTCATCCTGAAATTTCTTAAATTTTTTTTTTTCATCACAAATTTCTCAAGTCTTTTCATCCTCAAATTTCTTAAGTCCTTTCATCCTCAAATTTCTTAAATCCTTTCATCACAAATTTCTTAAGTCCTTTCATCACATTTTTGCTAAGTCTTTTCATCACAAATATCGTGTATGGTTGCAACTCAATCCCAAAAGAAAAAGATGGCTGAACAACAATATGGCATGCCAGACATTGATGTCCTATATGAAGATCCCACGCAAGATCATACACAAAGTGGGAAACCTAGTGATCAAGATCAAAGTCAAAATCTTAACATGGTTAACCAAGATGAACTTTGTCTGGAAGTGCAAACTTTCCTAGCGGATTCTTATAACCAGGAGATGATGGAAAAGTTTATTAAACACAATCCTACTGCACTTCTGAAAACTCTCCTTGAACATGGAGCTCAACTTCTGCCTGAATTTAATAGATCAGCTCTCACCCAACAACCACAAGGAAACCTTGCTCCCACACAAACTGCTACACCTACTATTCAAACTCAATCAATTGCAGCCCCATCAATCATCCAGACTCAATCAAAGCCACCCACGGTACCTCCCACCGTGGTCTCCATCCCACCTTCTTCCTCCTTACCATCCATACCACTATCAAATCCGATCTCATCCATTCTCCAACAAACTTCTATACCACCTCCTTCTATTCAATCACAAATTTCTATTCCACAAACTTCCCTTCCTCCCAACAATGTCACAAATTTTATCCAGGCCATATTCAATCCCGTCACAACAGTTGGCAGACCACAACCAACTGTCCCTCAAACCCTAGTGACATCAGTCATCACATCCCACGTTCCCACCTCCTCATCATATCAATATATTGGTGGTGGTGCACCTTCTTTGGTTCATCCAATTCTTGGGGCAAATACAATTCATCAATATCAAAGTCCACAACAAGACCTCATCAAGGAAATTCAAGACATGAAACAAAGGACTAATAAAAGGAAAACTTACTCGTTCGAAGAGTTTTTCCCTTGTCCTTACGACCCATCTATATCAGTTGCACCATATCCCCCGGGATTTGAGATCCCTAAATTCACCAAGTATGAAGGCAAAGGAGATCCCCGTGACCATGTCTGAGAATTCCACATCTTATGCCAAGAAGTCTCCTATAGTGACCTTTATCTTTGCAGACTCTTTCCCAAGAGTCTCATGGGAGATGCCTTAGCATGGTTCTCATCTTTACCATGAGGTTCCATTGTCTCTTTTCCAGACTTGGCAGAAAAATTTGTGGCCCACTATGCATACAACATGGGTAATGATGTATCTATGAACTTATGTAATACAAAACAAAGGCCCAGAGAAACCTTCGCCAATTTCCTACAAAGATGGCAACATCTTATCAATAAATTCCAGTGGGACATGCTAGAACAACATCAAATTGAGCTATTCCAAAAGAACTTGGTGCCTAAACTTTCAAGACCTTTAATATCTCAATGTATCAAATCCTTCCAAAAATTGACAGATAAGAGCCTCGTCCTCAAACGTGTCTTGTTGGAGGAAGGAACCTTGAAACATTACCAGAAATCAACACAAAGTTCTTCCTCTTATTATAACAACAAGCCAAAATTCTATTCCAAAAACAAAAATGTGGTCAATGATGGTATAACTGATGCAAAGCGGGTCCAAACTGTGGCTGCTCCCCCAAAATCCACCACCAACAATCATCAATTCAACAACCAAAATCAATCCCAAAAACCTCACAACAATGTCTCAATCTAGGGATGACCACCCCGATTGAATAACAAGATTCCAAGAGATTTCACTCCTCTGGCTGAGCCTATTGAAGTGGTGTTTCAAAAACTTGTCCAAGCAGGTATAGTGGTTTTTCCAATCACTTTCCCGTTTGACCCCAATCAACCTAAACCAAGATGGTATAATGAAAATGAGTATTGTGAATACCATCGTATCAAGGGACATGATACACAAAAGTGTATGAAACTGAAGATCTACATACAAGATCTCATTGATAGAGGTGAGATTGAGATAGCAAATACAAAACCTCGTAATAACAATGACAAACTCAAAATATACTAGGAACCCTTCCCGAAGCATGATAAAGGAAAAGGCTCATCATCTAATGCAATGGGTTATGACTATGCTAATCACATAACCAATTTTGATTTTTAGTAGGTCGCATTGAACCTGCAGACAATCATGTCAATGTCATAACCATCCAAGGAGTCAATTCTCCTTCTTCCCAAAGCAGACCAAATCCTGCTAGGATAGTCATTCAAGGCGCCATGCCTTCCACCTCCCATTTCCAGAATGACTGCAATGCAACTACACGTCGAGGAAGAGTCACCATCCAAGGAGTCCCTCCCCCACCAAACCCCCCACCCATGTCTTCCACCCACCGATATGACCTCCTTGATCAACTTGGGAAGACACCCGTGTAGATCTCCACTTTGGAACTTCTCAAGACCTCCCTTGTCCATAAAGAAATTTTGGAACAAGCCCTTCTCCAATCACATGTTCTAGATAACATCAACGCCACCCAATTCCAAGCCCTCATTGGAAACCTTGCTGCCCAGTAGCACATTGTATTTAACTCCAAAGATGCTCCCGCAGATGAAGACCATAACAAACCTTTGCACATCGAAGCTCTTATCCACAAGCACAAGGTCAAACGTATCCTAATAGACGGTGGATCGGGGCTTAATTTGTGTACATACAAATTAATAAAACAATTGGGACTTTCTGAGGATCTGATAGACACATCAGGAAGGATCACAATAAAGGCATATGATGATGCAGAAAGAATTTCAAAGGGCGTGATCACCTTACCTCTTCAAGTGGGCCCCATTACAATTGAAACCCCTTGCCAAGTACTAGATCTTGATCTCCCCTACAACATTCTCATCGGGAGGCCATGGATTCATTCCTTGCAGGCCGTACCCTCCACCTATCACCAATGCATCAAATTCCCCTATAATAGAAGAGAGATCACTATCAAAGGTGATCCCCAACCTTTTCAATATTGCAAACTATTAGAGGGGAAGCATCTATATCATTGCCCACTAAATAGACCCTCACCAACGTCTCCATCTGACACATCAAATGTTGCCTCCACATCATCCCAACCAGATAATCAAATCAAGATCTTGGACAATGGCTATGGAGAATACAAATTGGAGGATGTCTTATTAATAGGCAACCTCCCTCTCTCTCCTAAGTCATTTGGCAAACCAAAAGAGATAAAAAAGGACCCAAAACCAGTCATGCAATGCCAAAACACCACCTTCCAGCAATGGGGCCCACTTGATAATGAGAGCCTCGAAGTAGATATCTCTTCATAGCTGTACCAGGAAGAAGATGAAGATCCAACAAGAATATCCAAAGAAATGTACCCAAAAGCATCTGCCATAGTTGAAAAAATGGGTTGCAAAGGACACGACCCAGGACCAGAGGAGAAAGGAAGAAAAACACCCGTAAATCCTATCTCCTATAGATACAATAGAGGCTCGGGGTACACCCCGGTGCCTAAGATTACTATCGTTGGTGCCCCTTCTAGTCTTTTTTCGGATATCGAAAGCTCTGATGAAGAGGAATTCCATGAAATGCCTTATGAATATGAGAAAGATATCTTCTTGGATGCTTACATCAATACCATCACCCCCGTAACCCCTCCCACTTCACATGAGCTACATCTTGTCCATCCTAAACTCATTGACTGGGGCCAACAAGACAAACCCACTTTAGATATTTGTGCCGACGATAATGCTCTCATTGCTCTCCTAACAACACAAAATATGGAAGATTATAGCAGAATCGAGGGTATTCAACTACACGAAAAGGGATACTTTGGTAGTCAAGTCAATGCCCTTAGCCACAAAAAAGATAATAAAAGAAAAAGATATGATTCCCTAGGTGAAAACCTCCTTGAGGCGCCTTTGGATGAACAAGAAATAAAAACAAAGGGCGTATCTGAAAGTGAAAACGTAGAAAAGGCACTTAACGATGAGGGATTTGACCTCCCTACCATTGGTTATCTTCCACAGGACAAATCAAATTTGTTGATAGAAGAAATAGATAGCATCAACATGGGCACTAAAGTCATTCCAAAAAATGTGCTCATTACCAAATCCCTCATAGAAATCGAGAAACAAGACTTCATCAACTTCCTTACAGAGGTAAAAATCAATTTTGCATGGTCCTATTCCGATATGCCAAGGTTGGACCCTACCTTGGTGGTTCACAATCTCACCATCCGCCCAGATGCAAAACCTGTAAAATAGAAATTGCGCAAAATGCACCCACATATTGCACTCTTTGTCAAGGTGGAACTCCAAAAGTTGTTAGATGCAGAATTTATCAAACCAATAGATTATACTGAATGGGTCTCCAACATTGTACCTGTCGGCAAACCTGCTGGGGGCATCCACATCTGCACAAATTTCTGAGATCTAAATATAGCTTGTCCTAAAGATGATTTCCTGCTCCCCAATATAGACATGATTGTGGACCTTACAACAGGACATGAAATGTTATTGCTAATGGATGGGTTTTTTGGATACAACCAAATCAGGATAGCAAATGAGGATCAGCATAAAACTACATTCACAACACCATGGGGTACCTTCTGTTACCGGGTCATGCCTTTTGGCCTTAAAAATGCTGGAGCTATGTATCAACGGGAAATGACAACAATTTTTCATGACCTCTTGCACAAAATTATGGAGGACTACATGGATGATTTGCTAGGAAAATCCAAGACAAGACAAGAACACATCCCCATTCTAAAACAGATCTTCGAAAGATTGGAAAAATACAAGCTACGCCTAAATCCCAAAAAGTGTGTGTTTGGCATCACATCAGGAAAACTACTAGGATTCATTGTTTCCCACAGAGGCATCGAGGTTGATCCCGCAAAGGTAAAAGCTATTATGGAAATGCCTCCACCAAAAACTCTCAGACAACTGCGTAGTCTCCAGGGAAAACTCCAGTCTGTCAGGCGTTTCATTTCACAGCTAGCAGACAAGTGCCATCCATTTGCACACCTGTTGCGTAAAGACACAAAATTTAAATGGGATTGCCTATGTCAAAAGGCCTTTGAGAAATTAAAATAATATCTAGCATCACCTCCCGTATTGATGCCTCCTGCTCCTGGAAAACCCCTTATTTTGTATATATGTACTACTATAGTGGCATTGGGGGTATTATTGGCGCAAACAGATGATCAAGGGAAGGAACACGCCATTTACTACATCAGTCAGATGTTGGTAGGATATGAACTCAATTACACCCCCATTGAAAGAGCATGTTTGGCATTAGTGTTCAACACACAGAAACTACAACACTATATGCTAAATAATAAGACAAAATTAATTGCTAAAATTGATCCACTTAAATATCTCTTGTCCAAAGCTGCTCTCACTGGTAGAACCGCCAAATGGGTCATGCTCTTAAGCGAGTTTGACATTGAATATGTGGACAGAAAGGCAATCAAGGGACAAGTCATTGCAGATCAGTTGGTTGAAGCTCCACTTCCAAGCGACCATCCTCTTCTCACAGAATTACCAAATGAGTTCATTATGACTGTTACCACATCCTCCACATGGAAATTGTATTTTGATGGCTCCTACACTCAAAATGGATCAAGGGCAGGAATATTATTAGTCACACCTCAAGGAGATGGCATCCCAAAATCATACAAGATAGCCTTTGCATGTACCAATAATATAGCAGAATATGAGGCCCTCATCATAGGTTTACGCTTGGCTATCCACTAGAAAATAAAGGAATTACAAGTCTATGGTGATTCCCAACTCATCATAAAACAAGTCAATGATGAATACCAAACAAAAGATGATAAACTCCTTCCCTACCATACCATGGTTGAAGTTCTTAAGCAATATTTCACAGCAATCAAGTTTGACCAAATCCCAAGAACAAACAACAGGGCTACAAATGCAATGGCCACCATTGGCTCCCTCCTTCAAATGCTAGCACACAGTCAGAAGTGCAAGTTATTGGTCAAGAAATTGTTTATACGAGCATATGACCTACCAGAGTCTGAAATGGTGTGTGTTCTTGTTGTTCCTGAGTCCCCTTGGTACCAAGAAACCTTCGCTTTCCTCAAAGACAACACCATTCCCCCACACCTCACCAAAACCCAATAGCAAACCTTCGTCTGCCGATGTGCCCGTTACACCATCCTTGCAGACACCTTGTTCAGAAGGCATTTTGATGGTTCCCTCCTAAGGTGTTTAGATAAACAAGAAGCAAAATGGGCATTATGTGAAGTACATGAGGGTATCTGTGGGGCACACTCAAGTGGACTCACATTGGCTAAATTTTTTTTGAGAACATGATACTATTGGCCTAAAATGGAAGAAGAAGCATACAATTATGTGAAGAAATGCATCCCTTGCCAGCAACATGGTGACAAGATTCATGCACCATCACAAGAATTGTAGCCATTCATTACACCATGGCCCTTCTCGCAATGGGGGCTTGATCTCATTGGGAAAATCCACCCTTCATCTTCCAATAGACATAAATTCATTATCAACACCACCGAATACTTCACCAAGTGGGTAGAGGCTATCCCTCTTACTTTCACCACCGGCAAACAAATATCCAAATTCATCCTGAACTACCTAATCTGCTGATATGGCATCCCAAAAGTCATCATCACAGATAATGGTAAACAATTTAAGAACCAGGATGTCAAAGAACTCTGCCAAAAATTCAACATCCAACACTGCTTCTCCACTCCATATTACCCCCAAGGCAATGGCCAAGATGAGGCTTCTAATAAAACCCTAATAAAAATCCTCAAAAAGATAGTCAATGAAGCAGGTCGTGATTGGCACCTCCAAATCCATCCTGCGTTGTGGGCCTACTGCACCTCCATTCACACCCCCACAGATGCCACTCCTTATTCCCTAGTATTTGGTTCTGAAGCCATCCTTCCCCTTGAGATCAAGATCCCCTCTCTAAGGGTATCGCTGCAAAACATCCTACCAGAGGAAGAATACAGAATTGCCCACTTACAAGAGCTAGAATTGTTAGATGAAAGGAACCTCAAGGCCTTGAATCATCTTCAGGTATATCAAAACCATCTGCGCATGAGTTATCATAAAAAAGTCAGAACCCGAGAATTCCAAGTTGGTGATCTTGTCCTCATGGAAAATCAGAAAAATCTACAAGAAAGAGAAAAGAAAGGCAAGTTCGAGCCTAATTGGCTTGGACCATATGTAATCATAGCAAAATATGGATCAGGAGCTTATCAGTTGGCTACTCCTAAAGGTGATCCTTTGGATGATCCAATGAATATCATGCACCTCAAAAGATTTTATGCTTAGTCCTCAGAAAGTCTTAAATTGTCAAAAAAAAAAAATCAAGAAAAATTAAAAAAAAGAAAAAAAAAACAATTCGTCCATTAGTGAAAACCACTTGGTGGCGCTATGGACAAGTACCTTGGTGAAAACCTCTGTGCAGATGCCAAGGTAAATAACTAGATCCACTATCTATCATGTTGATACTACAAATCATCTGCCATCCAGCCCACCCATGCGCAACATTCCTTCTTTTCTGCCTCCCAATAAAACATGCGTATGATGATGAAGTCTTCGATTTAGTCATGAACAAGGAATGTCCCATTGAAACTGAGATTTTATGCCTCTGTGTGTAACCTTCAAGAAGTCTTGAGAAACAATCCCAAGTCCATCCTAGTTCTACTCTTGGCAAGAGGTATCATGTGGTTGCAAGGAAGAGACTTGTTAGATTTTGTTAGATCTTTTCATATAGGCTTGCATCTTTTGCCCTATGACTGCCACTATTTACGACTACCTGGGTTCTTCCATATCCAGGTACATTATGATAGGTGCATACTGGGGCATATTTCATAGTATGGCATGTTTTGGATCCTTCTTGTATAAATCAGCGACCTGGTACTAGTGTTTATCAACACTTACCTTCTCGTGTACAAGAGGTATCGGTGTGTTTGAGGGTTTCCTTGCACGAACCCACAACTCTGTATTAGTGTTTCTTAACACTTGCATTGTTGTGTGCAAGAAATTCCTGTTTGTCTATAGAGTCAGTCCATGCCCTGTGTTTCTCATGGCATCCTGATTTCTATAATCAATGGTGCAAGTCACTCAGGGCAACATCAAACTAGGTTGGCTCTCCATATTTGTTGTGCACAAAATCTCACCATCATTCCATCAAATCCTAAACTCAATAATCCCATGGAGTTCTCAATTGCCCCCATTTTCCTCCGTGGTCTCGCATCTCGTATTCTTCTTTCCAAATACCTCACGACTGCTTCATATTTGTTCCTCATCTATCCTTTCCACCTTAATTTTTCTTCCTCTATTTTTTTTTTCCTCACATAATCAATTCTGATTCTGATTCATGTCTTATATAGGATGAATCCTTCCTGAAACCAGACGTTGTGATCTGATCATGTCTTATACAGGATGAATCCTTCCTGAAACCAGACGTTGTGATCAGTCATGTCTTATACAAGATGTATCCTTCCTGAAACCAGACACTCTGATCATGTCTTATACAGGATGAATCCTTCCTAAAACCAGACGTTGTGACTGATCATGTCTTATATAGGATGAATCCTTCCTGAAACCAGACGTTATAATCAGTCATGTCTTATATAGGATGTATCCTTCCTGAAACCAGACACTCCGATCATGTCTTATACAGGATGAATCCTTCCTGAAACCAGACGTTGTGATCTGATCATGTCTTATACAGGATGAATCCTTCCTGAAACTAGACATTGTGATCAATCATGTCTTATACAAGATGTATCCTTCTTGAAACCAGACACTCTGATCATGTCTTATACAGGATGAATCCTTCCTGAAACCAGACACTCTGATCATGTCTTATACATGATGAATCCTTCCTGAAACTAGATATTGTGATCAATCATGTCTTATACAGGATGAATCCTTCCTAAAACTAGACACTTTGATCATCTTTGTCTTATACAGGATGAATTCTTCTTGAAACCAGACTGAATCTAGATCTTATCAATCAAATCAAATCAAATCTATCAGGATATCAATTTAGCAAAACTCCAAAGATCAAATACCTCAATTGATCTCCTGAGGGGGCATCACCATACCATAATCTATCAATCAAGAGCCGGGGCATCCTATCAAACCAATATCAGCATCAAAACAAGATTATTCTTTGAATCAATGTGTCATCACACCTCACTTCAAAGAGGGGCAAAATGTAGACACTTAAAATTAATTATTGTAAAAATTATTAATTCCTCGCATAATTAATTAATTAATTATGTTAATTCAAATTCCTCTCAATATTAATTAAATATAATTAATATTGTCACTATAGCATGTGATTGATTTATTTAATAAATCAATCCCTTTCTTTATTCTTTTAAAAAATCAAATCCTCACAAATCTTCCTCTTAGCTAATTAATTTCAATTAATTAGTTAACCTACATGATTCCTACAAATCATCTTCTTAATTCGTCATTAACCTAATAAATTCTTCTAGAAACTCCCTAAACTCACTTAACATTATTCTTCTAATTTTTTATTCCCTCCACTCATTCTCTCTCCTAGTCAAATTCTCCTACAAATATTAATCCCACCTAACATATCCTCTAATCCCTCTCCTAATGAGTCATTAATGGTTAATCATCATGATTAGCCACAAAGTCAACTCTTTGTCTTTTTCATCCAACCACTAGCTTTAAATGCTCTTTTCCTAGGTGAATGTAAGATTTTCGAAATCACACATTCCTCTAGGCATCCCCTCTCCCAAGGAATTTTTAATTCCTTTTTATTCTTCCAATCCCCATGATATCCTTTTTTGGAGAATTTTTAATTCCTCCAATGCATCTTGTGGAGTGTGGAGATACGAAATGCCTTTAAGGCATATTTCTTGGTCTCCACACCCTCTCTTGGACCTTGTGTGAGCTCACAAGTAAATCTTAGCCCTTCATCTCGAATTCATCCTAGCCATTCGTTTTCCTCTCCTCTTCCTATAAAATAGGGCTCCATCCCTTCATTCAAGACATCTTGAAATCCAGTAAATTTATGCTACCCTTTTGAGCCTAGGAAATCAACTTGGCAACTTGATCATCTCATCCTTATCATTTTTCAAATCCATTCCATTTGTGCACAACATTGGAGAGCCATCCACATCCAGCAATCAAAGGAGCACATCAAGTGGAGCATTATCAAGGGGCGCCTTCACTTCATCAAGCTCAATCCGAAGGAGAAGGTAAAATAGAAAGGTGAAATGGTCTTTTAATGATATTTTAGCATTCTGCATGTTTATGTCGTTATGTTTTGATCATTTGACCTTCAAATCTGTTTTCCCCTCTTCAATTTCATTCCATGACCATTACCACCACCATGATCTACAATGAGATCTTACATCAATTTATACAAACCCTAAGGCCTAAACCAATTAGGTCAGCCACCTAAAAGATATTACAATAATATCCTTACATATTAACCAATCCATAAATCATCCTAGTAATGTGTAGAGAACACATAACATGATACCGATCCATACCCTGGACCCAAATTGATTCACCACACCAAAGAGATGTCTCCAATCAGTCAAGGCATAAACAAAGATCACCTTTTGCATCCTGAATTCCATCTAGAAGCCACACCAACAACACTTATGCATCCTGTCAAAGATTCTCAGTAAAAGCTCTACCAGTAAAACCTTAAACTCTTACCGACAAAGGCTTACTAGAGTGTACGATAGCATTCGATCATCAATTCAATACCAAATGACCAAAACATACTCTAGAAACATCAAACCAAACATATTCCATTGATCAAAACATGTCGGTAGTATCCAACTTATAGTCCCTTCTATCGGTAACACTAGTTCTACTACCGGTAACCAAAATATGTATGTCGGTAACCAATCATAACAACTAGTGTTGACATCAATGACAAAACATCAATGCAACACATAATCAATTCCTTCATATTGCCAACAATCTCTCCCTTTGGCATTGATGGCAATGCTGGATGTGAAAAAGAAAACATCTAAGTGCCAAGAAATGCCAAAAATTTCTCATAGAAGATATAACAATGAAAAACTAAAAAAATCCCAGCAACTCCCCCTGAGGAGTTCAGTCCAATCTAAAACTGATCTGAATCTCTCTCCCATCTGACATATTATGAGATTATTTTTCACATATAACTCTCCCCCTTTGACATCAATGCCAAAGATATGACATAGATATCAAAATCCCGTGAATCTCAAAGCTGACTACTCCCCCTGAGTAGTAGCACCACTATATCAATCTAGAGTAAAGGATAAAGTTGATGATGCATACCAGACTAATGCTATGCTCCATCAGTTAAGTTTCTGCCAGAGGGGTAGATACCCCTAACTTGTCTCTCAAGTATTCAAATGATTCCTTAGACAACGGTTTAGTGAATATATCTGCAATATGCTCTTTAGTGTTCACATAAACCAATTTGACTTCCTTTTTCTCCACCTTTTCTTTCAGAAAGTTATTTTTATTGAAATATGCTTAGTCTTAGAGTGAAATACTGGATTCTTAGATATGTCAATAGTTGCAGAGTTATCACAATAGATAACTACTGGTTCAATATAATTTACCTTGATATCCTTCAACATTTTCTTCATCCACAAGGCTTGAGTGCAATTAGTTGTTGCTGCAACATATTTAGCTTCTGCAGTAGATAAAGAAATGCATGACTATTTTTTTCTGATCCATGAAACCAATTTATTTCCAAGAAAGAAAGCTCCACCAAAAGTTCTCTTCCTGTCATCAGTATCTCCCGCCCAATCTGCATCTCTATAAGCACATAAAGTGAAGTTATCATTTCTAGAGTACCATAAGCCAAATTTTGTTGTTCCTTGCAAATACCAGAATATCCTCTTTACTACACATTCATGATTTTCTTTAGGATTACTTTGATATCTTGAAACAATACTTACTGCATTCATAATATCTGGTCTAGTCTGAGTTAGATTTAACAAGACACAAATCATAGACTTATACCTTGTCGAATTTACTGGTGCAAATGTGTCTTTGATAGATAATTTCTCACTTGTCACCATAGGAGTACTTACCAATTTGGAATTATCCATACCAAACTTCTTCAACAATTCCCTTATATACTTAGTTTGACAGATAAAAAATGCCTTTGTCAGTTTGAGTAATCTGCAAACCTAAGAAAAATCTCATCTCACCTATCATAGACATTTCAAATTCACTCTTCATATTATTAGAGAATTCCATGCACAATTTATCTTTACCTCCAAAAATGATATCATCAACAAATACTTTAATAATCAGAATATCATCATCAGTGATCTTGTAATATAAATTACTATTAGCACTGTTAGGTCCTAGAGACAACTGAGAGGGGGATGTGAATTAGTTGTCAAATAAATTCAAACCAAAAACAACTTAACCAACCTTAATGCTTAATATCAGTAAATCAGACTTTATGCTGGTAGACAATTTATCAGTTAATTACAGTATCGGTAAAGATTAATGCATGAAATAGAAAGACAATAACATCCACAACACATAACACCAATATTTGTACGTGGAAACCCTATAAGGGGAAAAACCACGGTGGGAAACCTTACCCACAATCAAATGATACTACTGCAGATAGTATGTGTATACAAATGGGGTCTGTACATGCAGAAAGGCCAAGTGCCTAGAGCTCACTGCTCAAACACAAATAGGAGTCACACTGACTACAATTGGATGGTTAAATCCAATAATGATGTACTACTCAAAATAGCATCTTCATATGTTGGATTCAGTACCGGTGTAGTTTTGATTGCCTTTACAAAAACCTTGCTTCACCTTAAATGATTTATGTGTGTATAGCTCTTCTTATTCTCACATATACCTTCTTATAATTCTTTTTCCCAATCACCTATCGATCTTACAAATAAGATCTTACATATATACCATAACCTAAGACCAATTTTAGTAGGTCGGCTCTAAAAGATATTACAATAAAATAATTATAAGTAAATCAATAACCAGTGCAATATCTGATTCAATATGTCAGCTTAATGCATTTACAATAACAACAAAATCATCTCCAAAGCGTGTTGTGCTGATCTGGAATAGATAAGCCTGTCGGTGCTTATGATGGACCTATTTTTCGGTAATAACAAATATGCAAATACGAATATGCCAATGAACAAATCTCCAAGACAAAGTTTCCAAACAATGTCTTCGACATAACCAAGTGATTTCCATGTCATTCCAAGTGCTGGTGAACAATATATCTTGTCAGTGAAGTGACTGTGCATAAAGTTACTTGCTTGTCAGTGAACATTGCCAATCCTCCAAAGTGCCAGAGTTGATAAGTGCTATAGGTGTTGACATCAATGAAAAAACCATACCAAAATACCAACAATCTCCCCCTTTGGAGATGGCAACACAAGATGGAAAAACCATCAAAGTGCCAAAACAGAAATGCCAATTACCAAAAACCAACAATCTCCCAAAAGAGATCATAACTAGAAATCAAAATTCAGATATAGAGAGTAATCAATCTCTCCCAAAGTAACAGTATCTCCCCCTGAGAATAACATGTGTTCTCCTTGTGTTTTTCCATATCGATCTCTCCCCCTTTGACATCAAATGCCAAAGCTAATACAAAAGCTAGGTTCAAATACAAAATACCAACTAATACAGTATGCCAACTACTCCCCCTGAGAAGTAGCTCTTCTCATCAAAGCCGGAATAAAAGATTTCTCTATTAATTCTGCCAGTTGATGACAAACATCAACTGTCTAAGTCTCTACCGGTGGGGGTATGACCCCAAGCTGGTCTCTGAGATATTCACAAGTCTCCTTAGGCAAAGGCTTAGTGAAAATATCTACAATATGCTCTTTAGTATTCACATAAACCAGTTTTACTTCTTTTGCTTCAACATTCTCTTTCAAAAAGTTCAATTTGATAGAAACATGTTTAGTTTTAGAATGTAGTACCAAATTCTTAGATATATCAATTGTTGCAGTGTTATCACAATAGATAGTTATAGGTTCCTTGCATTTTACCTTTATGTCCTTCAACATTTGCTTAAGCCATAATACCTATGTACAGTTAGTTCCTGCTGCAACATATTCTGATTCTTCTGTTGATAAACATGTACAACTTTGTTTCTTACTCAACCAAGAAATTAATCTGCTTCCAAGAAAAAATTCTCTGCCGGTGGTGCTTTTTCTGTCATCCACATCTCCTGCCCAATTTGCATCTGTGTATACACATAATTCAAAGTTTTCATCTCTAGGATACCATAAACCAAGATTTGTAGTGCCTTGTAAGTAACTAAAAATCCTTTTTACTGTTGATTCATGATTTTCGTTAGGATTACTCTGAAATCTTGAAACAATACATATTGCATTCATAATATCAGGTCTTGTTTGTGTCAAATACAGTAGACCTCCTATCATAGACTTGTACCTAGTCGGATTAATAGGTGTAGATTCATCCCTTAGTGATAATTTGTCATTTGTAGTCATAGGTGTGCTTATCGGTTTAGATTTCTCCATCCCAAATTTCTTTAGTAACTCCTTCAAGTACTTGGATTGACTTAAGAATATACCATTATCAGTCTGTGAAATCTGCAATCCTAAAAATAATTTTATCTCTCCAATCATAGACATTTCAAATTCATGTTGCATTTCAATAGAAAAGTCTTTACATAATCCATCTTCTCCTCCAAAGATTATATCATCACAAAAACTTCTATAACCAAGATGTCATCATTAGTCACTTTATAGTATAAGTTACTGTCAGCATTACCTTTAGAAAATCCAATCTTCAAAAGATATTTATCCAATCTAGCATACCAAACTCTTGGAGCTCATTTCAACCCATACAAAGCTTTCCTTAACTTGCAAACCATATCTTTGTTATCTGTCAAAGAAAATCCATCAGGTTGATCAATGTAAACTTCTTCTTCAAGATCTCCATTCAAAAATGCACATTTAATGTCCATTTGATATACTTTGTAGTTCTTGTGTGCTGCAAAAGCCAAGAATAATCTGATTGCCTCAATTCTAGCTACCGGTGCAAAGGTTTCATTATAATCAATTCCTTCTTTCTAATAATATCCCTTACACACTAGTCTTTCTTTATTTCTAATTGCCTTCCCATCTTCATTAAGTTTGTTTCTGAATACCCATTTTGTTCCAATCACATTTTTGTCTTTAGGCCTTGGAACTAATGACCATGTGTTGTTCTTCTCAAATTGTTCTAGTTTCTCTTCCATAGCTTTAATCCAGTGCTTATCTTCACATGCCTCATTAATTGATGATGGTTAAATTGAGAAATAAGACATACCTCTTTATTTTCCAGTCTTCCTATTGTCATAACTCCTTGATACTTGTTCCAAATTATCTGATTTTCAGAGTGGTTCAATCTTACATACCGGGGTGTCTTCGTTTGTTGTTGTTCCTCAGTTATAGTGGAATTTTCAGATGATACCAATGTAACTGGATCTTCATTTTGTACCAGTGGATTCAATGTAGGTTCATTTGTTAGTATCTTTGTTGCCGGTTCAGAGTCTATATACCTTGAAGTTCCTCTAAACTGTTCATCAATCTTCACATTTGTACTCTCAACAATTTTCTGCAATCTTTTGTTAAAACATCTATATGCTTTGCTCTTAGATGAATAAGAAAGAAATATTCCTTCATCACTTCTAGGATCAAATTTGCCAATGTACTCGTCTCTTCTAATATAGCATTTACTTCCAAATATTCTGAAATATTTAAGAGTAGGAGTAATACCAAACCATAGTTCATGAGGGGTCTTACCGGTTTCTCCTTTGATCTGAAATTTGTTGAATGTATAGACCATTGTGTTTATTGCCTCTCTCCAATATACATGTGGTAGATTTGCTTTAGATAACATACTTCTAGCTGCATCCAAGATAGTTCTATTTTTCCTTTCTACAACTCTGTTTTGTTGTGGTGTCCGGGGTGCTAATAACTGTCTTCTGATTCGATTCACTTCACATAATGTATTAAATTCTTTAGATGTGAATTCACCTCCTTGATTTGATCTCAGACATTTGATTTTCTTATTGGTTTCATTTTCTACCATTGCTTTGAATAGTTTGAACTTCCCAAGAGCTTCTGATTTTTCTCTAAGAAAAGTAACCCAACACATTCTAGAATAGTCATCAATGATTAGCATGAAATATCTATCACCTTGTAAGCTTTTAGTTCTAGTTGGACCACATAAATCAGTCTGAATTAAGTCAAGAACATTATTGGATTTTTCTAGAATGCTTTTAAAAGATGCTCTATATTATTTTCCAAATTGACATTCCTTACATATCGGATTGTGAGGCTTAACAATCTTAGGTAAATCTCTAACTACCTTAGTAGTACTGATTTTTAAAATGCAATCAAAATTTACATGACAAAGTCTCTTATGCCATAGCCAACTTTCATCAATGTGTGCAATCAAGCATGTCTTTTCACTATTATTTAAGTGAAAGATATTTCCTCTAGTTTGATTACCGGTTGCAATTTCCAAACCAGTTCTATTCGTAATTTTGCATTTTCCATTCTTGAATTGTAACTGAAATCCTTTTTCAACTATTTGACCAACACTCAAAAGATTATGCTTTAAACCTTCTACATAGTAAACATTATCAGTATTATGCTTACCATCAAGAGATATAGTACCTTTTCCTTTGATCAAACAAGCTTTATCATCTCCAAATCTTACCAGACCTCCATTATATTCCTAAAAGTTCAAGAATTTACCTTTATCACCAGTCATATGATGTGAACATCCTGAATCAATGATCCATTCATCCTTAACTTCAACTTTAGCTGCCAGGGCCTGCTCTACCAGTTGAACAGTAGGTGTCGGTTGATCTTCTGTTATAGCAACAAAAACCCATCCATTGTCTGTCGGATCTTCATTAGAATCATCAGTGACTCCTTTATCAGCAAGATAACAAGATTTATCTTTATTCTTCTTAAATCTGTATCTCTGATATTCAGGGTTAGGCTTGTATGTTCTTATAGCTTCTTCTCTTAGTCTAGCATGTCTATCAGGGCATCTTGAAGCCATATGACCAATCTTATTACAGTTAAAACATTTAAAGGGTGCTTTACCTTCATACTTACTTCCAACTAGACCTTTAGGCATTTTCCTTGCAAATAGTGCTTCAAGTTCTTCAAGTTCTTCATTTTCTCTCATGCTTTCCTCAAGTTCTCTTGCATAGGCTTTCCAATCAGATTTGTCAAAAGATGGTGCAGGATGATGTTGATGCTTTAAAAGATAAATCTGTCTTTATAGTAGCAACAAGACCAAATTCCTTAATTTCAAAAGCTGAAAGTTTTCCAATCAATGTATCCCTAGTTATTGATGTATTAGGCATTGTTCTCAATTCATTTATTGCAGTAACTTTCATTTTATATGCTGGTGGAAATCCTCTTAAAACTTTTGAAACAATTTCATCTTCACTTAAGGTTCCTCCACAACATTTAATACCCAAAACAATTTCATTTTCTCTTTCCATAAAAGCAGAAATCCTTTCATCTTCTTCCATTTTCAGATTTTCATACCTGACCTAGAAGCTTTCAAGTTCTACAAGTTTGACTATAGAATCTCCTTCATTCAATCTTTCCAAATGATCCCAAATAGCTTTAGCAGTAGACCTATCTGATAATCCCATGATTTGCTGATTTGATAATGCACTCAAAAGTGCTTCTCTTGCCTTGCAATCATTTTCTTCATCTTTTCCTAAGGTAGGTGCATTAGGCTGACTTTGAGTAGGAGCAATGTAGCCATTCTTTGTAACATCCCAGATGTCTTTTCCAATGCAATTTAGATGTGTCTCCATTCTGATCTTCCATATACCATAGTTGGTTCCATAAAGTTTAGGATTGTCCTTCCTGAAAAAGTTAGTAGACATTGGATCTCCTCAAGCTGTTAAACTTTTGTACAAAGAGGAGTCCGCTCTGATACCAATTGTTAGGTCCCAGAGACAACTGAGAGGGAGGGGGGGGGGGGTGAATCAGTTGTCAAATAAATTCAAACAAAAAATAACTTAACCAATCTTAATGCTTAATACTGGTAAATCGGAATTTATGCTGGTAGATAGTTTATCAATTAATTACAGTACCGGTAAAGATTAATGCATGAAACAGAAAGACAATAACATCCACAACACATAACACCAATATTTCTACATGGAAACCCTGTAAGGGGAAAAACCATGGTGGGAAACCTTACCCACAATCAGATGATACTACTGTAAATAGTATGTGTATACAAATGGGGTCTGCACATGCAAAAAGGCCAAGTGCCTAGAGCTCACTGCTCAAACACAAATAGGAGTCACACTAACTACAATTGGATGGTTAAATCCAATAATGATGTACTGCTCAAAATAACATCTTCATATGCTGGATTCAGTACCGATGTAGTTCTGATTTCCTTTACAAAAACATTTCTTCACCTTAAATTATGTCTACATGTATAGCTCTACTTATTCTCGAATATACCTTCTTATAATTCTTTTTCCCAATCACCTATCGATCTTACAAATAAGATCTTACATATATACCATAACCTAAGACTAATTTTAGTAGGTCGGCTCTAAAAGATATTACAATAAAATAATTATAAGTAAATCAATAACCGATGCAATATCTGATTCAACATGTCGGCTTAATGCATTTACAATAACAATAAAATCATCTCCAAAGCATGTCATGTTGATCTGGAATAGATAAGCCTGCTGGTGCTTATTCTAGACCTATTTGCCGATAACATCAAATATGGAAATATGAATATTCCAATGAGAAAATCTCCAAGAAAAAGTGTCCAAACGATGTCTTTGACATAACCAAGTGATTTCCATGTCATTCCAAGTGTCGATGAACAATATATCCTGTCGGTGAACCAGATACCAGTGACTGTGCATAAAGTTACTTGCTTGCTGATGAACATTGCCAATCCTCCAAAGTGCCAGAGTTGATAAGTGTTATAGGTGTTGACATCAATAACAAAACCATACCAAAATACCAACAAGCACTGCCTTTAGTAAAACCAAGCTTCAAAAGATATTTATCCAACCTTGCATACCAAGCTCTAGGAGCTTGTTTCAATCCATATAATGCTTTCCTTAACCTGCAAACCATATCTTTGTCATCTGTCAATGAAAATCCATCAAATCAATCAATGTATACTTCTTTCTCAAGTTCACCATTCAAAAATGCACATTTAACATCCATTTGATAGACCTTATAGTTCTTGTATGTTGCATAGGCAAGAAATAGTCTAACAACTTCAATTCTATCTACTGGTGCAAATGTCTCACCATAATCAATTCCTTCCATTTGAGAATATCCTTTACAAACTAGTCTAGCCTTTTTTCTTACAACTTGACCATCCTCATTTAGCTTATTTTTAGAAACCCATTTAGTTCCAATAACATTCTTATTTTTAGGTCGGGGAACTAAAGTTGAAGTCTTATTCTTCTCTATCTAATCTAATTCATCTTCCATAGCCTTTATCCAATGTTTATCTTTACAAGTTTCGAAAACAGATGTCGGTTCAATTTGAGAAATAAGACATACCTCTTCATTTGTCAGTCTTCTTCTTGTCATAACTCCCTTGTTCCTATCTCCAATGATTTGATATTTAAAATGGTTTAATCTTACATACCTTAGTGTCTGCTGAACTTCAGGTTCTCTGTTTTGATCACCAGTTAGTTAAATTTTCTGATTGTATCAGTGTAACTGTCTCAGTGTCTTGTACCGGTTGAGGCATTTTCAGATCAGTTATGATCACTTCCACTGCCAGTTATCTGTCATATGATATAGATTGATCTCTATATTTCTCATCCACTTTCACATTTGTGCTTTCCACAATTCTCTGCAATCTTTTGTTATAAAATCTATATGCTTTGTTCTGAATTGAATATCCAAGAAATATCCCTTCATCATATCTAGGATCAAACTTACCAGTTGAATCATCCCTTTTGATATTAAATTTACTTCCAAAAATTCTAAAATATTTAAGAGTAGGTGTATGTCCAAACCATAATTCATAAGGAGTTTTACCGGTTTCACCTTTGATATGAACTCTGTTGAATGTGTAGACTACTTTTCTCCAGTAGATGTGAGGCAATTTGGCTTCCATCATCATGGTTCTTAATGCATCCAAAATGGTTCTATTCTTTCTTTCCACTACTCCATTCTATTAAGGAGTCTGGGGTGTAGATAAATGTTTCCTAATTCCATTTATCTCACAAAAACTATTTAATTCATGAGATGTGAACTCACCATCTTGATCTGATCTCAGACATTTGATTTTCAATCCAGTTTTGGTTTCCACCTTTTCTTTAAAGATCTTGAATTTCTCAAAATCTTCAGATTTCTCCCTTAGAAAAGTCACCCACATCATTCTAGAATAATCATCAATTGTTAGCATGAAGTACCTATCACCTTGAAAGCTTCTGGTCCTTGTTGGACCACATAAGTCAGTATAAATAAAATCAAGCACATCATTATATTTATCATGTATGCTCTTAAAATAAGTTCTAACTTGCTTTCCCAGTTGGCATTCCTTACATACCGGATTATGAGAGGCTTTATAATTGTAGGTATATCTCTAACTACCTTTGTTGAACTGATCTTAACAATATAATCAAAATTAACATGACACAACCTCTTATGCCATAACCAACTCTCATCAATATGAGCAATCAAACATGTCTTATCACTAGTGTTCAAGTGAAAGATATTACCTCTATTTTGAGTACCGGTTGCAATCTCCAAACCAGTTTTGTTAGTGATTTTGCATTTTCCATTTTTGAACTAAAGTTGGAATCCCTTATCCACCAATTGACCAACACTTGAAAGATTATGCTTTAAACCTTCTATATAGTAGACATTATTAGTATTATGCTTGCCATCCAGAGAAATAATACCTTTACCTTTGATCATACATGCTTTGTCATCCCCAAATCTGACTTGACCGCCATTGTATTCTTGTAGGGATAGAAATTTTCTTTTATCTCCAGTCATATGATGTGAGCATCCACTGTCAATTACCCATTCATCCTTGTCTTCAACTTTTTCTTCCAAGGCTTTTTCTTCGTTCTTGATAACCGGTTCCGGTTCATCTTCCTTAAAAGCATAGAACACCCATTCCTTTCCACTGTTGGATCCACTAGCAGAGTCTCCTATTGGTTCATCCTCTGATTCATCACTTACTCCTTCCTCATCCGCTATGTAGCATAGTTTGTTTTTCTTGAATATATATTTATTCTGATTAGGCTTAAATGATTTCTTAACTCTTTCTTCAAATCTTGCATTCCTTGTAGGACATCTAGTTGCAAAATGACCAATCTTATTACATGCAAAAAATTTAAAAGGTTCTTTTCCTTCATACTTACTTCCTGTCGGTCCTTTAGGTACTCTACCAGAAAATAGGGCTTCAAGTTGCTCAAATTATTCATCCTCTTTCCTCATATCTTCCAATTCTTTTGCATATAGGTCTTTCCAATCACTTTTGCTAGTAGATGATGATGCATGAAAAGAAGGTTCAGATTTTGCACCTCCAAAGGGTCCAAATTCTTCAAGCTCAAAAGCAGATAATTTCCCATTCAGAATGTCTATGTTAACAGAAGTGTTTTTCATTGTTCTCATTTCATTAGTTTCAGTAGCCTTCATCTTGTAAGCCAGTGGTAGGGCTCTCAAGACTTTCGAAACTATTTCATCTTCACTCAGAGATCCTCCACAACATTGAATTCCCATGACAATCTCATTTACTCTTTCCATAAATGTAGCAATTCTTTCATTATCTTCCATCTTCAAGTTCTCATATCTTACTCGGTAACCATCAAGTTTAGAAATTTTGATAGTAGGGTCACCTTCATTCAGAGTTTGCAATTTATCCCACATAACCTTTGCAAATGATTTATCAGTCAATCCCATGATTTGTTGATTAGTGAGTGCACACAAGAGGACTTCTCTAGCTCTGCAATCATTTTCAATATTTTTTTCCAAGTCTACTGGAGTAGGATTCCCAGATGCCAAATCATAAGGTGTATATCCTTTCTCAATGATCTCCCAAATATCCTTGCCAAGACATCTAAGATGAGTCTCCATTCGGATTTTCCATGCCCCATAGTTTGTTCCATCAATCTTAGGGATTTCTCTTCTGAAAATAGTTGCTAGTGGATTTGAATAACCAGTGGAAAACTAAGAGGGGGGGGTGAATTAGTTGTCAACAGATTATATTAATCAAACCATTTTATAACCTTTAACTAGAGCACATAAATATTAAATACCGGAATAGAAAAAATAGATATTGTTAAGCAATGAAACTTAAGAATGAAACAGAGAATCAACACAATGCAACCATACCACATAACACCATGATTTGTACGTCGAAAACCTGGTAAAGGGAAAAAACATGGTGGGAAGCCTACCCACAATCAGATGATACTTCCACAGAAAGTATGTGATACAATAAGTCGCCTGCACATGCAAGGAGGCACACTGCCTAGAGCGTACTACTGATTACAAAGGAGTCTCACTGACTACAAAGAGGTTATAACCACCTCAATATAATTGGACAGCAATCTAGAAGAATAAACTACCAATGATAGCATCTACCATGCCTAATTATAGTCCCGGTTAAGCTCAATATCGGAGGCCTTTGACCTCTTACATAAACCCAATTCGATCACCTATGATCAACCAAATCTCCTTCGCATATGATATTTCATTCCATGACCATTACCACCACCACAATCTACAATGAGATCTTACATCAATTTATACAAACCCTAAGGCCTAAACCAATTAGGTCAGCCACCTAAAAGATATTAAAATAATATCATTACATACATCTACATTACAATGATATACCATGTCGGCTTTAGACCAAAACAACATTAACCAATCCATAAATCATCCTGGTAATGTGTAGAGAACACGTAACATGATACTAGTCCATAACCTGGACCCAAATAGATTCACCATGCCAAAGTGATGTCTCCAAGTAGTTGAAGCACAAACAAAGATCACCTTTTGCATCCTGAATTCCATCTATAAGCCGCACCAACACCACTTATGCATCCTGTCAAAGATTCTTAGTAAAAGCTTTGCCGGTAAAACCTTAAACCCTTACCAGTATAGGCTTACTAGAGTATATTATAGCATCAGGTCATCAATTCAATACCAATTGACCAAAACATACTCTAGAAGCATCAAACCAAACATATTCCATTGATCCAAACATGTCGGTAGTATCCAACTTATAGTCCCTTCTGCTGGTAACACTAGTTCTACTACCGGTAACCAAAATCTATCTACCGGTAAGCAATCATAACAGTTAGTGTTGACATCAATGATAAAACATCAATGCAACACATAATCAATTCCTTCATATTGCCAAAAAATCTATCCAAGCTCAACCTCCAATACAGGAGATCACCGAATTACCACTCACGGGTAAGAGGATAAGAAAATACCCTAGGCTGCTCTGGGACTAGCTCCATGGGGGCTCCACCAGGCCTAGTGCAAGTAATATGCTCAAGCATCTACAACTATAGTAGCATGCATGTCATCAGGTTGCATCCATGTCCAAACACATACTCCCTAAGGTCATGATAGAGATGCGCAAGCATGCTGTGACCCCAAGAGTATACTCTCCCGTCTCTCTCCATAGCTTGTATGGCATAGATGAGTCCTCCATGCATATGCGTGTCTCATCCATTAGGGCACACATCTAATGCAAGGGTCGCAATCATGAGTCACCTCACTAATGAAACCTCGCTAGTAGGGTGTAGGAGCTAGCTGACCATAATGCAGCCCCTCCTCTCATTGTATATCACTCTCCCCACAACATATACCTGCTCTCTCTTGTAATCCTCCTATGTTTGGTCAGATCAATATCTCATGATCTCTCCTCTAATGGGAAGGCGCAAAATGTGGTATACATCCTCAAGGGTGACTGTCGTCTCCCCCACATGTAGTGACAATGTCGAGGTGTCTGCATCCCACCTCTCCATCAATTCCATCGGCATCGCAACATGGAATCGGATGGCCGACATGGTCATAGCATCCACAAGCCCACTATGTGTAGCAAATCCCTCTCTCCCATTGTCAGCCTTGGGATCTATTCCTGAAGGTTCTGAAAGGTAATATTGACGATATGCTCGTGGATGTACGGTAGTTTCTGCAAAATGCAAAGCAATCTATTATCAGTAATCGATCAATCATCTATCATCATCTAATCAATACAATCATTCTACCAGTTCTAGCATTCATCGCCTGATCCTGTATCATCGTTGGTCACCCCGAATAGAGATCAAGGTGCCCTGAGTGGACTAGGATGCCCTACTAGGACCATGGCGCCTAGAGGGGACCATAGCGCCCTAGGAGGACCAGGGCACCCTAGGACCCTTACATGTCCAAAGGGAGGGCGTGAGCCCAGACTAGGCGATAACATCATCACTTATAAAAACTATGAAAAGACAAAAAAGTCAAATGGAGTCAATAGATGGTCAACTCACCTAGTCGAGCAGTCAGCCAATGAGTGTGGACTGGTGCAGGATCTCCATCCTCGTAGGTCACTCAAGTCAGCATCAAGGCATGGTGGCTTGTATATGGGCTCCTCTGCAGTGAATAGTGCCAAACAGTTAGAAAGTGACAAATGAAGGTGGCACTTTCATATTTATGTGTTATGCACTTTTTCACTTTATGTTTTTTAGTTAAAACCCTAATTTCTGCACTTTCTCACATCGGTAGTGTCGTGGAATCGTGATTTCACCCTCTCTCTCTGCATTAGTTTCATAACATGCTTGGATAAGTAAACAAGCCTTGTTGTGAACTTGCTTCATCAAAATCTTTATCACAATTCGCTGTGGAAAACATGATACCCTGTTTCATCTCACTAATAAGCAAGTTGAAATAGGGGGGGCATATAGCTACCCACAAATTTCATCACCTTCCTTAGTAATCATTGGGTGATTTTGTGATCTAACATGTGGTTTTGTAGGGTGTGGTTCCTAATTGTGTACTGCAGATACTGTTGGGGGCTTCATCCGACAACTTATGGATATTTCATTTTTTCAAATGATGTTTACTTTTCTATACTTTAGCTTGCATATGCACGTAGTGTCATATGACCACTAAAGTGGAGGCTAAATGTCGTGTCATAAATTGTACACCCTTGCTAGGGTGGTACAATTTCACACTTAGGTTAGCACTCGCCTTAGTGTGTCTTGCATCTTGCATTTCTAATTCCCCTTTAAGCATTTAATTAATTAATTAAATTAAATCTAAGGTCATGTCTCATCACTTTACATATTATAAAGTTGGTCCCTTTACCTTAAGTGTGCCCCTTTTCATCTTATTCCTCCAATGAATCATTTAATCATAAACATTAATTATCTTATTTTGATCGTTTAGGCCCGATTTTGCATATCAAAACATCTCCAAATCACTTGTAACATTGGGATGCGCTCTAATATCATCATATCTAATGGCCCTGAAAATTTGGTAAAAAGTTGGTCGGTCCGTGGCAGGAATGCACATGGTCCGTGGATTTTTCCCCGAAATTTCAAGAGCACAATCCTATGATATAATAATGCTTAACCTCAAAATATCATTGGGAAATTCATATCCTATGTCGGCCTAAAAATGAAATTAAGATCTAGGGTTTCATACTTAAGAGCTCTCTTTCTTCATTTGAAAGGGTCTTCTTCTAAGAATCTAAGAATAGGTTTTTGGAGCATTAGAGTCTTCTTTGAAGTGAAAGAGTAATCTTTGAAGTCTTCAACAACATTCAACATTCATCCATCAAACATTCATTAAGCATCATTTTATCAATTGGGGGCTTTTGAAGATGTATAAGAACAATAGGAGATCACCGATTGATGATTGGCTTGTACCTCTCCCTTGGGGTTGGGTATGGTTTCATGTTGTTTTCATGTCTTTACATAGGCTTTATTTTGATTCATATTCATTCTTTAGATCACTTTGCATCATGGATTTAGAGAATTTACTTTGTCAATTATAAGCAATTAGGGTTTACTCTTTAGGGTTGCTCTACGTTGTTTACTTTCATTCTTAGGATCTTGCACACACATTTTAAATACATTATTAGCTATTCATGCAAGTGGAAATCACCAACATAAGGGTTTGACTTAGGCAAAAACCTATATAGCCACCCCAAACCCTCTTTTTCAGCTTCAGGTACAGGTTCGAATCTGAGCATTGGTGGAAGTTTTGGGACCGGAAGAGCACATAGGGACAGTTTTGGGTTGCAAATCTTGGTAGAAACCCCAAGGACAGGGGCATGGCACCCTGGTCCTTCCTAGGATAGTGGTGTAGTACCATGGTCCTGCCCTCTATCCGTAGGACTTGGCAGAACAACACTTTGCAGTTCTCAGAATCCCTCCTCTCAGTTTCAGCTCCAGAATTGCAGAATCGGGACAGTAGCATGGGACCCTAGTCCCAGACATTTCTGCTCAGATTTTAGACACATGTGCATCTCTTATTTGCCTTTTGATCTATACTTTTTAGCAATGTATCATTTTCTCTTTGATTTGCATTCTCAGATTAGGGTTTGCTTGCTTACTTGCTTTCTAGGTTACATTGCATTGTGCATCATTCCTCTCTCTCACTTAAAACAAAGGAATATAAAACCTATGAGGTAATCCATGGCTCTCTCTTTCTCATAAGAAGTAGCCAATGTGTTTTACCTCCCTAGGCTCTATTTTATTCCATGAGTGTGTATGAGAGTGGGATTAGGGTTTCCGCACTTAGTCTCACTTGTTACCCTACACATCTTTGGTTGGTGGTAATCATATAAAGTCTTTCACTATGTTTAGATTACTAACTAAAATATTGATTTGATTTAAAGTTTGAGGTTTTCATCCTAAAAGATTGTTTCCCATGTACACTTATGTTGTCGTTTGATATTGTCTATGTTTTATGTGTTTCCACTTTTTGTAATTGCAAAGATCTAAAATGTGCACGATATTCTCCTTAACGATTAGTTTCAGAATTTTTCCTTTATGCATTTATTCCATTTATAATTCTCTTGTAGGATCATATCCTTTTCTTTTAATTCTCACAATTAAATTATTTATCTCACCAATAGTTTCCCCTTTGGAATATTTGTAAATGTATTATTTTCCAAGCTGCAATACTAGATGATAAGTGTCAATCATCCAAGTGAGACGGGCCTTGTCATTTAGTTATAAGAAGAAGTTTCATAATGATACAAAGAGTTAGAGATTTTTCTATAATGAGGGTATAAGTGATCCAACATATTTTATCCAATAGAGAAGGAACCTAAATCTTGATATAATAAAGTGTTTCTATTTTATATGTATACATCCAATCAAAAAATTACTATGATACTAGTTTTTAAGGTTTATGATAATTTTCTCCAATATTTGGTTAGTCTTTTTTTACGAGATAGAGATAAGTTCTAGACATATATTTGCTTCATTTGTGCTCTTATTTGATTAGTATTCACCCTAGATTTCTTAAGAAAAATTCAAATGTAATATGCAAAATAATTCATTTAAGAATTGGATTAACAAGTTGTGATGTCTTTTAATGAATGTAAATACTTTCCAATGTTTTTTAAGAAAAATCCTAATAAATTAATCCTTTCTAAAACAAATTCCTACATGGTAGATTTTTTTAGTAAAATTACCTCTCGACTCCACTACACAAGAACAGGTATCAATTTGCATGTCTCTAATCTCGTACCCTAGATTTTAAATGAAAAATCTATTGAGTTGCAATTTAATCTTATTTATTGCGCCCACATATTACTTAGTTACAAAGAATGTGTTTAAATGATAAGTTATATTTTTTCTTCCCAATGCATATGAATTATTGTTTTTAGTTTCCACATATTTTAGATCTATTTGTTAATTGTTAATGACTAGGACAGTGATAAGTCATGATAGATTAATTGGATTTATCATTCTATTATGAAGGTCTAGTCAATTAACAAGTTGTTCTAGAATACTTGATCAAAGTTTATTAGGCATTTTACTCTCACGTGAGGTTTTGAATTAATTTTAATAAGTTATCTATCCAGGATCTTATGGGGACAATCTCCTAAACCTTCCAGATTTTAGTGTAGTAGAGAGAAACCTATTAGTGTAAATAGAGTCATTGTCAAACTAGTTAGCCAATCACTTTTTTGGTTAATGGCCTATTCACACATAATTTAATTTTATTGGTTTTTTTATGCCTTTATCTCATCTCATGTAGTTGAGACATGTGCCCTCACTTTGTGAGACACATATTGCATCCCTGTTTGACACTTTCTCATGAACACACTTGTCAAGTGAGCCCACATGTGTTTCATCCTTGCATAGTTAGTCATAGTTTGAGTCCTGCCTTCCTACCCATCTAGCTTGCCTATATGCAAGGTTCCTCATTGTATTTATACACTATTTGTATCATATGATCTAGATTACCCTATTGTGTTTATCATTTCACTAGTGGAAGTTAGTTTTCATACTTTTAGATTCTTGGCTTACTCCACCATGATATTAGATCCATGATTGCATGTTCCTTCCCACATCAATGTGATTCTTACACAAACCCCTATCATTAGAGCATCATAGAACCCAATGAGCACCACCATCGTATTTAAAAGACTCAAAAAATAGAAAACACCTTTTTTATATCAAATTTATATCATTTTCAATTGCTACATCTAAAAAAGAATTTTATTTTTTTAGCAAAGGGCCAATCCCCCATTTGCCAATTTTTTTAATAATCATTCTTTGTAGAAATTTTTGACCTTTTTAATTGATCTTTTGGAAAGCAAATTGTGGCCTATCCAGCCTATTTTGTAGCTTGGTAGTCTTGATGTTTAAATCAGAGTGCATACTTATTGGCCTATCCAACCTATTTAGAGGATTTCAACTTGTATTGTAGGATTATTTTGGTGTTTTTGGGCTTTCATTTATGCAAGGTTTTATTACATCTTCTTGGTTTTGGCCAATCATTGGTCCTCTGAGCTGTAGATAATGCCTATACTCCACACCTACCACACCCTCTCTTACACCATGGCACCTAAAACTCTTGAGGAAGTTGATATAAGTTGTGGTCTCTATCATTTGAGTACACCATACACATACCCGTGACCTTACTGTTGGCATTTGGCATTATAACAGACAAGGAGAGATTGTTGGCATTTCAATAAGGATATTGAGAAGGTTGTTGATGATTATGGATAAAACTGATCAAGGATGTTTACTGTCTTAATTTTTTCATTGATGTCAAGAAATTGATTTTCTAATTCAGTATGATGTTGCCATATCTTGAGAAGTATGATTTGATGAGTATAAAGATGTCGGTAAAAGACATAGAAAGAATATGATGAATAAGGGGAGAAATATGTTATTCAATGGGCAACTATTACCCAGCTAGACAATGATGAGATCATGATGATTAGATTGTTTTGATATCCTACATATGTTATTGATTGAAAGGTTAATGCTATACTATGTTACCGAGCAAAGAACCTAGTCGGTAAACCCTAAGGTTATCGCTATCGGTTAATGAAGGAAGAATGTCTACCGAGTGAAGTTTAGTATTTACCGAGTTGCAACCGAGTAATAACATAATACATTAAATAATTGCATGCATTATTTAATGAAGGAAGATGATGAGCTGGCTATGATTAAATGATTGGTATTCTGTGAATGAAGTTTGTTAAAGAATCTATGGCAAAGGAAAATCGGCATGAAGATCTACAACTTAGATTGAACCGCAATACCCTAGCACAAGTTCCAAGAAATGTATGCAAGTTTCGAGGTGGGGTAAAATGTTTTCAGATCGAAGGATACATTGAACCTGGTCAAAGTTTGAAGATCTGATGGCTATGATTGATCATGGAAAATGTGTTCAAGGAGATTAAGCGGTTGGCGAATTGTTTATAAATAGGGAACTGTTGATAAACAATGTATGTGGGCAAGTGTATGCATAGGGATGCTACATAGTGATTACCGAGCACAAAAGCTTGAAGACCTGTTTGAATAAACAGAATATAGAGCCCAGCAGATGGACAAGATTAGTTCTATGTCTATATTGTATTAAGCAAATAAGAATCTGCTTTAGCATTTTAGATGTGAAGTTGAAGATAGATTTTTATTACTCTTATTTAGTGAAGTGACAGAAAATCTCTTAACCAAGTGGATTTAACAGTCTTATTTGTAAAACCCTCTAGCAAGGTGACATTCTGATTGAGTGTTTGAAGTCCTTTAACAAGGTCACTTCTAACAAGGTGAAGATCTTCATAGATCTGAGGGAAATCCCTTAACTGGGTCACATCTAGCAATGTGTTTGTAATCTTTAACAGGATTTGCTTTTAACCGAGCATACTCTAGAAGAGTATATTTCTTAGTGGGTCCAAAATCCCACAGTGGGTTTTCCCTATTTGGTTTTCCACATTAAATCTAGTGTTATGCGTGTTATGATGTTTATATGCTTTTGGTTTTGCATGCTTAGCAGTTTTGGTTATATTACTAAAGTATATGTTACCGAGGTTGAATCTGATGTTTTTATGAAAGGTTAAGTTTGTATGATTCACCCCCCCCTCTCATCTTATTAGCTTGGCATCTGTACTTGTCTTTAAGTATCAGAACTATCAATTGGTATCAGAGCTTTGGACTCTGGAAGAAAAAGTTTAAAGTTACTTGAGGAAAAGATCCACAGATGTATAAGAGGGGTGCACCGAAGCCGAACAAGTCAAGTTTCTCTACATGGCAAAAAAGGATGAAGTTGCACCTATCAGGAGTTGGAGAATATGTTGTATATTATCTGGAGAATGATTTCATCACACTGAGCACCTATCCATTGACTATGGAAGAGATAAAGGTAAAGCAAGAACATATTCAAGCAATGATTGAAATAACATCTGCATTGACCGATTCAAAGTTTAATGATCTAGAAGGCTACAATGATGCAAAGGCAATGCGAGACAAGCTCATATCTGTGTATGATGGAGATGAACATGTTCAAAGAGCAAAAGTGGATAGTCTAATAGGACAACTTGAATCTATGACAATGAATGAAGGTGAGAACATAACCCAGTACAGTACAAGACTAAAGGAGATTGTCAATCAAATCAAAGGAGCAATTGGAACTATTGAAGAAAAGGATATAAAAAGTAAGTTATTAAGAACCCTTCTACTGGCTTATGCAATCCAAGTCTCTGCAATCAATGAATTGAGGTCCGTACCTAATATGCCAGTTTCTTTAGATGTTACTATTGGTAAGCTACATGCATTTGAGTTAAGTAACTTTGATAACAGTGGGTCATCGGTAAATAAAGTTGAATCTGCATTTAGTTCTTTTCATATTGGTGAATCTGATTATTACAATGATAGAATGAGTAAGTACACTAAAGGGGATCATAGTGGAGCAAGTGAAAGATTTCGTAAGAACATGGAGGAAGTACACAAATTGTATGAGGAAATTAGAAAGCAAGAAGAGTTTGAAGCACTATTAGCGAGAAGGTTACCGAGAGGCAAAGGTCAGTATAAAGGAAAACTACCTTTGAAATGTTTCAATTGTGATAAGATAGGAAATATGGCTTCTAACTGTCCTGACAAAGATTCTACTGAAAAGAGAGATTACCGAGATGATAGACAAAAAGATAATCATACAGAGGACACTGAGACTTCAGAAGAAGAGATAGAAAGTCATGCTTAATAGCTGATGAGGAATCCAATGATGATAAATTAGATGAAACTGATATAGAGGAAGTAGTTTATGTGGCTATCAAAGATGGATCAAATGAAGAAAGGTATGAAGAAAAAGCCCTTATATCTCACATAAATACTAATGATTCTTGGATCATAGATAGTGGATGCTCACATCACATGATAGGTGATAAACACAAGTTTGTTATGTTAGAAGACTATGATGGAGGCTATGTAAGATTTGGTAATGATGCACCATGTCCGGTAAGAGGTAAAGGATCCATAACACTTCTTGACAATGCAAGATGAAATGATGTTTATTGGGTTGAAGGTTTGAAATACAATTTGTTGTGTAGCACAAATAAACAATATAGGATACCAAATAGAATTTCAGAAAGGAATTGTCAAAGTTCATGACAAGCATGGAAAGTTAGCTGCTACTGTGACAGAAACAAAAGGTAACACATTTCACCTTGACTCAACTCAGAATAAATGTTTGTATGCAAAGATAGATGATACCTGGTTATGGCATAAAAGGTTTTGTCATGTAAATTTTGATAATCTAATTAAAATAAGCAAGAAGCACCGAGTAAGAGGTCTACCGAGTTTGGAAAAGCTTGAGAATGCTATGTGCCGAGGATGCCAGATGGGTAAAATGACAAGATCAAGCTTTACAAGTAAGTCTTACACTTCTAAGGGAATTTTAGATCTTGGGCACACTGATCTTTGTGGTCCTATGAAAGTTCAAAGTTATTATGGTGATAAATATTTCATATTATTTGTAGATGATTACTCAAGGATGATGTCAATAATGTTTTTAAAAGAAAAATCAGAAGCTTTTCAAATGTTTAAATGGTACAAGGCAAGAGTTGAAAATGAAACAGGAAGAAAACTGAAATGTCTTAGATCAGATAAAGGAGGAGAGTTCACATCTGATGAGTTCAACTTATTCTGCAATGATCATGGTATTAAAAGACAAGTCTCTGCTCCGAGAACTCCACAACAAAATGGAATAGCTGAGAGAAGAAATAGATCTATTGTGGATTGTGCCAGAACCTTGACGATTGAAAAGAATGTGCCACAAATATTTTGGAGAGAAGTAATAAGCACTACAGTTTACACCCTGAACCGAGTACAACTGAAGAAAGGTACTTTGAAGACACCATATGAAATCTGGTATGACAAGAAACCTAATTTAAGTTATTTTAAAATCTTTGGAAGTAGATTCTATGTACACAAGGATGATAGAAATGACAAGTTTGATCAGAAAAGTGAAGAAGGAACATTTCTTGGTTATTCTTCTAGAAGTAAAGCATTTAAATGTTTGATCAAATCATCTAACAAAATAGTAGAAAGTGCAAATGTGAAAATTGATGAAGGAAACTCCAAAGAACCAGAAGATTATGATGAATTTGTCTATGTTCAACCGACAAGTCCTACCAAGAAAACTGCAGAACGAAATGAAGAGAATATCCAATTACCAAGTGATGAAGAAGATCATACAGAGCCTACCGAGCCTATATTAGCCAAATATGTCAGAAGACATCATGCACCAAGTCAGATTATAGGAGATAAGGATGATCCAGTGATGACAAGGAACAAACTGAGACATAACACATGTCTGATATATGAAGTTGAATCGAGAATAGTGAAAGAGGCATTTAACAGTGAAGATTGGATAAATGCTATGACAGAAGAGATTGATCAAATCAAGAAAAATGACACATGGACACTGGTCCCAAGACCGAAGGACAAAAATGTAATCGGTACAAAATGGATTTTCAGAAACAAGTTGAATGAAAAAGGAGAGGTCATTCGAAATAAAGAAAGACTAGTTTGCAAAGGTTATGCCCAAGAAGAAGGAATTGATTATGGTGAGAATTTTGCACCTGTAGCAAGACTTGAAGGAGTAAGAACATTGTTGGCATATGTGATAAGTTGGTGTATTGACATGTTTTTATCAGGACTCTTAGGTTTTTGGTATCTTTTGGGTTGCATTATGATAGTAAAATATTGTGCATTGACTATATGTAATCCATGTTTTAAAACTGAACTTAAGAAATTATGTTTGAACCTTACCAATTTCTTCCTGCAACCAAATGGTTTGTCCCTGTGATATGCAGATTATTTAGGATGATTTCATATGTGAGTTAATGAATGTATTAGTTAAAGTAAGATACATATGCATGTCCTTGTATATTGTTTCTATTTTAGTGCAGATAATAATTGATGCTGCAGTGGAGAATTCTCTTTCATGCCTAAGGACTGGAGAATCACGCCAGATAGCTGGAGGTCAAATTGAAGGAGATTCAAGCGAGCGCGATCTATGGCATAATCAGAGTAGTTGTAATTCACCATGGGAGTTTAACTCCAGTGCATGTTTAATCTGTAAAATATCTCTTTGGCGTGCAAAGACTGTGGTTCAGTTACAGATCCATAGTTCCTGTAGCCAAGCTCTCTGTTATCCCCTTCATCTGACAATGATCCGCCTTTTCTTCTAGGCGTAATTGTAGTTATCCATTGTAGTTTGTCTTTTCTATATAATAAGCTCTCCCTTCTTTTCTAAGAGTTAGACAGAATGGAAAGGGATTGAGCAGTTTTTGTCATGTATTCTGGATTTTTATCTTTTTGGATATGTAATTGTCTTTCAAGAAGAAATGAATAAAAACATGTTATTCTGATCTATTAAGAGTTCTTTACTGAGAGTTTGATATCACTCATCCAAGTGGGCCCACTTGGTGAGTGATCCTATGTTTATGATTATTGAAGTTAGTTTTTACTTAGTTGCAGTAGAAGTTCATGACTGGGATGTTCCTGCAGCCACTAGAAACAGATCCTTTGACTATTCCTGCAGCCAAGGCAGAACATTGTTATTCCTGTTATTTCCATTAATTCATTTCAGTAGAGTTTTGAAAAGCTTTCATTTAGTCTTTATGATTTCTATTCCTACCTTTCTTATATTAATTGAGAATAATCATTCAAGGAGCTTAGTGCATATATCTTGTAGACCCATTTCAAGTTTTACGTTCTTGGATTGACAACTAAATGAACACCAGCCATGAGAATAGTAAACTCTACCATATGAATATCCAAACTTCGGATTGAGATTTCAATTAGAGGTATTATTGTTATTAAAGTTGGGGTAGACATTTTTGGCACCGTTGCCGGGGATGGTGTCAAGCTAAGAGCCTTTTATGATTGTTTTAGTTTCTAGTTAATCGTTTGAATTTCATGAATTTGCATGCATAATCGAAGAAGAGATGCCAAAGGTAGATTTTTACCTGCTCATACTACCCAAGCAGAAGATAGTTCTTCAGATATAAACCCTTTTTCTGAGTTGTATCGAGTCCCACAAAATTTGAATCACCCCGAGTCTGAATTTCTAGAAGATAGTCTTCAGCTCCTTTTGGGTCCACAAGAAGAAGAGTTGCCTATTGTAATAACCCCCATAAGTCCAATGCAAGGGAACCCACCTCCTGGTGGAAATAATCCACCACCACCACCTGGTCCATAATTTGAGTTTCCCATCTCTGACCAGCATGATAATGCTAACCTCAAGAACATTCCAGCATCTTCACTTCCTAAGTTCTATGGGTTGGTCACAGAGGATCCAGATACATTTCTATTTGAGTTTGATGTTCTCTGTAGGAGTTTTGACTATACTACAGATGCCCATAGACTAAAAAATTTTCCAGCCACTTTGAAGGAGTCGTCCTTGAGATGGTTTATGAGCTTGGGTAGTAGCACAATCAATACATGGGATGAGATGAAATGGTTGTTTCTTGCAAAATATAAAGATTATTGTAGAGGCACTGATTGGCATGGGGATGATATTTTTAGGATGACACAAACTGAAGATGAGAGCCTTGAGGATTATCTAGAAAGGTTTTTGTTTAGTGTCAAGAAGTCCAAGCATAGTACTTTGAATGAAGATTCCCTCAAATTGATATTCTTGAAGGGTATTAGTGATGAATGCACTGATTCCTTAGATCTCATGGGGAGTTGACATTACACATTCTACTTGGGCTGAAATAGAAAAAATTTGCAAGAAGTATTCCAGATCCACTTCTAAGAAGAATAGGAGATTTAAGCCAGGAGAACCATCATCATCATCTAGAAATGGAGTTTCTAGGTTGGAACTTAGTCATTTGTTAAAAGATTTCAAGGAGGACATTATAAATAATATGGCTACTCGGTTGGATACATTGGCAGCTAAGAAGAAGCATGAGGAAGCTGATGCATTTCTTGCAAAATTTTGTCCTCATTGTAAACAACAGAAGAAAGATTGTAGATGTAAGATGGTTGCAAATGTTGAAGTACCTGATTTCAAACCAATTCAAGGGGAGGATGAACAAGTCTTCTATGTTGCTTAGAGAAGACCAAATTTTCTGAGACAAGGTATGCCACCTAATCCACTTTCCTTTTCTGGTTATAGTGGTAGTTCTTATGCACCAAATAACCAATGGCAACCACAGTATTCTCAAAATTTTGGTAATTATCCACATTGGTATGGATCACAAGGCCAAGGACAACAATTTGCTAATCAGATACCCCAGTGGCAGCAGCCACAAGGAAACTGGTATCCACCTCAGGGTGTAGGGAACCAGTTTCAAGGGAATTGGCAACCTACCTCTAAATGGAGGGGAAACACAACATGGTCATCCCAATCTTCTGGATATCAGCCTCCTACTCAGCAGCCACAACCTCTTGCTTTAATGCCACCTCCTGTAGCCACAACACCACCTCCCAAGCCAACACAACTACCTACTCAACTGTTGCCTAATCCAAATATTAAATATCAACAACAACAACAAGCTTATTCAGTTGATGCTAACCAATACCCAGCCTATTCTTTATCACTAGATGATATTCACCTCTGATCTGGAACAACCCAGCCTAGTCCCTCTCAGCTAGTTATTACTAAGGTACCAAAAGAGCAGCCAACCTCTGATCCTAATGATGTAATACCTCAGAATCAAATATTACCACCATTTCCCAAAGATTGACCGACAAAGAAGTTTCAACTGAACAGCAACAAAGCTTTGATATTCTTGACCAACTGAAGCACATTTGTGTTAAAATTCCATTGCTGCAAGCAATAAAGGATGTTCCAATATATGGTAAGGCATTGAGAGAGGCATGCCTAAAGAAACCTGGCAGAAAGAAAAAGGATCCACAAATAGTTCATGTTATGGGTCAATTGGCTGATATTATGTTGGGAAAAGTTGCTATTCCAAAGTATTCTGATCCAGGCAGTCCTATTGTGACTATAGTCATTAATGGTAGTCAAATAAAGAATGTTTTAATTGATCTAGGGGCAGCCATTAATGTAATGATAAGGGAAGTAATGAAACATCTAGAGATAGATAGTTTAAGGGCTACACCTACAGTTCTTCAACTTGCTGATGGCTCTGCAGTAAGACCTAATGGTATGATAGAAGATATAGTGGTCATACTAGATTCCTGGGAATACCTTGCAGACTTTATGATTTTATCCCCAAAAGCAACATTGGGGGGACATCCAATCATTTTGGGAAGACCATGGCTTGCCACAGCAGATGCATATATTGGGTGTAGATCAGGAGACATGACTATTTCAGATGGCAGTTCCACAAAAACATTGGCTTTGTATTCCCTTGCACAACCTTAGCTTGAGCAGCAGCAGGCTGTTTGGCCTATTTTGGGAGAGGAATCTGAAGAGATAGACTCTATTAATCATCTTATGATGATTAATTGAGTACCACTCATGTAGTTATATGATGAAGAATCAATCCTTTATAAGGTTCTGATAAATGAATTAATAGAAGACAGAGAATTGTAGGAACTGATTCTAAATATTGCAGGATTGGATTTTCCTACAGCCACTGATATTTTGCATACCTTGTTGCCGTAGGAGTTGTCATATTCTCATGTTTTTGATATAAATCAAATTAATTTTACTATCAAGATAGAGGTTGCATTGAATAAATATTTGAACATCAACAAGAATATAGCAGATACTCAGAAGAATAGCTTGGTAGACTTGCTAAAACTCCATAGAAATGCCTTTGCATGGGATTACAAGGATATGAATGGAATTGATCCAGTAATTTGTACACATCACATTTATATAAAGGATGAGTGTTGTCCCCTCAAACAACCTCAAAGAAGAGTCAATCCTGCCCTGAAGGAGATAGTTAAAGAGGAATTGCAAAAATTGTTGAAAGCTGGATTTATCTATCCTCACTAGTACATTTGGGTCAAGATTTTGATGGTGAATCATTGGATTTCCGACCACAGTTCGTCGCACTACCGACAAAAATGGTTGTTGAAAACTTTGTGTCAGAAGTTCCGACTATCCTCGTGGTCATCACAATTTCGACATTACCACAACCTTTCTGACGGCCACCATGCATGCTTATTCTGCGAACGAATATCGTCGCCATCTCGGGCTGTCATCGGAATTCTGACACCAAAGTATAAAGTTCTGATAGAGGAGTGTCGTCGGATGCATAGCATCCTTGTCAGGCATTTCATTAGTGGTCATCAGAATTCTGATGATGAGAGATGATGTGGGTTGAACGGCTTTGCCGTCGGTGCATGAAAGCATTGAACGAGTTCTACTTTTAAAAATTACATGAAACATTTTTAATTTATTTGATTCAGTGTTATTTGCAAAAAATGATTATCAATGATGTTTCCTTTCTCCAAGAATTGTCTAGGACCTTTCTATCAAATAATATGTAACATCGAATGACTAAAGTTTTTCTTTACAATTGCTTATTTAATTTAAGTATTATCTCAACGTGAATTAAAATTTATATCTATACGGAAGTAGAACATACAAGTTGAAGAGTCTCTTGCATGCAAATTTCCTAAAAGAAAGCAAGCAGACATTATCTTGAATGACATGGAAACAAGCTCATTTGCTGACTAGAAGAGAGCAACTAGAGAATGGCAGAGGAAAGTGTTTAAGGGTGATAAATAGATAGATAGTATGCAATACAAACAAACAATGTCTAGAGTGTCTGATGTGATGTCTCTAATTTATGTCTGGAGGGTCTAACTGGTTTTGGAGTTCCTGTGAAACCTATTGGGCCACACTTGGATGAAATAAATGTGTTCGTGCAAGGAGCACCTTTTTTCTATTATGAGAATGATACTTTTGCACCTACGGATATTTGGAAGTCAATATCCAAAAGTTTCTATAGTGTGGAACAAGAGTTGGTAGACTCGAAGTATAATTGTCAGCTTTCAGAAGACGAAGAGGTTATGTACACAATCTCCCAATAGAAGAGCGATTTCAAGAATTACATCTCCCCCCCATGACTATTCAAGGAGCACTTCCTCAAATAGAGGACTATTGGCCTCCATGGGATCAAAGAAAAAAATTAAAGCATAGACTCTAGACGATGTGGTGGTGTCCTCCGTGAAGAACTCTACACTATAATTGAAAATTCATGAGAGAAACTGCAAGATAGTGAAGAGAAATACAATCTTGAAAAGTGGGAAGAATGGATCTTGGTTTAGGTGGGGCCAACTCAGGTGGCTCCTCCAGAGGTTGACGAGATAGAAATCATATTAGGATTTGAAAAAGATCACACTCGTGGAACTTCGTGTCCGAGTGATCGATTGCGGTGTTTGGGTAATGCATTCCAAATAGATACAGTCTTGATGGCATGCAACTATATCTATTTGGAATGCATTACCCAAACACCGCAATCAATCACTCACACACGAAGTTCCACGAGTGTGATCTTTTTCAAATCCTAATATGATTTCTATCTTGTCAACCTCTAGAGGAGCCACCTGACTTGGCCCCACCCAAACCAAGATCCATTCTTCCCACTTTTCAAGATTGTATTTCTCTTCACTATCTTGCAGTTTCCCTCATGAATTTTCAATTATAGTGTAGAGTTGTTCACGGAGGACACCACCACATCGTCTAGAGTCCATGCTTTAATTTTTTTCTTTGATCCCATGGAGGCCAATAGTCCTCTATTTGAGGAAGTGCTTCCTGAATAGTCATGGGGGGGAGAGGTAATTCTTGAAATCGCTCTTCTATTGGGAGATTGTGTACATAACGTCTTGGTCTTCTGAAAGCTGACAATTATACTTCGAGTCCGCCAACTCTTGTTCCACACTATAGAAATTTTTGGATATTGACTTCCAAATATCCCTAGGTGCAAAAGTATCATTCTCATAATAGAAAAAAGGTGCTCCTTGCACGAACACATTGAGTTCCTCCAAGCATGGCCCAATAGGTTTCGCAGGAACTCCAAAACCAGTTAGACCCTCCGGACATAAATTAGAGACCTCACATCAGACACTCCAGACATTGTTTGTTTGTATTGCATACTATCTATCTATTTATCACCCTTAAACACTTTCCTCTGCCATTCTCCAATTGCTCTCTTCTAGGCAGCTGATGAGCTTGTTTCCATGTCATTCAAGATAATGTCTGCTTGCTTTCTTTTAGGAAATTCGCTTGCACATGACTCTTGAACTTGTATGTTCTGCTTCCGTACAGATATAAATTTTAATTCACACTGAGATAATAATTAAATAAAATAAGCATTTGTAATGAAAAGATTTAGTCATTCGATGTTACATATTATTTGACAGAAAGGTCCTAGACAATTCTTGGAGAAAGGAAACATCATTGATAATCATTTTTTGCAAATAACACTGAATCAAATAAATTAAAAATGTTTCATGTAATTTTTAAAAGTAGAACTCGTTCAATGCTTTCATGCACCGACGACAAAGCCGTCTGACCCACACCATTATGCATAACAGAACAAATCAATATAATAGGCTATTATAAAGAATATATACAAAAATATGAAAGAACATTAAATTACCATTACAAACCCATAAACCATTAAATAGTGAAAATAGATATAAATTTGTAAATGTCTCCCTATAAACACCACAACCATAACCAAAACAAAAAAAATTCTTACCCGCAAAAACTTAGCTGGTGAGTTGCAAGTCTACAACATCTCTCAGATGATCAAACCGTTTCTTAATTTTGTTCTTCTGGTTAGTCAATGGATTTAGTTGCATGTTCAAGTTTACTATTTGAAGCCTTCTGTTTCCCTATATTTGAGACATAATAAAATTCTTGTGAGTAGGAAATTGATTCAGGAGTTATGTGTGAAGAATTTGGAAAAGTAAATGATGACAATCAAACTCAAATTTTATCTGTCTTGATTAAAGACTTTTATCCCAGGATGGCATTAAATTAAAGTTCTTTCTCTATTTTTTGGTGATCTCTAGAGCAAAGGTTGCTTTGCATCGACCTGGGATACATTTAACTTGTGTTGTATCTACGGAAATATGTATCCTAGGATGATGCAATGCAACCTCTACTGCACCAATACCAAATAGAAGAGAAAGTACTTTAATTTAAAGCTATCACAATAAAATGCTTTCAAGACATATATTAGGTATAAAAGGAAGCTTACCCTGTCATTTGAAGGGGTTTACCTACAATTCAAGTGATCTCTTAATTATAAAATCAATTCAATTCCAAGTGAACGCGTAATCAAGCATTCATCAATAATTGAAGGAGAAATCAAGTTAATAAAGATATTTAATAAAGATATCATCTTTTAAATTAAGAAATGGGCAGGAGATTAAGAATACAAACCTTCCATATTGCACACTTCAAGGTATATTAAAATCAGTTTAAAGTGTATTCATTTAGAGACCTTTCATAAAATATTCTCAACTTACATATCATAAAAGGATCTGCTCCACCAATACCAGATAGAAGAGAAAGTACTTTAATTTAAAGCCATCGGGATAAAATGCTTTCAAGACATATAAAATCAAGTGATCTCTTAGTTATAAAATCAATTCAATTCCAAGTGAATAGGCAATCAAGCATTGAAGGAGAATTCAAGTTGGTGCAGGTGAATTTGGAAGACAAAAGGACTCAATGAATCCATTAAAGACTTTTGAAGGTCTTAGGAGTGAAGAGCCAATCAATTATGCACACAATGAAGCCATTAAAGACAATCACCATTAGCATAGATTGCAGGATATGCACAAGATGTGTTTGAAATGGATTTAGAAACTTCCAACCAAATGTGATTAGTGAGTATAGATGTTGTAGTGCAACTGCCCAGGTACACATGCATGCAAAATATGTAAGCTTAGATAAGGCACATGAACTATTTGACATAATGCCTCAAAAATCACCCAATATCCAATGACGGTTGGGAGAAAGAAAACATCAATTTTTTCATAATCTTAAATATTTCTTTATTCATCACTATAAATCTATTATGAATATAGTCTCAATATTGCAGAAATTTATTCTATTATGAATGCAATATTTAGGGATGTAATCTTTATATTTTTTTTTTAATTAGGAAAAGGTTCTAATACAATCCCTAGCTAATTAATCTACAGAAAGATACCACTAAAGAAATAAATTCAATCCTCACCACTATGGTCTTGAATGCTTTTAAGACACTTGGATTCCTATTTTGGCCTGCTTTTCCTTGACCCTATGTTAAGATAGTAAACTAGTTTGAGAGAATCCATTGGGTGGGAAATTGTGTATGGTTGCAATTATTTTCATGCATGGAAAGTGATTTAAAGTTTGGACCAATAGAGGATAAGTATTTCTTGAACCTTCAAGGACATGTGTAGAGCACCGCATGGATGTTTCTCCATTATTGAACTATTTGAATATGTAAGTAAATTATTTTTGGTTGATGACACAGTAAGTGTGGTATTTGTCTTTTCGATATGTTGTGGATAATATTAATCAAATATGGAATTTTTTTGATGCTATATACACTATGTTTTGGATTGAATTTAGGTAAGCGAAGAGGTAATGGAAGAATAAAAGAGGTACACAAAGGAAGAATAGTGAAATAGGTGGTTTGGGATGGAGGTTACAAGTATATATGATAATTCGTATGGATAATTTGTTGTCTATAAAGAGGCAAATAAGCTATCACAACTTCAACATGAATGAATGCCTCATCTACAGAAGTAAAAGGTGCCTCTAATGGTTTCAAAATTTGTCAAAATAGTTATGATATACCAAATAATCAAGTGGAATATCCTTTAGGTAACTAATATTATCTTCAAACTATTTATTTTGATTTTCATCATATCCTTTCCATGTGAATTTCCCTTGGTTTTAGTCCCATTTTTTCTTTATTTTATATATATTCAAAACAAAATTTATAGATGCCTCTACTTGTCTCACCACTCATTAATTGTTTGGGATTTTCATTCCATTCACCAAGGTTGGCATCTATTCTAAGACTTTGTGTCATGGCCAAGCTAAATTATTTGCCTCTAGTTTCTCTCCAATCTAGTCACCTAGTAGCATGTGAAATCTATCTCTTCCTAATTATTATTCTCTCATCTTGTTAATGACCATTTCATTAATGAATCCTTCCTCATAATTTTGGATAAGTGAGACAATGTTAGCTCAAGGAATCTTTTCAATCCTCTTTCAAGATTCTTTCCCAAGTAATAATCTTGCATATTGGAAAATAAATTACGCTTCTATTTTTCCAAGCTACTCTTCCTTATAATGTTTAGATTTATTCTAAAGTGCTCATTGTGACTCATGTTTACTACTCTTCCTATTAGTCTCATTCCAATATCTCGTACAAAAATATGGAATGATTACATTTATATTTTATTTGTGTCTCCTAAATATCCACAGAATTTGGAACAATAATACAATTTTTCAATAATACTATGAGCATCACTTTGATGAAATGAGTACTAAGTGATCCATTCTTATGAGGGGTTCATGTAAACTACTCATGAGAATGGGTCAGCTTGACTCTAAAACTATGCAAGTGAATCTTGATATAAATATCTTAGTATGAAAGTATTGTGAAAACACTCATTCTTCTAGCATTGAAAGTTGTGAGAGAGTTATTAAGGGGATTCTCGTGTGTATAGATTCAATGTATAAGTTCAAGATAGATTTTGAGGCGATATTTCTTTCCTTTTGGTACATCTATCTTTAAATTGGATGTTCTTTTGCCTTCATGGTAGGGAGTAAGTAATTTTTATGTGGGTTCCTTTTTTCATTTTTGGATTATTAAGGAAAACATAGTTTGTGAAGAGGAGGTTTTGCTTGTTATCTTATAAAAAATTGGGTATTATCTATTATAATAAATGATAGACAAAACAATGTCCTCTAACGCTGTTGAAAAGAAATATCTATATGATGGATTCTCTTCCCAATTTATCTTCAAAGTTATTTAGTAAATATTTGGGAAAACAAAATAGGGTATGTTGATTTGCAAAGGAAGAACTAAATCTCCCAAGCTTGTTCCAACAACCATAAAATTTTATGATTGGGATGCAAGGGAGATTAGTGGATTTGATGGGTTGGCTTTGGCTAGATTCACCTAAGACAATTGATGATTTATTAGGCATTGTTGCGTCGATGCATTGTTAAGGTTATTATGGTTGATTATCAAAGCTAGTGGGATTCAAATATAGAGGCATGTTTAAGATAATTCTTATCATTGGTTGGTTAATAAAAATATGGTTTCAAGATTGATGCACAAACATATTAGAAGGGCACTTTTATGATGTATGTGAAATAATCACATTATTAAGCAAAATAATAGGTAATTTATAGGCAAGAATACTCCATATATAGATATTCTATATGAGGGACATGACTAATTCCACAAACTATAAGATTGACTAGGCTTTTCTCATTAGTGGAATCATATAATAGCTAGTGTGTATTGTTGGCTAGATGCATGAATTTGTAGTTTCCATACAACTAAGAAATGATAATGTTTCTAAGTACGAACCAAGTGGGAACTATGGACCCACTAATCTTATTTGTAACCACTCGCCATGACTATATTATGATAACTCTCTTATTGATAATAGAGAGTATCTAATACATTTATTAAGACCCTGATTATGGTCATGGTATACCACACAAAGAATGACTTCCATATGAGGCTAAGAAGGTAATCCATGAACAAGAGTTGTTTCATTCAATCCTTAACAAGCATGACAAATAACCAAAGAGTACTCATACTCAAACTTCTGCACCCATTTTCGAAATTTAGAGATAGGTTAATCTGGGTAGGGAGAGCTTGATCGCCATTGAGTGAGGATGCCAAGAATATCTTTGATATAGATAAAAAAATGGGATTAAACCAGGGCTCAAGGACCCATCTACACAATAGCAACCATATGACAAGAGTAACCACTGCCATGAGATATGAAACTTAAAACAATGTGACAAAGATATTACTATGTATAACTTGAGAGCATTCAGAATTATACCCTTATTTGATCCAAGGGGTTATATGGAGGGGAAGATAGTGAGAAAGTATGTTTATGTGACTAATTTAGAGATTTTTTTGGAAAATTTTGCCAAAAAATCTCAATTTAGAGAAAGTGATTATTGTACTACCTTACTTTGTTTTGTCTTAGCTTGAAAAAAAAAGTCTAGTTTAGATTATTTTCCTATAAAGCAAAATGCTCTAACAATATTGTTATCAAATGCAAATATTTAGAAGCTATTCCATATGATATTCTTGATAAAACCATTTCTTTTATAGAATCTAGAAAGGTAAATATTTTAAGATTTGACTATGGAGATAGCCACCCAAGATCTAGAGGTCTAATGGAAAGCACAACAAAATGAGAAGATCAATATGACACAAATAAACTATATTCCTATCAATGAATGCAAGTTTACAATATGAATGAATGAGATTATAAATAGAACCCCTTGATTATATAGGTCAAGATGAGACATGTAGGATATCATAAGATTATGAAAGTATCTTAATCTTATGATATGAGACATAAAGTGAAAGTATCCTATGTATACCTTAAGTAAACTTATGATAAGGCATAAAAATAACCTAATAGTGGAAGTAGCTAGGTAATATCCCTATTACACCAACAATTATTGCTACTTGTTCTTTGATTCATCTCATTGATATGGCTCAAATTGAATAATTCATTTCAACAATCAGAACAAATATATTCAAAAATTTTCTAAGCAATAAAACAAGTCTCGTGATCCTTACTTTCCTTAAACTGGCCCCTTTGGTTGCTAGCCCTTTACTCACAAGCATTACTCTCACAAAAAATACAAACTCATTTTTTTGTAAGTGATCCTTTAATCATCATCATTTTCATGCTCCAAACACACTTACCTTTGCAAGTGCAAGTATCCCAAGCCTCGATCCAAAACTATAATCTACTATATTTGCAACAAGCTTTGCCACATCACTTCAAATTTCTCTTGTAAGAACACAATTGTTAAATTAGTCTACATGACTAATGCAATATCATGGAGGGGTGTAGTAGAAGAAGACATATATCTCTATAAACAATATGACTCTTTTGAATCTATTCTCAAAGATCAATGATGAAAATAATGAAGATGGGGTTTTTAGTATGATATATGAATTAACTGAACTACATACTATAAGAATGAATAGGTCTCAAGAAGATCAAGGAAGTAGAGGACAAAGGATCTCCCTATACTAGTAACACATTTAGAGGAAGGTAAATCACAATCTTCTTTTAAAGCTTTTATAGTGACTCTACAAGCTGGTACTAGACCTTTCCTAATTTCTTTCAAATTAGTAAACTAATGAAGATATGACTATTCTTTAGGGAACATCTAAGAACCAGTAGGAAACACCAACACATATATATCCATATAAATTGAGAAACAACAGCTCATCTAGGCTTTCATAGTTATTTCTCAGTTATGGACAGCAATAGTATATGTACAGGTTTAAAGTTTAAACCCTTGGCCGTGGAAGTATTTTGATTTAAACTTTAAGCAATAGTATATGTACAGGTTTAAAGCTTGGTCAACTTCAGTTGTTGGTGTCATCTCACTCCAGGCAGATGAGGGAGCTATAGGGCTACAGATAGCATTATAGACCATACACTCCAAACACCATACTAAAAAACCAACCAAATAGCTAGGGACTTACTAGATGCAGAGCGGATGGACCAAAGCTTAGATACAAGCACGAGACTAAGGCACTTCCCCTCCACACCGACCACCAGCCCTTGACTCCGCCTTTGCCTTTGCTGGCTCAGATGCTTCTTCCTTCATGGAAAGGCACCAATCGATGATATTGGGACGAATGAGAGGCGGGATTTTGTAAAGAGGTGGGATTTATGAAATGACTTGGTCTTTTCCTTTTCTTTTAAGTAATGCATGCAGTCGTCGGAATTTCGACGAACGCGGGCACTTTTTCTAAAAAAACCCTAATGTCATTGCCAATTTCTTCTACGTCGAAACCAAATGTTGAATTATCGTCGAAATTCTGACGAAATCGGGCATTTTTTCAAAAAAAAATCAAGTTTGATCACAATATACCTTCTCCGTCGGAATTTTAAGCTAAATGTATTAGTGCCTATTTCTGATAGTCAATGGGTATCACCTTTGGAGATAGTTCCTAAGAAAGGAGGCAAATGGAGAGTATGTGTTGATTATAGAGCCTTGAACTTAGCCACAAGGAAGCATCATTTTCCACTACCATTTGTAGATCAGGTATTGGATTCTCTTTCTGGTAAGAAATATTTTTCATTTTTGGATGGATTCAGTGGCTATAATCAAATACAAATAGCTCCTGAGGATCAAGAGAAAACAACATTTACTTGTCCATGGGGCACTTATGCATATTTTGTTCTTCCTTTTGGGTTGTGTAATGCTCCAGTCACTTTTCAAAGGGCAGTCATCAGTATTTTTTCTAATATTTCTCAAGACATAATGGAAATTTACATGGATGACTTTACAACCTATGGTTTTGAATTTGATCAAGCATTGAATAATTTGAAGAAAGTTTTGCAGCAGTGTGAAGACTACAACTTGTCTCTAAATAGTGAAAAGTATTTTATTATGATGGAGGAAGGAATAGTCCTTGGTCATCATATATCTGTACAAGGTATACAAGTGGATCAAGCAAAAATTGAGGTTATTTAGCAAATTAATGACCCTGTCAAGCAGAAAGATGTGAGAAGTTTTCTTGGCCATGCTGGATACTACAGAAGGTTCATTAAAGATTTCAACAAAATTGCAAGTCCCTTATAAACACTGCTTACTAAAGATGCAGAATTTAAATGGACCTCAGCATGCAATGAAGCTTTTTTAAAGCTTAAGCATGCTTTGACTCAGGCACCAGTTCTTAAAGGACCTAATTGGTCTCTACCATTTCAAATCCATACTGATGCATCTGATTATGCTATAGGAGCAGTGTTAGGACAAAAAGTTGACAAGTTGGAAAATGCCATATATTATATCAGCAAGAATTTGCAAGGACCTGAATTGAATTATACAGTTACTGAAAAAGAAATGCTAGCTGTCGTATATGCCCTTAACAAGTTTAGACACTATATTATAGGGTATCCAATATTTGTGCATACAGATCATACTACAATTAGATATCTTATAAATAAGCCATCAATTACCGGTAGACTTGCTCACTGGTTATTGTTGATGCAAGAATTTGATATCACAATTGTTGATAAGCCAGGGAAGTCTAATGTTGTTGCAGATTATCTTTCATGTCTTCAATTGTAGGAAGACTCTACAATGATAGATGACACTTTTCCAGATGAGCATCTGTTTCTCATACAAGCTTATACTCCTTGGTATGCTGACATTGCCAACTATTTAGCTGTAGCTAGGATGCCAATTTCTTTCTCTCCTAAGGAAAGAAGGTTGTTAGTTGAAAAAAGTTTTAATTTTTCATGGATTGTTGATTGTCTATTTTATACTGGACCTGATCAAGTTATGTGAAGATGTGTCAGAGAAGATGAAACATATGACATCTTGCATGCATGTCATGATGAACCATGTGGAGGTCATTTTGCTGCCAAAAGGACAACATTGAAAATACTCAATACTGGTTATTATTGGCCTACACTACATAAGGATGCAGCTCAGTACACAAGGAAGTGTGACAGGTGTCAGCAAATGGGCAGACCTACAAAATCTGATGAAATGCCTCTATATCCTCAAATATCTGTTACACCATTTGATAAATGGGGATTACATTTTGTTGGCCCCATTGATCCACCTTCTAATGGCAAATCTTATATCTTGGTATGTACAGACTATGTGACAAAATGAGTAGAAGCTAGAGCTATGCAACATGCAAGAGATAATAAGGTAGCTGAGTTTCTATATAAAGAAATATTTACAAGGTATGGAGTACCCAGGGAAATTGTCTCAGATCAGGGACCTCAATTTACATCAACATTGATAAAAGCTTTGGTCAATGAATATAATATAAGACACAGGAAATCTACTCCATACCATCCACAGTCTAATGGTCAAGTAGAGGTTACCAACAGAGAACTTGAGGGTATTCTTACAAAAATAGTGTCTATCCACAAGAAAGATTGGTCTAATTGGCTTTCAAAGGCAATTTGGGCATATAGAACAACATGGAAAACACCAATTGGATTCACATCTTTTGAGATGGTCTATGGCAAAACAACAATGATGCCTATTGAATTTGAGCATAAAACCTTGAGAGCAGCCCTACAACTGAATATGAAATTATCTGAAGCACAAAAGGAATGCATTCAATAGTTAAATGCTTTAGATGAATGGAGAAAAATAGTTGTTCAACAGACAAAGTTGATTCAAAACCAAAGAGCCAGATGGCATGATAAATATATCAGAGAAAAGAAATTCAAAGTTGGTGATTGGGCACACTCTTGTATGATTCCAGATATAAGGATGCTAAGGGAAAACTCCAAACAAGGTGGTTGGGTCCTTATGAGATAGAAGAAGTTTTTCACAATGGAGCAGTTCGGTTGTCCATAATAGATGCTGTTAGATTCAAACTTTTAGTGAATGGACACCAACTATGACTTTATCACAAGCCGGCTACTAGAGAAGAGTTTCTGCAATAGTTTGCTCCTCAAAAAGAAATACAAGTTCCTACAACAACTGGTGATGTTCCTGCAGCAACTGGTGATATTCCTACAACAACTGGTAATGATTTGGTAACAATTCATGAGCTTCTTGTTGTACTTGGGCATGTTAATAAAGGTGATGTTTTTGCAGCTTTTGCAGTGAACTTATTTACCATATCATAATCAAATATTTTCATGTGAAATATTGTTCTCCATACATAAAGTTTCATCCACTATATTCCATCCCACTTTCTTATCTATCACTTCATTTCACTTCGCCATCATTTTCGCTCAATTGCAGGTACGTGTATATTGTACTTTATTTTAATTTTGCATTTATTAGTTCATTATGATTTTAATCCTGTTTTAATCCGCTTCAAACCCGACATCTCATCAGCCTGTGTGGACACATGCTAGGTTAAGTTGGGGGGGTACTTTATGGTCCTTTTTCCCAGTAAGATTTATTATCCTAAACTGATTTCCTAACTGACATTACTTATGATGATTATTATTTCACGTGAGTGAACAATAAGTTCTGCTGCCAAATTTTAGATATGTAGATTTTAGCTTTTGTGAATCTGTCAAACATTTTGGTGAAGTTGTGGAAGTATTAGAGTAAAAGATGGGAGGTGATCTGATTCACCATGAACTGACTGTACATGAAGGGTTGCTGCAGGATGTTGTCTGTGTGCATTATTTTCAAAACCACGGCTGGCTGGAGTATTTCTTAAAGATTAGGGATTTCAATGACCAAATAGCTGCAGAATTTATGCATTCTTTTGACGAAGGAGAGGCTACAGTTAAGGGGTTGAGGGTAATTTCTACAAAGAAGAGAATTGTAGAGGTCACAAGGTTGCTGCAGGAAGGAGAACTCATTCCAGAATCGAAGGATGCAAGGAGTGCCAGGGCAGAGTTCACAATTTCTACAGACAGACCCTTAATGGTGGATAGGCAAGGGACTAGAAGGGTTTCTTTGCTAGCACATTGGCCTCAGGTAGCTCTGTATATCATGAAATATATCACTTGTGAAGGACAGTATTCAAATCTCCACTCGCCTCACTTCAAGCTACTCATTCATCTGCATCATGATCGGTGAGTTAATGTCCCAAATTTCTTGTATCATCTCATTTCTATAAGTGCTAAGGAGACTAAAAAATATGGAAATCGCTCTGTTAGCCATCATGGACTGGTGAAGTTGCTGGTACAATGGTCCCTAAGAGATGTTTCACAGATGGAATGGGGTGTGTTTGAAGATATTCTGCATTTTAGGGTAGATGAAGCCCCTGTTGAAGATAATCCGTCGGTTCAAGAAGGGATAGTTGCAGAAGGTTTTTCTAGTGAAGATGAGGGTTTGCTGGTTGCTGAAGGAGCTACAATGATTTTAGAAGAAAATATTGAAGCAGAGCCAACTGAAGGACAACCCTCTACCTCTCTTCAAGGAGGTTCACTTATTTTGCAGAGGGAAGGAAAAGAATTAGAAAAGGAGGAGTCAGGTGAAGAATTTGTTGTTCGGCCGCAGGAAGTGCATATTCCTCCTGCAACCAAGAGGCGTTAGGCAAAAATAAAAACTCCTACATCTGTTTCAAAAGTGTATGTTAGGAGAACAAGAAGAAGGACACATAAGACTTAACCAGTGAGTAAGCCAGCAGAGGTCATTACAGTAGACACTTCAGAAGAAGAAGATGCTATAGAGAAGGAAATGCAAGAAAACCCTACAGAAGATGAAATTCAGGAAAATCCTGCAGGAGAAGAAATCCAAGAAGCAATTCAGGAAGAAATTGTAATTGATAAGCTTGCAAATCTGGCTTCAGTGGCATTGCAATCTGATGAGCTAATTGATGATGTTACATAGCAACCTGAAGAAAACATGGGAAATATGCCAATCCAGCATGAGGAGGTTATTGAAGAAATCCCATGGTCTAAGGTAGGACCCATAAAAACTCCTTCATCCCTAACTAGCTTATCAATTGCTTTAACATTCTTTAGGTAATGGGAAATAGAGAAGGATAGATTGCAAGGAATAATTAATAAGCAGCAAAAAGAGATTGAGAAGAAAGATAATAGAATTAAAGAATTCAAGACTAAGGTAGAAGAGATCTATAGTATGGTTCCTGAGATAATGCAGTGTAGAGCTCCCCCAAGAATTTATGCAGTGCACTTGAAAGAACAGTATCTGAATTTCAGATTAAACCGCATAGTAAGGGACCTTAGTCCATCCTTGGAAACACCTGAGGAATTCTATCATGCTTTTCAAACCTCCCCACATTCTATAAAGAACCTGTTATGTGAATTATATTTACATAATTATGTTGTACCCCAAGACAGAGAATGGAATCCTTTGTTGTACATTGGGGATATCCATCTCAGAGCTCTAATATCTTGGATAAAAAATGAAATGATTATAGGACCACAAGCCAGGGAGTTTGAAAAATTGGAACTTGACTGTCCATTGCCATTGAGGAGGGAATCAGAAGCACCCAGGGTTCTGTATTATGACTGGAAAAAGTTGCTAATAAGAGATGATGTTACTAAGATAGTACTCCCAATGAGAGAGGAAGTCTATCAAGCGTTTGAGCAATTAGTTCAAACCCACAGGACAATAGCACAAGAGGGACTAACTCAACGCTGGAATCATCTACCAGATCATCTAAAACTAGGAGAACCCTATTCATTGCAGAATTTTCATGCAGCTATACAGAGAGCCTCCAAGTACATACAACTAGGAAGGGAGAAATCCAATAATTGGTTACCATTAATCTTTCAGCCTCCTATCCTAATGTGGCCACTTTTGGCATGCCAACCAATAGAACAGAATTATGATGTGGATGTTGAAGAAACAGCTAGATGGTCCAGGTTGGAGAAAATGAAGGGATTTTATTGGAATTTGCCTTCTAAGGGAACTGGATAGAACACTGTAGGTGATTTCAGAGTTTTAGCAAAAATTAGAAATTTTTCCTTTTGCTGCAGGAGCAGCAAACCCTTAAAGTTGGGGGGTATGATAAGTCAATGTATTGACATGTTTTTATCAGGACTCTTAGGTTTTTGGTATCTTTTGGGTTGTATTATGATAGTAAAATATTGTGCATTGACTATATGTAATCCATGTTTTAAAACTGAACTTAAAAAATTATGTTTGAACCTTGCCAATTTCTTCCTGTAGCCAAATGTTTTGTCCCTGTGATATGCAGATTATTTAGGATGATTTCATATGTGAGTTAATGAATGCATTAGTTAAAGTAAGATACATGTACGTGTCCTTGTATATTGTTTCTATTTTAGTGCAGACAATAATTGATGCTTCAGTGGAGAATTCTCTTCCACGCCTAAGGACTGGAGAATCACGCCAGATAGTTGGAGGTCAAATTGAAGGAGATTCAAGCGAGCATGATCTATGGCATAATCGGAGTAGTTGTACTTAACCATGGGAGTTTAACTCTAGTGCATGTTTAATCTGTAAAATATCTCTTTGGTGTGCAAAGACTGTGGTTCGGTTACAGATCCACAGTTCCTACAACCAAGCTCTCTGTTATCCCCTTCATCTGATAGTGATCCACCTTTTCTTCTAGGCATAATTGTAGTTATCCATTGTAGTTTGTCTTTTCTATATAATAAGCTCTGCCTTCTTTTCTAAGAGTTAGACAGAATGGAAAGGGATTGAGCAGTTTTTGTCACGTATTCTGGATTTTTATCTTTTTGGATATGTAATTGTCTTTCAAAAAGAAATGAATAAAAACATGTTATTTTGATCCATTAAGAGTTATTTACTAAGAGTTTTATATCACTCATCCAAGGGGGCCCACTTGGTGAGTGATCGTGTGTTTATGATTATTGAAGTTAGTTTTTACTTAGTCGCAGTAGAAGTTCATGACTGGGATGTTCCTGCAGCCATTGGAAACAGATCCTTTGACTGTTCCTGCAGCCAAGGCAGAACACTGTTATTCCTATTATTTCCATTAATTCATTTTAGTAGAATTTTGAAAAGCTTTCATTTAGTCTTTATGATTTCTATTCCTACCTTTCTTACAGTAATTGAGAATAATCATTCAAGGAGCTTAGTGCATATATCTTGCAGACCCATTTCAAGTTTTACGTTCCTGGATTGACAACTAAATGAACACTAGCCATGAGAATAGTAAACTCTACCATATGAATATCCAAACTTTGGATTGAGATTTCAATTAGAGGTATTATTGTTATTAAAGTTGGGGTAGACAATATGCTGCTTACAAGAATTTTAAGGTATATCAAATGGATGTCAAATCTGCATTTCTAAATGGTATATTAGAAGAAGAGGTTTTTATTGAACAACCTGAAGGACTTGCTGAAGACAATAAGAAAGATCAAGTATGTAAATTGAACAAAGCTTTATATGGTCTGAAACAAGCACCTAGAGTATGGTATGAAAGATTGCACTCTTATTTGATCAAGATTGGTTTTATAAGAACAAGTGAAAACAACAATATTTACATGAAGAATGATGAAAATGGAATACTGATCTTAGCCATATTTGTTGATGATATTATATTTTGTGGAAATGACTCTCTATGTAAGAACTTTGGAAATGAAATGAGCAAAGAATTTGAGATGTCATTAATCGGTGAGATAAAGTATTTTATAGGTTTACAGATACTGCAAATGAAATATGAGATTTTCGTTACTCAATCCAAGTACATAAAGGAAATCTTGAAGAAATTTGGAATGGAGGATTCAAAACCAGTAAGTACTCCTATGACTACCAACTATAAACTATCAAAGAATGATGAATCTGCATCTGTTGATGAGACACTTTACCGATCCATGATTGGAAAGTTGCAATATGTTGTTCACAGCAGGCTAGACATAGCACATGCAGTAGGTATAGTTGCAAGATTCTCTACAGATCCTAAGGAAACACACATGACAACAATCAAGAGAATTTTTAGATACTTGAAAGGCACTGAGGATTATGGCTTAGTATATTAGAAAATAAATGATTTTGATTTAAAAGTTTATACTGATGCTAATTGGGTAGGCAACATTGATGACAGGAAAAGCACAAGTGGAGGAGCTTTATTTTTAGGAGAAAGACTAGTGAGTTGGCTTAGCAAGAAACAAGGATGTGTTTCACAGTCAACAACAGAAGCTGAATACGTTGTTGCAGCATTGAATTGTACCAACATAGCATGGATCAAACAACTATTGGAAGGTATAAATGAGAAAGTTACCGAGCCAATAACTATATTCTATGACAATACTAGTGCCATTAACATTTCAAAGAATCCTGTTATGCACTCTAAGACAAAGCACATCTCTAATCAAATATCATTATCTTAGAGAAGAAGCTCAAGAGAAGAAAGTGGTGTTGGAATATGTTAGCACAAAGGAACAAATAGCAGATATCTTCACCAAGCCACTACCAAGGGACACTTTTGAGTATCTCAGAAGTAAGTTAGGGGTCCTACCCCTATCTTCTACTCACTAACCAAGTTCGGTGAAAGCATCAATTCGATGACTCTACAGAATATCTTTTAGGAGTTGATGTTGATTTACACACTTTAGGCGATTTTCTAAAGTTATGCAGGAAACAATACAGGAAATAATACAGGGAACAGGAATTGAAGATATAAATGCTCTGACCGAGACTAAGTTGACACATAATATCAGTAAATCACTTCATACAGGAAGAAATTATGTTTTAGTTCTTTACTTTTTGGCATTGTTGTCAAAGGGGGAGAAGACCGAGGAAAAAGCAAGACTGAAGAGAAGAGGAGAAGACTAATGTATGGGGGAGAATTTTGATGATAGGAGGGGTCAAATCAATTGGTTTTGCCATCAATGCCAAAGGGGGAGATTGTTGGCATTTGGCATTATAACAGACAAGGAGAGATTGTTGGCATTTCAATAAGGATATTGAGAAGGTTGTTGATGATTATGGATAAAACTAATCAAGGATGTTTACTATCTTAATTTTATCATTGATGTCAAGAAATTGATTTTCTAATTCAGTATGATGTTGCCATATCTTGAGAAGTATAATTTGATGAGTATAAAGATGTCGGTAAAAGACACAAAAAGAATATGATGAATAAGGGGAGAAATAAGTTATTCAATGGGCAACTATTACCAAGCTAGACAATGATGAGATCATGATGATTATATTGTTTTCATATCCTACATATGTTATTGATTGAAAGGTTAATACTATACTATGTTATCGAGCAAAGAACCTAGTCGGTAAACCCTAAGGAACCTAGTTGGTAAACCCTAAGGTTATTGCTATCGGTTAATGAAGGCAGAATGTCTACCGAGTGAAGTTTAGTATTTACCGAGTTGCAACCAAGTAATAACAGAATACATTAAATGATTACATGCGTTATTTAATGAAGATAGTTGATGAGCTGGCTATGATTAAATGATTGGTATGCCGTGAATGAAGTTTGTTAAAGAATCTATGGCAAAGGAAAATCGGCAGGAATATCTACAGCTTAGATTGAACCGCAATACCCTAGCACAAGTTCCAAGAAATGTATGCAAGTTCTGAGGCGGGGTAAAATGTTTTCAGATCGAAGGATACATTGAACCTAGTCAAAGTTTGAAGATCTGATGGTTATGATTGATCATGAAAAATGCGATCAAGGAGATTAAGCGGTTGGTGAATTCTTTATAAATAGGGAACTATTGATAAACAATGTATGCGGGCAAGTGTATGCATAGGGATGCTACATAGTGATTACCGAGCATAGAAGCTTGAAGATCTGTTTGAATAAATAGAGTATAGAGCCCAACAGATGGACAAGATTAGTTCTATGTCTATATTGTATTAAGCAAATAAGAATCTACTTTAGCATTTTAGATGTGAAGTTGCAGATAGATTTTTATTACTGTTATTTAGTGAAGTGACAGAAAATCTCTTAACCGAGTGGACTTAACCATCTTATTTGTAAAACCATGTAGCAAGGTTGTGAGGCCTCACCTCGACTCAGTTTGACATTCAGTGGATTTTATATTTTAGACTACTATGGATACTTTGTTTTGATGCATTTTGAGATTTAGAACTTTTATGACTTCAGGATATTGGATAACATTGCTATGAATTGATGTTTTACTTACATGCTTTATGAGATAGAACACTACATGATTATTAGATAGAATGATATTGCAATGATAGATGTCGTTAATGAATTTGCAGGACTTTACTTTGAATATAGAACTATGATGTATGTTTAGTTTATGTGAATTGGGATGAAAATTGCTTATGTGAATTTGCTTGACAAAAGATGTATTCAATCTGTGCAGATGAAAATTGTATGCAAGTAATGATGTGCATTGTTATATTATTGAATTATATTTTATATGAATATTTGGGAGTACTAATGTGTACATTGAGATGCGCAGGAAATTTACCATGTGACCATGGAAAATTACGGAGAATCAAACCTAGACTTATGTATGTTCGTAAAGCCAGGGTTTGTCTATTTGGAGAGACAACACCCCGTTTGTGTTGTATTTTATTCGTATCAGTATATGCTGCATGTGTGTTTTGTGTTATTTAAATTTATTGTGTAAAAACCTCAAGAGACAATTTCATGTTTATTTTTGTAAAAGTATTTTATTAGTGTCACTTGACACATGTGAGGATTTAAATTTTAATATTTTATCTTGTCTCTTGATGGGAAAGTGTTAATTATTATTAATTTTAAATAAAATAATGTGTTGTCAAAAAGATATTTTGAGAATATAATATTTGGTGTGGTCAACTTATGTTTGACCCGAAAATAAACTTCAGAGGGGTTTAAGATGGGTTAAATGAACACCTAGGGGTAGTTTATTAGGGTTTCCTGAAGCCCATAAGGTATACCTAGGGGTTAGGGGTAATTTTAGGCAAGTTTCTACTTTATTATGATCTTTTTAACGCTTTAAAAATTGGCTTTTTTGAGTTGAGCGAAAATTGAAAATTGAAGGAAAATCAAATCCAGATTTTTCCTCTTGGAAGGAAAGTCTTTTTTTTTGCATTTTTGCTTTCTTCCTTCTTTTTGTTGATTTTTCTTGGAATCCTGTGAGAACTCAGTGAGTGAGCTTCTTAAGGAGGATTTTTGGGAATAGCTGGTTAATCACCCACTCTCCATTTTTGGAGACAGAAGAAAATTTGGAAAATAATGTTATGGGATAAAGAAATTGATTAAAGAAAAATAAAGAATTGTGGACTGGGCAGCTCTTCTTCAGATATCATTATAACCTTTGGGCAGAATAAGGTTGGTTTCATTTTCACTTTTAATGTCTAGTTTTGTTTATTTCTGAAAGTTGTTGAATAAGAAAATCTGTATTCTTGAAAATGGATGTTTGAAAAACTTTTGGTTTGATTTTTGAATGAATGTGTTTTGGGAGTTTTCTCAAGATCTCTCTTTCTCTTGGGAGAGAAGAGGATCTTGAGGGTGGTAGCAGTGACAGCCCTCGAGTGAGAGACTCTCTTTAGAGAGCGATCACAAGGGATCTTTGTGTGACCCTTGTTGCATGGCCTGTTTGTGCAATGGGGGTCATAAGGAGGGTTATAAGGCTAAAATGCCTTTGGGGGCCATAAGGATTATGGGGTTGAGATTTGATATGTTATTTGTGCCATGAGGTGGCTTCTTGTTATTACATACTTGCAGATTCTCCTCAGGGTATTTGGTCCACTACCACCCTTTGAAAATGTTCACCACCAGAGTGTGGTGCTGTGAAAGCCAGGTTGGGAATGTGTCTGGAATAATTGTATGTTTGTGTTTCTTTGTGTTTGCCTGTTTGATACCCGTCTAGGAATTGGTTCTCCGAGCTCGGGGGTGGCTACCAGTTAGCCTAGGCTGGGAGGTGAGCACTCCGTGGTCAGTTTTGTGTTTTCTATTATGCAGGAAATCCAGAGGAAAGAGGATAGAAATTCATGAAAGTTATTCAGAAGATGGAATTTGAAGATATGTGAATTCAGTTGCAGATGTTGTTTTAAAGTTGTTGTGAATAAATGCCTCAATTCAAAAGAAAGGAGAAGCAAGTTGTAATTTTGTAATAATAGATTTGAAGTCTTATTGTTGTGACTGTTCAGAGAAAACATTGCTGTAAATTTGGTAGTATATATTAGAGATGTTTTAAAGAAAGAGAAAAGGCTTGATTTTACTCCTAGAATAATTGAAAAAGAAAAGCAAATTAGTGATGCATGCAAAGCTCTTGTTTTATGAAAGAAATAAAAAGTCTGATTTCATCTAGATTTTTACCTATTTTTTTTATTAAGTCGAAATAGAAGTTTATTTAAGCTGAAAGCTTTATAAGTATTTTAGGTGGAAAGAGAAGTTGTTTTATGTGAATAATCTATTTTTTTTTAAAAAAAAACATGTTAATGGATTTCTTATTACAAAAAAAGGAAACGTATAATGTATCTTTGTGAAATACTTTAAATTGTATTTTTTTTGTTAATCATTGATTTAGAAGCTTGTTTTATAGATGCATTTAAATATATATATATATATATATATATATATATATATATATATATAAAATTAAATTTTTGATTTAACTTAATGTTATCTTTTCCTTTATTATATTAGCTTAAAATTTTGCATGTAATAATTCTCTTTTAAATTATATATAAATTTTATTTAGAATTTAAATTTATCTTTTTATCTATGCTTATTAATTTATGAAAATACCACATATATACATATATACATATATATATAAATATATATATTTATATATTTATATATATATATATATATATATATATATATTAATAAATGTCATTGTAAATTTTTTTAAAAAAAAAATTTTAAAAAAATAGGATGGGAACCCCGCGGGCTCCACTGTGTGTACGCACAGTGGACGACCGCGCGGCGCCCACTGTGTGCACACACAGTGGAGCCGCTTGCGGCTCCCACTGTGTGGGCACACAGTGGACGGCCACGGCCGCCACTATGTGGCCACATAGTGGTGCCGCCAGCGGCGCCCACTGTGTGGGCACACAGTGGTGCCGCGGCGCCCACTGTGCGCTCACACAGTGGCGCGCGCGCGGCCCAGCATGTTTCTAAACCCCCGCGACCTGCAAGAAAATATGGACATGGCCGCCCATAGGGTCTTCGGCCCAGCATGAGTCTTCTTCTGTTTAAAAAAAAAGAAAATGGGTTAAACCCTAGCCCGAAAGGGGCTAGGGAAGTTTAGTTTTTAAAATATAAAAAAAAAACTATATGTATTTGGGGTTTAGGAAATGGTTAAATAAGAATTTAGAACCCTAATTAGGGTTGAGGAAATTAAGTGATAATATTTAGAAAGTTGAAATGGATTTAGGAGGTTAGGATTAAAATATTGGAATATATGTAGAATATATATATAATAATATATATGTTTCCATATATATATATATGGGAATATATATATGAATAGATATGTATGTTTTTTTTTGAGTTTAATTGATTTAAGAAATTAAATTATTGATATACAAAATAATTGCATGATCGATATGTATATGTACACAATATAAATATGGAAGAAAATTATAAAGAAGAAATTAATTAAAATTGCTAAGACTATATAGTCATAGTGGGAAATAAATTTTAAAATATCTCTCTTAATATTTTTAGTATGATTAATTTAATAAAACTATTAATTAAATATCTTTTGGAGATAGAATTTAAACCAGTAGGTTTTTCCGCAATTAAATTATAACAGATTGTCGATGCTTCGTTCGTTCCAGAATGAGCTCGAATTTATTAATGAAATTTTCGTTAACGCTTGTCGCAAGAGTGTGCTTGTTAATTAAATTAGTATCTTTTAAAAAAAAATTTGTTCCGTTTTTGCCCTAAATTTTGGGCATGACATTTTGGTATCAGAGCAGGGTTTCCACACTAGGAGCCTTACTCACTTACGTTTCGCCTTAGAATATTTTAAATTATTTTGTTAATGGAAATTTGAATTTAAATAAATTTAATTCTAAAAGAAATAAATTAATTGTTTTGTATTATTTTCCTCTTAGGATGCCTCCGTTGACGCGACAAGCTCGCAAGCGCGGACGGGGTCCTAGACGTGAGCGCCTAGCTCGCAATGAGGAAGAGAGGGAGGCATCGGTTCCAGAGGAGAACCCAGGAGCACCTCCCGAACAGCCAAATGAACCTAACCGTGACCTTCTAGCAGCCATTCAGAATCTTATTGGCATTGTTCAGGAAAGGATTCCAGCAGAGAACCCTCCGGTTAGGAGTCATGACTCTGGGAGTCATAGATCTGTTGATAGAGAACGAAGCAGGAGCCCGGCTCCGATTCCTGTAGAGAGCCAGGGTGGTAATGAGCCAGAGTCAATGCATATGCCAGGACCACCTCCTGCGGTGGAACCAGTCTATTTTGAGAGAGGTCGTCGAGATCCAGGGGATCTCATCAGGGAGGTCATGCGCCTCCGACCACCATCCTTCGGAGGTTCTACAGATGGAGTAGAGGCCGAGGCATGGCTTCTGAGTCTTGAGAGGTGCTTTGCGTTGCGTTCTTATGAGAGCAACTTGAAAGCACGTGTTGCAGTTCATCTTCTGAGAGGAACAGCCTCCACCTGGTGGAGACAGGAAGAGTACAAATGCGGATTAGCACCTGATACACTCACTTGGGAGATATTCACCGAGAGGTTCCGTGAGAGGTACCTATCAGAGCACTTCAGGCAGCGTCGTATAGACAAATTTCATGATCTCCAACAAAAAGGCTTGTCAGTAACCCAGTATGAGAGTAAATTCTTTGAGTTGTTGCCATATGTAGATTATCTAAAGGATGAGAAACTTCTTGTAAACCGCTTCATCAGGGGATTGAATGCCGGTATAGCCGGGCCTGTTAGGATGTCCGCTCCAGAGAGCCTTCGGGTTGCTGTAGAGAAGGCACTGATTGCCGAGGAAATTCAGGTTAGACCTCAGGACAATAGGGATCGGTATCAGAACCGAAATCCCGCACCTCAGACTTATGGATTCCAGAAACCACATTGGAAGGGGAACAACCGAAATTCTCAGGGGTTCTCCAAACCCCCTCCTCCACAACAGACACCACAGAACCAGAGGCAGAAGCCTCCACAGTATCCGCAGGGCTCCAAGCCCAAGCAGTGGCAGACTCAGGGACAGAAACGTGATCAGAGAGCACAGGGGCAGTACACACAGCCGGCGGGGACTCAGCAGTCCTCCAGGGGTGGGTACAGCGGATCCAGTAGGACAGGAGGTCAGGGATTTTCTAGGCCTCAGGGTGCCCAGTTCCAGGCACGGGGTGCTTGCTTTACTTGCGGAGCCATGGGGCACTTGGCGAGGGATTGCCCTCAGGGACAGGTAGCAGAGAGTCAGCGGATGGCCGCTTCAGAGCCGACAGTTGGTGATATGGGCAGGTCCCATAGAGTATTTGCAGCGGTTGACAACCGCCAGGCCGATCATCAAGCCACGGTTATCGAATCTTCAGGTATCATCAGAGGTAACAATGTATCTATTTTGTTTGATTCAGGAGCTACTGACTCCTTTATATCTCCGTTGGTTGTGGAGCGTTGCGGGCTAGTGGCAACTAGGCAGGGTGTCAGTTGGGAAGTGGAATTAGCTTCAGGGGCTAGAGTGTCAGTGGAATCAGAAGTTAGGGCATGTCAGTTGCAGATTGGCAAAACCACCACTGTAGTAGACCTTAGAGTGACTCCACTTGGATCTTATGGAATCGTGCTTGGCATGGATTGGCTTTATGCCCACAGAGCCAAGATGGATTGCCGCCTGAAAAAGATCGAGTGTGAGGATGATCATGGTTCGCCCATAGTTATCACCGGGATTCAGAGGCCCGTGTCTCTTCGTATGATCTCCGCAATGCAGCTCAAGCGGAGCATGCGGAAGGGATGTCAGCTTTTTGCTATCACTATCAGTGACAGAGGAGAAGAGGAGGAAAAAGAAACATCGCTCGATGACCATCCTATCCTTCAGGGATATTCAGATGTATTTCCTTCAGAGTTACCGGGAATGCCTCCCCGCAGAGAGATTGATTTTCATATAGACCTAGTACCAGGAGCCGAGCCAGTTTCCAGAGCACCTTATAGAATGACCACAAATGAGCTTAATGAACTTAAAATTCAGCTTGAGGAACTTCTTGAGAAGGGTCATATCCGTCCTAGCGTATCCCCGTGGGGTGCACCAGTTATCTTCGTTAAGAAGAAGGATGGATCTCTCCGATTGTGTATGGATTATCGGCAGCTAAATAAAGTAACCATCAAGAACCGATATCCTTTGCCTAGAATTGATGATTTATTTGACCAGCTTCAGGGTGCCAAAGTCTTTTCCAAAATAGATCTGAAGTCAGGATACCATCAGTTGAGAATAGTGGAAAGTGATATCCACAAGACCGCTTTTCGCACTAGATATGGTCACTATGAGTTTACCGTAGTCCCCTTTGGACTTACGAATGCCCCAGCAGTTTTTATGAGTCTCATGAATGGGGTGTTCCGTACCTTTCTGGACCATTTTGTTGTTGTGTTCCTCGATGATATATTGATATATTCTCGGAATGAGAAGGAGCATGAGGAGCACCTGAAACAGGTATTGCAGTGTTTGCGAGATAACCAGTTGTTTGGCAGCCTAGCGAAGTGTGCTTTCTTTCGATCTGAGGTCAAGTACCTTGGACACGTTATTTCCGGTGATGGGATCTCAGTTGACCCATCAAAGATTAGGGCTATTATGGATTGGCCAGCGCCTACCAGTGTGACAGAGGTCAGGAGTTTTATGGGTTTAGCAGGATATTACCGACGTTTTGTCGAAGGTTTCTCCAGAGTCGCACACCCTATTACCTCTCTTCAGCGTAAAGGGAAGAAATTTGAGTGGACAGAGAAGTGCGAGAAGGCCTTTCAGGAACTCAAGAAGGCACTTACTAGCGCTCCTATCCTTGTTGTACCAGATCCTTTAGCTGATTTCATGGTTTGTACCGATGCTTCCTTAGAGGGTTTAGGGGCAGTTCTTATGCAAGGTGGTAGGGCCATAGCTTTCGAGTCTAGGAAACTTAAGACTCATGAACTTAATTATCCCACTCACGACCTTGAGCTCGCAGCAGTAGTGCATGCACTTGTGAGGTGGAGACACTTCCTTTTAGGACATCACTTTGAGTTGCATTCAGATCATCAGAGTCTTCAGTATATCTTCACTCAGCCGAACCTTAATGCACGTCAGAGGAGATGGATGGAGTTTTTGTGCGAATATGATTTTGACGTTCACTACATCAAGGGAAAGGAAAATGTAGTTGCAGATGCCTTGAGTAGGAGACGTCATGAGGTTTGCACCATATCCATGGGCACAGACTTGAGGGACCGTATACTTCGGCACTTATCTGAGGATGGATGGTATGCAGAGGTTTGTCAGGTGTTACGTTCTCAGGTCACTCTAGAAGGGAAATATGTGGATTATTCCTTGGAGTCCGATGGACTATTACGCCACAAAGGGCGCATTTATGTACCTTCCTCCAGAGGGTTGCGAGAGTTCATTGTCTCGGAAGCTCATAGAGCTCCTTATGCTGCGCATCCCAGGGTTAAGAAGTTGCATGCAGACTTGAGGCAGTTGTATCATTGGCCGGGAATGCGGCAGCTCATTGCTGAGATAGTAGCTCGGTGTCTCGAGTGTCAGAGGGTAAAGGCGGAGCACCGCCATCCAGGTGGGTTGCTTCAGTCTCATGCTATACCAGAGTGGAAGTGGGATACTATATCCATGGATTTCATCATTGGTCTCCCTATGTCTTCTCGTCGCCATGATGCTATCTTGGTGACAGTTGACAAGCTGACCAAAGTAGCTCACTTTTCACCAGTTCGTACTACATTCACAGCACCTGCAGTAGCATAGGTGTTCTTGCGAGACATTGTTAGACTACATGGCGTACCCCGCAAGATTATTTCTGACAGGGATTCTCTTTTCACTTCTACCTTTTGGAAGTCATTACAGGCAGCTATGGGCACAAAGCTCAATTTCAGTACAGCTTATCACTCGGAGACAGATGGTCAGACAGAGAGAGTCAATCAGGTGTTAGAGGATATGCTTCGTATGTACGTCATGGATCATCAGACCCGGTGGGAGGAGTATCTTCCCTTAGTGGAGTTTGCCTATAACAATGGGCATCACACTTCTTTGGGAATGCCACCCTACCAGGCATTATACGGCAGGCCTTGCAGGACGCCTTTGAGTTGGGATCGCATAGAGGATAGAGTTGCTATTGGTCCTGAGTTAGTTCGAGATATGGAACAGCAAGTGGATTTGATTAGGCAGCGTCTCAGAGAGGCTCAGGATAGACAGAAGAAGTATGCCGATGCAAAAAGGATTGACCGTAGTTACTTGGTTGGAGACAGAGTTTTCTTGAGAGTGCGACCGCATAAGAGTCCGATCCGTTACGGAAAGGGTTCTAAGCTCGCACCTCGCTTTGTAGGACCTTTTGATATTCTGGAGAGGATAGGCCCAGTTGCCTACCGTTTAGCTTTGCCACCTAGCCTGTCACGCATCCACGATGTGTTTCATGTTTCAGTTTTGAGAAAATATATCTATGATGAGTCTCACATTTTAGATTGGGATGCCTTGCAGGTGGAGTCGGACGGGCAGCTAGCTTTGGAGCCCATTCGCATTTTGGCACGCCGGACATTGGCCCTTCGAGGTCGAGAGCTGGACCAGGTTAGGGTCCAGTGGGATTGTTATGATGAGGTTACGGCTTCATGGGAGGACGCAGCACGTATGAGATCAGAGTACCCTCACCTCTTTGATGAACTCCAGGAGGAAGTTCATGCCTAGAGGGGGAGGATGTGAGGCCTCACCTCGACTCAGTTTGACATTCAGTGGATTTTATATTTTAGACTACTATGGATACTTTGTTTTGATGCATTTTGAGATTTAGAACTTTTATGACTTCAGGATATTGGATAACATTGCTATGAATTGATGTTTTACTTACATGCTTTATGAGATAGAACACTACATGATTATTAGATAGAATGATATTGCAATGATAGATGTCGTTAATGAATTTGCAGGACTTTACTTTGAATATAGAACTATGATGTATGTTTAGTTTATGTGAATTGGGATGAAAATTGCTTATGTGAATTTGCTTGAAAAAAGATGTATTCAATCTGTGCAGATGAAAATTGTATGCAAGTAATGATGTGCATTGTTATATTATTGAATTATATTTTATATGAATATTTGGGAGTACTAATGTGTACATTGAGATGCGCAGGAAATTTACCATGTGACCATGGAAAATTACGGAGAATCAAACCTAGACTTATGTATGTTCGTAAAGCCAGGGTTTGTCTATTTGGAGAGACAACACCCCGTTTGTGTTGTATTTTATTCGTATCAGTATATGCTGCATGTGTGTTTTGTGTTATTTAAATTTATTGTGTAAAAACCTCAAGAGACAATTTCATGTTTATTTTTGTAAAAGTATTTTATTAGTGTCACTTGACACATGTGAGGATTTAAATTTTAATATTTTATCTTGTCTCTTGATGGGAAAGTGTTAATTATTATTAATTTTAAATAAAATAATGTGTTGTCAAAAAGATATTTTGAGAATATAATATTTGGTGTGGTCAACTTATGTTTGACCCGAAAATAAACTTCAGAGGGGTTTAAGATGGGTTAAATGAACACCTAGGGGTAGTTTATTAGGGTTTCCTGAAGCCCATAAGGTATACCTAGGGGTTAGGGGTAATTTTAGGCAAGTTTCTACTTTATTATGATCTTTTTAACGCTTTAAAAATTGGCTTTTTTGAGTTGAGCGAAAATTGAAAATTGAAGGAAAATCAAATCCAGATTTTTCCTCTTGGAAGGAAAGTCTTTTTTTTTGCATTTTTGCTTTCTTCCTTCTTTTTGTTGATTTTTCTTGGAATCCTGTGAGAACTCAGTGAGTGAGCTTCTTAAGGAGGATTTTTGGGAATAGCTGGTTAATCACCCACTCTCCATTTTTGGAGACAGAAGAAAATTTGGAAAATAATGTTATGGGATAAAGAAATTGATTAAGGAAAAATAAAGAATTGTGGACTGGGCAGCTCTTCTTCAGATATCATTATAACCTTTGGGCAGAATAAGGTTGGTTTCATTTTCACTTTTAATGTCTAGTTTTGTTTATTTCTGAAAGTTGTTGAATAAGAAAATCTGTATTCTTGAAAATGGATGTTTGAAAAACTTTTGGTTTGATTTTTGAATGAATGTGTTTTGGGAGTTTTCTCAAGATCTCTCTTTCTCTTGGGAGAGAAGAGGATCTTGAGGGTGGTAGCAGTGACAGCCCTCGAGTGAGAGACTCTCTTTAGAGAGCGATCACAAGGGATCTTTGTGTGACCCTTGCTGCATGGCCTGTTTGTGCAATGGGGGTCATAAGGAGGGTTATAAGGCTAAAATGCCTTTGGGGGCCATAAGGATTATGGGGTTGAGATTTGATATGTTATTTGTGCCATGAGGTGGCTTCTTGTTATTACATACTTGCAGATTCTCCTCAGGGTATTTGGTCCACTACCACCCTTTGAAAATGTTCACCACCAGAGTGTGGTGCTGTGAAAGCCAGGTTGGGAATGTGTCTGGAATAATTGTATGTTTGTGTTTCTTTGTGTTTGCCTGTTTGATACCCGTCTAGGAATTGGTTCTCCGAGCTCGGGGGTGGCTACCAGTTAGCCTAGGCTGGGAGGTGAGCACTCCGTGGTCAGTTTTGTGTTTTCTATTATGCAGGAAATCCAGAGGAAAGAGGATAGAAATTCATGAAAGTTATTCAGAAGATGGAATTTGAAGATATGTGAATTCAGTTGCAGATGTTGTTTTAAAGTTGTTGTGAATAAATGCCTCAATTCAAAAGAAAGGAGAAGCAAGTTGTAATTTTGTAATAATAGATTTGAAGTCTTATTGTTGTGACTGTTCAGAGAAAACATTGCTGTAAATTTGGTAGTATATATTAGAGATGTTTTAAAGAAAGAGAAAAGGCTTGATTTTACTCCTAGAATAATTGAAAAAGAAAAGCAAATTAGTGATGCATGCAAAGCTCTTGTTTTATGAAAGAAATAAAAAGTCTGATTTCATCTAGATTTTTACCTATTTTTTTTATTAAGTCGAAATAGAAGTTTATTTAAGCTGAAAGCTTTATAAGTATTTTAGGTGGAAAGAGAAGTTGTTTTATGTGAATAATCTATTTTTAAAAAAAAAAAAACATGTTAATGGATTTCTTATTACAAAAAAAGGAAACGTATAATGTATCTTTGTGAAATACTTTAAATTGTATTTTTTTTGTTAATCATTGATTTAGAAGCTTGTTTTATAGATGCATTTAAATTAATATATATATATATATATATATATATATATATATATATATATATATATATATATATATATATATATATATAATTAAATTTTTGATTTAACTTAATGTTATCTTTTCCTTTATTATATTAGCTTAAAATTTTGCATGTAATAATTCTCTTTTAAATTATATATAAATTTTATTTAGAATTTAAATTTATCTTTTTATCTATGCTTATTAATTTATGAAAATACCACATATATACATATATACATATATATATAAATATATATATTTATATATTTATATATATATATATATATATATTAATAAATGTCATTGTAAATTTTTTTTAAAAAAATTTTTTAAAAAAATAGGATGGGAACCCCGCGGGCTCCACTGTGTGTACGCACAGTGGACGACCGCGCGGCGCCCACTGTGTGCACACACAGTGGAGCCGCTTGCGGCTCCCACTGTGTGGGCACACAGTGGTGCCGCGGCGCCCACTGTGCGCTCACACAGTGGCGCGCGCGCGGCCCAGCATGTTTCTAAACCCCCGCGACCTGCAAGAAAATATGGACATGGCCGCCCATAGGGTCTTCGGCCCAGCATGAGTCTTCTTCTATTTAAAAAAAAAGAAAATGGGTTAAACCCTAGCCCGAAAGGGGCTAGGGAAGTTTAGTTTTTAAAATATAAAAAAAAAACTATATGTATTTGGGGTTTAGGAAATGGTTAAATAAGAATTGAGAACCCTAATTAGGGTTGAGGAAATTAAGTGATAATATTTAGAAAGTTGAAATGGATTTAGGAGGTTAGGATTAAAATATTGGAATATATGTAGAATATATATATAATAATATATATGTTTCCATATATATATATATGGGAATATATATATGAATAGATATGTATGTTTTTTTTTGAGTTTAATTGATTTAAGAAATTAAATTATTGATATACAAAATAATTGCATGATCGATATGTATATGTACACAATATAAATATGGAAGAAAATTATAAAGAAGAAATTAATTAAAATTGCTAAGACTATATAGTCATAGTGGGAAATAAATTTTAAAATATCTCTCCTAATATTTTTAGTATGATTAATTTAATAAAACTATTAATTAAATATCTTTTGGAGATAGAATTTAAACCAGTAGGTTTTTCCGCAATTAAATTATAACAGATTGTCGATGCTTCGTTCGTTCCAGAATGAGCTCGAATTTATTAATGAAATTTTCGTTAACGCTTGTCGCAAGAGTGTGCTTGTTAATTAAATTAGTATCTTTTAAAAAAAAATTTGTTCCGTTTTTGCCCTAAATTTTGGGCATGACAAAGGTGACATTCTGATTAAGTGTTTGAAATCCTTTAACAAGGTCACTTCTAACAAGGTGAAGATCCTAATAGATCTGAGGGAAATCCCTTAACCGGGTCACATCTAGCAATGTGTTTGTAATCTTTAACAGGATTTTCTTTTAACCGAGCATACTCTTGAAGAATATATTTCTTAGTGGGTCCGAAATCCCACATTGATTTTTCCCTATTTGGGTTTCCACGTTAAATCTGGTGTTATGAGTGTTATGATGTTTATATGCTTTTGGGTTTGCATGCTTAGCAGTTTTGGTTATATTACTGAAGTATATGTTACCGAGGTTGAATCTAATGTTTTTATGAAAGATTAAGTTTGTATGATTCACCCCCCTCTCCCCCTCTCATCTTATTAGCTTGGCATCTGTACTTATCTTTAAGTATTAGAACTATCACTTACTAAGAGTACCTACCCCCTAAGCTTCTTTTCTACAAATTTTGGTAAAATCTCCATAATTCACACCACATACTATTCTAACTCCACTATAAGTGTTAGTGGTCAAATCACCTTCAAACACCATAGATCTCCAACAACAATGACTCATTCTTCAACTTTTGGTGCCACATGCTTGTTATAGATCTGGTCCATGCCTACAACAGTAGCATTTTGGTCTAGTCTCCTCCTCATCCATATATAGCGACACCCTGCTTTGGATTCTCTAATGTCTTTTACAAACGCCCTTCTCCACCAATTCCACTAAAATTCTTTCACAAATTTTCTATGAAGACTTGTGAATTCATGAAAGGATCTTACCTCTACAACACTCCTTGGTGTGGTTAATTTATTGATAGTGCTCTCATTTTCTAGATCCATCTTAAGACCCTCAACATAGATAGAATACCTCAAATGCATCGATTCCTTCCTAACAAATCTACATTTGTTAAGATTAATCAACTTCTCAAAAACTCATTGGATATGCAACCAATGCTCTTCCAATGTCTTATTGAAAATAAAAATTTCATCCAAATAAACAATAACAAAAAATATTCAAAAAATATTTCAATACCTCATTCATAAGTTGCATAAATTTGATTAATGTATTGGTTAGTCCAATTGGCATAGTTTCAAAGTTTGTCTTCTACTCGTCTTCTTCCTTGATATGTATATGGTGATATCTTCTCTTGAAATGTATCTTGATGAAGTACTTGGATCCACTTAAGAAATCCATAACCTGATACATTCTTGGCAATAGAAATCTATACTTGATTATGATCTTATTGATGGATCGGGAATCAATACATATTCTCTAGTCTCCATTCATTTTTGGTGCTAGTACTGCAGATAGATTTAGGCTTATTTTCATCAATTATTTCTTCAATCGGTATTGAACTTTTCTCTTTCCTTCTTCATTCTTTGAAGGAGTCATCTAATGGGTTTCCTTATTTAGTAAACTAGATCCTGACATGAAGTCCATTTGGTGAATTATCTTTCTCATTGGTGGCAATCCTTTTGGTACATTATCTAATACACTATCATGAAACTTATCTAAAAGATTTTTCTTATTTATTAACTCTAGGAATCAATACTTAAAACACATATATTAGCTTCATAGCACTAACCAAACACATTCTTGCATTACTACATAGCTTCTCTTCCACCTGCTTCAAGGGCTTCAACTTTAGGCTAGCTCCATCCTTAGTTATAGGAAATATGTTAGCATGACCATGGTGTACTGCATGTTGATCAAATTATTATGGCCTCACAAGCATCCATAAGCATGACACCACATAGTACTTCATCATGGTAATTCCCAATACTAAATTTTTCTAAGAATTTTCCATTGACTAGAGCTTAATGGTCCGTCCACAACAATGAAGTCTAATTAAAATGTGGATATTTCCTCCTCTCCAACCATGATTTGTTAACAATATCCTTTGAAACAAGATTATCAATGCTACCATTATTAATGATAACATTACAAAATTTATGTTGACACTTGCACCTTGTGTGAAATAAACTCTTCCTTTGAATTGGATTTTTTTCCTCATTCAATAAGGCTCTCCTTGTGACAAGAGCTTCTCCTCTTTTTCCATCTTCAAAATGCTTATATTCGACACCTTCATCTACATGTGTAACTTGTGCATTATGTTTAGGTTTTCTCTTTGCCTTTCCTTGATGTTGTGCAAACTCATATTTTTGATTTCCTACTTATCCACATTGGGAACAAATTCAATGGAAACCTCCTCTCCATGTTAGGACTCCTAGGTCTTCCTCTTCCTCTTTGTTCACCAATATTTTGGTCATGAGGGTAGTAGGCATTATCTCCTTTTCGGTACTGATTGGTACTAGCTTCTTCATTCTTCTTTTGATCCTTTTTTTTTACCTCCATAAGATCTTTTACCAAATTTGAGAGGCCAAAAACATGTGAGTTTTGATTGGGTCATAGGGTTGTTAGAGTTCTTGGAGCCTTAAGATGGAGGAGACAAGATATTCCAAGCTATTAGAGAAAGTGGGCTACCTATGATGATTGTTGCCATTGTGAAGGAGAAGATGCTTGTAAATGATGATCTTGTAAATAAAAGTGTACAAGGCCATCTTAAAACTATAACTTCTTGTACAGATGATGATATTGTAAATAAAAGTGAAGGCCATCTTAAACACTACAACTTCTTGTATAAGAAAATTGGAGGAGGCCATCTTATAAAACTAGAACTTGTATAGATGTGTGTGGAGACCTGCAAATGGTAATGTGGCAATTGGACGACAATAATGAGCACCCCCTAAATACTGTAGCCTCAAAAATCCTCACAGAGGCTACCTTGAATACATAAGATCTAATTCATAAAAAACATCCTTACCCTTGCAAATAAACAACCCTGAAGAATTCTAATTGACTTCCTTTGCAAACAAATAGTTGATAGACGTAAAAACTAGATGTAGAGGGAAAAAGTTGAAGAGGTCACTTTGGAAAGAATTTGGGTGCAAGTATGATGGAATTTCTTTATAAGTGGAATTTGGGTTGCTTATAGTGATGTGTACAGATGCATTTAAGACATCACCACTGGCATATTTGGAGATTGCAACATGCAAGAAATGGAGAATTAAATACCTCATGTGGATCCCAAGTGAAAGGAATATCAACCTCTTTGATGAGTGCCATTTGAGGATCATTATACATTAGAAATGAGATGAAAATATAGGTGCCAACACAACTGACTCTCACCTATTATAGAAAAATCCTGACGTACATTCACCATTTACTAGCAACAACACTTTATCATATGGATTGTAATGTCAATCTATTACAATATGTACATTTAGATAAGGCTAATCCTAATCTCAACGAGGATAACAAGAAGTTCTATGGGTTATATATCCAAGTTCCAAGTCAACTCCTCTATGGGATATATCCAAGTTCCATGATTTTGGTAAGACAACTTCTTAATACAAGTCAATATTGGCTTATTATGACAACATCATCTAGGATTAGAAAGTGTCATCTGAAATGTTGATGCAAAAGCACATGTACAATCAAATTCATAAACTACAACAAGAAACATCGTCTACATCAACACCATTAGGTGTTCTGGCATAGTTGATGGTCATTAAAGAGAAAAAAATAAAAAAAATAAAAAAAGAGAAATAAATCATCTAATAGTGTAAAACCATTATTATGGTACTTCGGGCAAATACCATGATGAACCCATTCATGGATATCAAGTGTAAAATTCATTATCTATATGCATCATTCCAAAATTGGAGTAAGCTCTCTCTTCCATCACACTATTTTTTATAGCATCATCATCCATCTACTCTATATTATTTCCATCCATCTTTTCTATCCACCTTGATCTTGGCAAAAAAATTAGGGTGCAAAATTCAAAACATGCTTATGGAAATATCTTGATATCCCATATTTTTTTGTCACAACCCTCCTTTATCACTTTTTTTGATCTAAATACAAAACTTTATTTATATTCTTTGGATGAATTATTGAATGAATATTGTAAGGGAATAAAAATAATAAACCACACACACATGGAAAATGCATATATATTTTAATTTGTTATTTAATTTCCCTCACCCAAATTAAGGCACATGTTGTAGGAGGAATAAGAAGCTTCTAGAGGCTTCTCCACCTCCTTGCATGTAACTCCTCCCACTAAGCCTAATTAATTTGCATGGAGGCCAAATTGGGAGAGAATCTCTTTTTTTTCAATTAAAAATTAGGTAGTGGGAATTTGTAATTTCTTTTATAAAATAGGGACAAGTTTCAAAAGAAAAGTTAGCTATTCCATAAGAAATTTCTGCAAGTTGAATTCTCTTTTGTAGTCCACTTTCATTGGCAGCTAAGATTTTTGTTGGGAGAATTTCTCTTCAAATTGGAGGATCAAGGAAGACTCTACACCATCTTCAAGCATCCAGGTTCCTTCAACTTAGTTTATGCATCTCATTTTTATGGTAGATTAGATTTGATTAGATTAATTATGAGTATGAAATTCATTTGTGTTTTGTTGAAGAATTAGTTTTAGATTTTGTAGAAAATGAGAGTCATGGTTTAAATAAGATTCATTGTTAAAATTCTTGATATGAAATTAGTTTTAGATTTTGTAAAGAATGAGATTTATGGCTTAAATGAGATTCATTGTTTGAAATTTTGATAAGGAATTAGTTTTTAGATTTTGTAGAGAATGAGATTTATTGTTAAATAAGATTCATTGTTTAAATTTTTGATAAGAAATTAGTTTCAGATTTTGTAGAGAATGAAATTCATTGTTTAAATTTTTGATAAGAAATTAGTTTCAGATTTTTACAGAATGAAATTCATTGTTTAAAATTTTGATAAGAAATTTGTTTCAGATTTGTAGAATGAGATTCATTGTTTAAATTCTTAGTTTCTGATTTTGTAGAAAATAAGATTCATTGTTTTAATTCTGATAAGAAATTAGTTTCAGAGTAAATGGAAATTAGATTCATTATCTTCAGTTTATTTTGATAAAAAATAGATCTCCCTGTGTGTACAAACAATTTTCTGTGTAGACAAATCTCCCTGTGTGTATAAATAAATCTCCTCTCTCTGTGAATGAATTTTCCCTGTGTAAAGAAATGAATAACTCTCTCTGTGAATGAATTTTCCCTGTGTAAAGAAATGAATAACTCTCTCTGTGAATGAATTTTCCCTGTGTAAAGAAGTGAATTCCTTTCTCTGTGAATGAGTTTTCCCTATGTAGGAAACAAAAGAAATGAAGAAAAGAAATAAACTCTCTTTATTTGTGAATGTATTTCCCTGTAGAAAACAAAGAAATGGAAAAATCCCTCTGGTTACTGCTTCATTTTGTCCCTGAGACAAACCTGCAACATTGTTAATTACCTATTATTACCCTGCTCTGAGTAATCTTCAAATATTTTTAAAAGTTATAATACTCCTGTATAAAAATGATAATAATAATACTATAACAAATATATATCTATACATATATATATATATATATATATATATATATATATATATATATATATAAGTAACCAAAAAAGCGAGAAAGCATTTCGAACTTCAAATCTTCCCTCGAGCCCGTAATGCATGGCATTTTCGTTGATTGGATGTCGGCAACAGTGCATGGACGGTTACGTAGTAACCGTCGCAGAGTACGGGGGCCGCGGGTTCCCTCACCTCTGCGGTCCTGCGCATGCAGGGCCGCAGGGGTGATGGGACCCGTGGTCCCCACCCCACAACCCTCGTTATTATCATAACACAATACAAGCCCTTTTTGCCATTAAGTTTAAAATTTGGTTTTTTCTTTAAGTATTTCAAAATTTGAAGTTGTAATTTGGTTTTTTTTTCAAAAAAAAATATAATCTAAGTTAATTTCTATTTAGTCATTTTTTTTAAGTTGATAATAATGACATTAGGAATGATGATTTTTTTCCTTAGTGTAAATTTAAGGATATTGACTTTCAATTAAAAATGGGATTAATGTGTAGCAAGATTGTAATTAAACTATCCTTAATAAACTTTAAAATCATAGACTATATTCTTCTAAAAAAATTAAGAATCGTTGGGACACTTGATTGAGACTAACTTACCTTATTACAAGTACTTAGATTTAATCGTTATTTTGGATTCATCATAGATTAATTGCTTTCGTTAATGGTTCATAGCATGCGAATTGTTTATAGGATAATTATATCTTTCATGCAATTACTATTATGCAAGTTTCCTTTGCTATGCAAATTACACTTCAAGTAGTTACTTCAATTATTTACGCTTCCATTTTCGTTATTCGTAGTTAGATAACTAAATAAAGGAAGTTGGAAAACCAAAACTAGCAGCGTTCGATATATATGGTGCCTCTGGGTCACGCTTACGGGTAATGCCGTCGTGTTGAACTACTGCACTTAACGCCTAATAAAGCTGCATTAACGACGTCTGTGGCATCGTCCCTATAAATCGTCGGGGAGTAATAAGGGACATTTGGAAGTTAAAAATCTAAGGGGCGGGTAATCCCTCTTGGATCGATAATTTAATAAGATAACTTTTAAATGAATTTCACATCCGTTGAGATAAACCATAGTAAACCCCTCTTAGGGATGGTCAAGTTAAAATCTCTCATGGAATTTACCTTCTTATTTATTTTTTTATTCATCTCGAAGGGATATTGGTGATTTGCAATTGGGTGACGCTCATGATAAGTATTAGGTTCTAGTTATTTTGTTTAGGCCACAAGCAATAGGCCATCTTGAGCCTTCGCTTAAGTGCTACCTTCGTGGGTAGCACCCGCAGAGAAACTGTCTGGGACACTGACCCTAGAAAGGGTTGCGTACCCACAAATCAGTTTACATCAAACCATAGATTAGAAAATAGAACTACATACTTTACGCCTTGATCCCGTGCCGAAGCGGGTATGTAGGCAGTCTTGGGACGGAGTTGTCCCTCGTACTCAGGCGTTCGTGGGTGGGGTCTAGGCTTGGTTGAGTAAGAATCCTAAATGAAAGATCAGATAATCAAACTTAATTCAATGCATACTCGGAAGGAATCCCGTATGGATTCGCTTGACTTCCCGAGGCTTTAAGCCAAATTCCGAGGCGGAATTCAAGCTTGTATTATTTTCTTATTACTCCTAGGGACGGCGACCTCGGTGCATTCTTGTTAGAAGAATGTAGTACTTAGTGAGTGGCTCAGGACCCGAATGGTCCCGATGAGTCTAAGTCTCTAGCCAGAGCATCTCCTATCCCGTTTGGATGGATGCCTACCCCGTATGGGTAGATGCCTATCCCGTATTGGATAGATGGAATTTACGTCCCGTATGGACAATTGCCTAACCCGTATGGTTAGAAGCTCATCTCGAATGGATGAATGCCCAATCCTATTTGGATGGATGCCCAGAGTATGCAATTGAATAAAACATAATAAAGGAAAAAAAAAATATACTCAATTTTTGTTGGATCAATTTTGGTGGGTTATTACATTTTTGACCATATATTATCTAATATAATACAATTACCTATAACACTATTTGAACCCTCACCTTGCCTAAATTAAGTTATCCTATTGTGAGATAGTCCATGGAAGTCAAATCCCATATCTGTAGCCAATTTCATAATGGTTATCTTCCCCATCCTTCATCTATCTATTTTCATCACACTAGTCCACTCATCCATTCATATTGTCACATGTCTTGTTAGACACTAAGTGTATGTGATTACATTATAATTTGAAATAAATATTTATATATGTCTTCTACATCACTTCATGATATGGATTCCTTCCATTATAAATAAAGTCTCATGCATGTTCCAGAATCCCATGAATAGAATTTCCTATCAAATCCCAATCCCTTCCATCTTGCCATGCAATTCAATGTTATATCCAAACTATCTATCTATTTTTATTCCCACGTTATAAATAGTTATCAATCCTTATCCAAATTGTTATTATGGGATAAATCCATTCCCAATATTCATGTTGTTCTCATCATTTTAACATCACAATCCTAAAATTATTTTTGTCACCAACAATTCTATCTTTATAAGGCTAATCAATAAATCAATAGTTTTAGCTTGGCTAGAGATAAAATCCTAAGTGATCTTGTGACATCCCTCCATATTCATATCCTTTCATTGCTCATCATTATCATCATCATCGTTATTTTAGTCATTTCATTATTATCATTATCCTTATCATTTCATTCCTTGTCTCATCCAAATTTCATCATTATCATTCTTAAATCAATCAAATAATGAAACAATAAACATGAGCTTCAATATGCACAAACTAAACACTTGAAACATTATTCTTTAATGTCAAACCAAAATCTAAACATAAATCTTGATATTATATGGTTGTCGCATCATTTTCTATAATTATATTTTCATATTTCATCAATAATTTTCATTCACGGGATGTATCATCCGCACATTAGACATAACTATCAAAAACTTATCCTATTAACACCTTGGCAAAAGGTTATATTGATGTATGTCTAGATTGACTATTGATTATTTAATTATTTGATTTACCTTTCGATTTTTTGTTTATCTTGTTGATCTTTTATCATTTTATCTCTTAATAAAAAAATTAACCCATATTATGCCTACTCACCATCACCACGATCATTATATTTCATGATGTGATTTAACTAGTATACATTGGTGTATATCCTATTATTTTTGTGTTTTGTGTTTGTTGGATATTTTTTAACATGACCCACCAAGATTAATCACCTTGAGATGTGATGATAACTTTGTTGGAAACCAATAACACTAAGGGGGGGAGGGGGGGGGGGGTGAATCAGTGTTATATCAAAATGATAAATTTTAGCCTTATTAAAACATGCATACACCAAACAGTATACCAGTACATACAGAATTGAAAGAAGTAAAGCAACCAATAAGCCAATCTCATAAATGAGAACCATAACATACAAATTTATACGTGGAAAACCTCAAAGAGGAAAAACCACGGTGGGATTTGTGACCCACAATATCAATCCACTAGCCATATGACGACATATTACAATATACGAGGGGCCTGCACTTGTAGAAAAGCTTACATCCTAGAGCACACTACTCAATCAAAAAAGGAGCCTCACTGACTATATAAAATTCCAGACTACAATCCAAAGAAGTGTGAACTGCTAAGATAGCATCTTCTATGCTAGAATATAGTTTCGGTTTAAGCTTTGTCTGTTTCGATTTGAAACCCTAAACCCTTTACCGGAATAACCCTTACATGAATTTCTTCACATACATGATCTCTCTAATATATTTCACATCATATTACATTTGCATAACCATAATCTCCTATCTCATGTCTCTTGTATATATATCAAAATGATCTATCAAATTGTCCTATATACCCTATAGAAATTTACATGCCTTATGTCAGTGTACAAAGATATATACAATATCAAATTACATGTCATCTAGATAATATAAATGCATAAACATTAAAATCAATTGTCGATGTCGAATCCAAGATATGTCGGCCTCCAATACCAATAACCTTTACTAAACCATGTCGGCCTGCATTGTCGGTGACCAAAGAAATCATTGTGCCCTATCGGTGCCAGTGTCAGTGTCAGTGTAGTATCTGTGAAGTGCCTATTGGTACACCATAGAACCAAAACATGAATTCGGAACACAATACCATGTTTCCATCAATGACAACGTGGTGAAACCAACCAATTGAGTGTCAATTGCCAACAATATCCCCCTTTGGCATAATGTCAAAACTCGTGTAAAAAATGGTCAAGGTTTCATCTGTCGGTTTCATCCTACCCTGCTCCCCCTGAGCTGAATGTTCATTAATGCAAAATACTTCATATTTCCATAACTCCATAACTCCCCCTAATGTATACAACTCCTTTTATTCTTTTCACATCTATACCACTCTCCCTTTGACATCAATGCCATTAAAAATTCTAAAAAGAATGTCAAAGAAAAAGAGTTGTACAATGAATATCCCAAAAATGTCTTACAAGAGCTTTAACAAATTTCAAAATTTCCGGATAAGCCTTCTCCAGTAACTCAAGATAAGTATCCCAGCTGGTTTTGAATGCATTGGAAATAGATACAGGTCCACTCAATATATGTGCAAAAGACTCTTTCTCATTTACCTCTTTTGGTGTGGGCTTTCCCACCATATCCATGCATTCTTTCTTATGTACACAGAGTGAATCCAACCGAGGACTCACCAAGCCTCTCAGACTTATGGTCTTCTTATTATTTTGTCTCTTTCCTTCTCAAGAATAGAAATTTGTCTCTCCAAAATCAAAATCTGACCATCAATTGATTTAGTCAATGAAATCAATCTGTCAAAAGAATTAGCTATATTCTCAATTTTCTCCTGAATTTCTTTTATCTTCTTATCCACATTAACTGTAAGTATTTCAGTGTTACAACATACCCTTTATATATTTGTACATTGCTTCAAAGAATTTTCTTTTAGTATCAGCTTCTCATCAATCTTTTTCTTCTTAGTTTCAATTACCTGATCAAATGCAACTCCCTTAGCTTGAGTAAACCTTTCTAGTACTTGTCGGTTTGAGATTTGCTGTAAGGATTGAAAATCCTTTGAAATATGCTCAATGATTATTTTAACCTTGTCGGATGGGCTCACTTCATTTTCAATCTTACACTTCGGGACCAATTGGTGTAAAACAATGATTGATTGATCAATAATCCCTTTATATGTGGATCCCTCCCTCATTAGTTTTTGTGCTGCCATCATCATGAGTTCAGTGGGACTCATCTCTGTGATTTTTTTCTTTTCTACCTATGAGGTGTCAATTGACAACAATGATGGACCAACTACCGGTTCCCTGTCGGATTCCCTTGTCTTCTCTTTTGAAGATTTATCCTTTATAACCCCCTCTCTTGCACCGGTGGCTTCGCCACTTGGTGCAGTCTGTGTAACTGTCAGTTCCTCTGTAGGAAGTGTAACCTCAACTTGTACATTTGTATTCGGAGGACAATTATCCTCAATATTAGTATCCTGTACAATACTGGCTTGTTCACTCTCTGTATTAATTAGCATCTCAATATTTGTCTGTACATCTATATTTACCGGGGGCTCAATTTCCACTATCTTAATATTTTTCAAAACTGAGGATGAAGTACCCATAATCCCCTTTCCTTTTCCTTAAATTGGGGTATCTACAGTGTCTATCTTGGTTTCCAGTGAAGTAAAGAATCCCCTATTCTCTCCAAGAAATTTGACCCATTCTTTTTTAGTCTCCTTCATTATTTTATTTACTCTTCCTAGCATCAGACTAGTTATTCTATGTTTGCTATTGAAAAATTTTCTGTCTGCCACCTCAAGTGTCTTTTCCATTTCATCTGGAGCAATAGTAACACATATAGATAATATCTCTTGAATTTGAATATGTTTATCTTCTTACATAGCTGACAGTCTTCTAGCATCTAACATATTATACAATTCAGCCAGTATTTCATTTTCTATTTCTATTAAGGCTTTCTTATAAATATCCAAGTATAATAAGACCGCTTCCTCTACCTCTCTTTGTTCATCCTCCTCTAAGTGATCATAGTAAAATTGAGCATTCTTCAACATGCCATCTTTAGTGATTTCATCTACTAATTCTACACAAGTTTTAGGTGGAACCTTACCAGAATCAGTGTCATTCTTCTTCTTTCTCTTTCCAATACCTGATGCAGTTGTCGGTGTTGCTTTTGGTGCTTGTTTTTGTGCTCGTATTTTGATTGTAACCTTCCTAACCAGTTGCTTCTTAGCTTTTGTCTTTGCATCCTCTATTTTCTTCCTAACAACCCTCTTAAATGCCAATGGTGTGTCATCCTCAGATTCAGATTCTGTAGTAACAGGCTCAATATGAACTTCAGGATCCTTCCTCTTTTTGCCTTTCTCTAGGACAACATCAATTAATGCTTTGATGTCCTTTGAGACCTTCTCCACAAATTTGTTTGCTTTCCCTTCCTTTTTCTCTCTTTTCTTCCGATTGAACTCTATTTCAACCTCTTGTGTTTTCTGTTGCGGAGTACCACAGGGCTTCCCTGCCTCATCAATTGGTGCATCAATCAACATTTTTGCATAGACATCAAGAATCTGTGCATCCACCTCATAGCCCATTTCTTCAATCCAAATCTTTTGGGGCTTAACTGCTTCCATAAGTGTCCCATCCTTCTTTACCATGAAGCATATGTTTGTTGAATTATTTTTTACAATATGCTCAGGTACCCTTACCCTAGACCTCATAGATTTATAGAATTCTTTAAAATACCCACATACCTTATCATCTCTCTAACTTCCTAAAGCAACAATTCACTATTTCAATTGTCTCCCTACCAGGATGTCAAATGCCCATTGCCTTTTACCAAAACCGGGTGTATCATTCATGAAATATAACATCAATCAAACTATCAAGTTGTCATACCAGAATGTACCCTTCTTTTCACCCTTAATCTTCCCTAGATTTAGTAACAACTCATCTAGCATCCAACCGCATAGATCTAATTTTACATTCTCTCTCATCATTTTGTATGCAGCCAAAATGCATGAACTGGAAATAGAATTTAGTCAGTCTGACTGAGTTACCTTATACCCAATGATCATACTACCGAATATAATGTCAGTGTCGGTGATAATGCTCACTTTCATGGATCTTTTGTCAGATGTCGCACCGGTGATCTTTCTCACAAAATCATTTGAAACCTTCTTGTTTGGATGTTGCCCAACTAATGGTAAACCAACGATTGCCCGAATGGCTTCCTTGGTGATTTTATAAGGTTTGCTTAACCATTTAAATTCCCCATGTACTCTTCTCAAAACATATATGATTATCTCATCCTCAAATTTTGGAATATCCAGAATGTCGGTAAACCCTAAGTCTTCAATATGTTTGTATGTCAGTTTGATCTTTCATGATTCTCCCATCAGCTCACTCATATACATACCCTTAATTTCTCAAGTTCCCAAGTCCTTGATGTGATAGTGAATATATGCCCTAACATCTTCTACATAGACATCTCCCTTTGGAACGCAAGATAATGCTCTAATCGAATCTTCTACGGTAGCCACATGTGGATATCATTTGAAAATTGGCCTGGGGCGGTCCTTGACCTCTACCATAGTCAGGTTTGCAGCAAAAATAGGAATAGATGATGATCTCGCTTCCATGTTTAAAGATAAATACCTTTTGATCACTCTTGGTGAAAACCTCCAACAAATTCTTCCAAACGTCGGTGAAATCGCTCAAGAAGAAATTTGATTGCTCTGAATTGTCTTTGATTGCTCTTAGTCGCTCTTAATCACTCTTAATGCAAGGTGATCAACAATGAAGTCAATTTGACCTTTTAACCTTCGAGAAAAACCCTAACTTTCCATTGACATAAATGGCTTCCGGTGAAAGATACTGGATCTCGCATAGAACATATCCATACCAGATAATCATCTCCAATATCTGGAACATCTTCCAGAACCTCTTCCCAGGGCATATGTAGCATCTTCATGAATTTTTCCTACCCCTAAGGCATCTACCTCAGTTACAGGATGAACTCCCTGCTGGTGCAGGAGAAGCCCCTTATGTCGGATAAGTAACCGGGGCATTCCCATCTGATGATTGTTCTTCAGTATTTCTAACCCATCTCTGAGTATGATCTTGTCGGATTTCACTAACCTTATCTTTTCCTTTCTCATTTGATCCTCCATTACCAATCGTAGATTTCTGCTTCTACAGAACTTAGTAATATGTCCAACCTCATTACATGCATAACATGTAACATTGTTCCTTTGAATTGCTTTGCTAAAACCGGTGAAATCGCTTGACCTGCACTGATTAGCCATATGTCCAATTTTTCCACAAGCATAGCATTTAACATTCATTTTGCAATCTTCTATCTTATGACCAAACTTATTGCATTTAGAAAATTTACCGGGACCAGAATTAGGGTTCTGATTTGCTCTTTTTCTACATTGCCTAGCCATGTGACCAAATCTATTGCAAACAAAACATCTACCATTGAATTTATAAGCATTATATTGCCTTGTCAGTGCCTTATGGTTTAGATCTCCATTAGCATTACGAGAACTCTGTCCTTGCTCAAATCCAAGTCCACTGGAATCTCCAATCTGCCTTTGTCTCTTCAATAACTCATCTAGCTATGCTGAACTAATCTTGAATTTTTATTTATACTCACTTACAGTAGTTAAATATTCTCTCAGAATTATCATTTGTCTCTCAAGCTCTTTTTCATTACTTTGGGATTGTACCAAATCAGTTCTCAACATATCATTCTCATGAACCAACCTACTACATTCTTCAAATTTGTTCTTCAAGGATACAACAATTTTTTTTTCCTTCTTCTTTTTGTCCTCAATATCCGTAGACATCCTCATAGATATAACTTGCATTTCATTTTTCATAACCATGTTCTCCTGACTCTATTTCTAACATTGTTCCTTAAGTGCATCTTTCTCTTCATCATCCTGACTTTGCAAAAGTTCCTTCCTCCTAGCTTGAACATATGATAGCCTCTTGTAGGACAAGAATGAATTCCTTAGCAAAATTCAATTCATCTTGTAGCTTTAAGTTCTTCAACCTTTCAACATCATAATCTTCAAGTGCCATCTCAAGTTGCTTCTTCAAAGCCATATCCATGGATTCCTGGTTTCAGGATCTTCCTCAAACTATTAAACTTCCTTTGAGGCACAAGGCTCTGATACCAATTTTTGGAAACCAACAACACTGAGAGGGGGGGGGGGGGGGGGCGGGGGGTGTGAATCAATGTTATACTTGAATGATAAATTTTTGCCTTATTAAAACATGCATACACCAACCAGTACATACAAAATTGAAAGAAGTAAAGAAACCAATAAGCCAATCACATAAATGAGAACCATAACACATAGATTTATACATGGAAAACCTCAAAGAGGAAAAACCATGGTGGGATTTGTGAGCCACAATATCAATCCACTAGCCATATGAAGAGATATTATATTATATGAGGGGCTTGCACTTGCAGGAAGGCTTACAACCTAGAGCACACTGCTCAATCACAAAAGGAGCCTCACTAACTACATAAAATTCCAGACTACAATCCAGAGAAGTGTGAACTGCTAAGATAGCATCTTCTATGCCAGAATATAGTTCCATTTTAAGCTCTGTCTGTTATGGTCTAAAACCCTAAACCCTTTACCAAAATAAACCTTACATGAATTGCCTCACATACATGATCTCTCTGATATATTTCACATCATATTACATTCACAAATCCATAATCTCCTATCTCATGTCTCTTGTATATATATCAAAATGATCTATCAAACTGTCCTATATACCCTATACAAATTTACATGCCTTATGTCAGCTTACAAAGATATATGCAATATCAAATTACATGCCGGCCAGATAACATAAATGCATAAACATTAAAATCAATTGTCGATGCCAGATCCAAGATATGTCGGCCTCCAATACCAATAACCTTTACTAAACCATGTCGACCTGCATTGCTAGTGACCAAACAAATCCTTTTGCCCTGCCAGTGTAGTATCTGTGAAGTGCCTGCCGATACACCATAGAACAAAAACATGAAGCCGAAACACAATACCATGTTGTCATCAATGAAAACATAGTGAAACCAACCAATTGAGTGTCAATTGCCAACAAACTTCTCTCTATGTTTGCTAGTTGTCTCCACATGTACCCACCAAGTGCATCAAATGTCTTACAAATTATGAAGTACCATGTTATTTATTGTTTTTATTGAGTATTATTTCATGCATTGAAAACATTATCACCTTGGTTTTATGTATCCTAGTTATGTCGTCTATTGTTATATCAAAATAAAAAAAATTCTCTGTATGCTAGCATAATATAGCATTTCAAATAAAAACTTATTCATGTCTAATCATCCATTGTCTTCATTTTTTCTCTTTTTCTCTTTTTCTCTTTTTTCATATTTTCATGTGGAATTTGTTCTGTTTACACTAACCCTTATAAATAACTACATAGAAATGAAGGATAAAAGGGGGTCAAAAGTTATTATTATGTTCTTGAAATTAGCTAAACTTGAAATTGGACATATAATTGAAGATGCTTACACTCAAAATTTGAAGATATAATTAAAATAAGAATTGTAATACTTTAAATCAAATTTTTAAATTGTTAAAGTATTTAAAAAATAATCAACATTAATTTTAAGTGAAAACAAAATTATTCTTACTTTTATTACTAGAATAATAGAATCTATCATGTGTCTCTCTTCCCCCGGTAAATTTTTTGTTATGTTAAGTATTTTTCAATGTGAATTAATGTTAAGATAGCTAAGAACTACTACTAGAAGTGTATTCTATATTCAGTCAAATTTTCATGATTTTTTAAAGTAAACATATCTTTGAAAAGCTTATAATTGAACATATACATCACATAACTTCTATCAAAATATTTAAAAATACAAAATATTAAACACCATCTCTTAAATCAACCAATTTAGACAAAAAGTCTAATAAAAGATTCCATCAGATAAATTAATCTTCATATAATAAAAATAAAATAAAATAATTCTTACAATTTGATGTACAAGACCCTTTTTGACCTAGCCAATTCTTGGTTGTTATGTTTTATCATTGACTTGCATCACCATGATTTAAATTTGTTTCTTTTATGTCCCTATCCTTGTTTATGACCAGCCCCATCACAAATTAGATTTGAATTAAAAAGGAGACACATAGTCACACATTAGTCTTTACTTCCACATTTGGGCCCTTTACACTGAGTGATATGTCTTTCTGTTATAAGTTCAAGAGACACATTTCAACCAACCTTTGGAAAATTTAACCAATGTATGGAAAATTTATTTGTGCGTGAAACTACCTTTCTATTTGAAAAATCAAGTGCACATAAGTCTTGGAGCTTTGAATTGTTTGTGCTATCAAAGTGCTAAAATTAGAGAAGTGCATACTACTATTTTTTCTATAGATTGAATTCTTTAGCACTTAAGATTTTGGCATTTCACTAATAAACAAAAAATGCATTTTGTTATATTCTTGCTAATCATGTGATTATTTGAGTTGGTCTAAAGATTTAATTAGTGTTGTTGAAGAACAAATCTAGTTTGTACTATTTTTATTTCATTTATACATAACTCTATAATTATGTTATATTGGTTTAGGAGGAGGAATATAGACTTTATCTTTTGCTTATGCACTATTTTTATTTCATTTATACACAACTCTGTAATTTTCATATTAGGAGAATAAATTTATACACATTCTCATTTATAATGGCAATTTATTATAAAGAGGTTGACCAATAAAAAATCCTTGATGAAAATCAAACCCCACCAAGATTTGACAAGTTTAGAGGAGGGATGTCATGAGAAATGTATAAAACTATAAATGTTATGTGAAAAGTGAGTGCAATTATAAAAGAGAATAGGGGAAGAGCACCACTTACCACCCATGTTCCAATTACCATTCACTCCTTGCTCACCTAGCCCCCAAATTACCAACTTTAAAGAAACCAAAAAAATAATAACTAAAAACCCATCAAAAAACTTCACATGTACTAATAGCCACCCATTTTACCCCTAGTAGTTATAATTTTTGGACTTTAATTGGACGAGTTGTACAATTTTATTGGTACCTATTGCACACAACTATTGGGGAATTTGTGTATAAGTATTGGTCATTTTTTAGGTGGTTATGATCCAATATTATTTGGGCATTGTTAAGTAGATATCAATTGACACTTTGAAATGACCACTGTTTGACCCTTGAACACATAATAGATCCCACAACATGTATCATTACTACCCAGAAGCTAGAACAATAACTATAAACAATTAAGTCCAACACGAAGAAAGCAAAAAAATTCACCACCATTAGATGTATTGTTTAGGATCTATGGGTGCACGAAGTTAACTATAACGACTACTAGTAGGCTTCCCCTAGTAATGGCTTCTAATGTGCTTCTTAATGCCATTACACTTTTTTACTTACAATTGCGCATTATTGTGTTACTTTGTGTGCATGTGTATACAATAGTAATAATGTTATTCAAGTATTTAATGTTGTTTTCATTTGATTTAATAAATCAAATTTATTAAAAATGGTATTAAAATCAAAGTTACAGAGACAAAAATAATGCACCACTAAACATATATGGTTCTAAATTCATGTAGTACCCCTACCCTGTTCAGACCCTTTTTAACATTATTGACCAAGGTTGACTTTCTAGTGGCTTATGTGGATGGTTGATTTATTGTGATTGTGTTGTGTTATTCTGGTATGATGCTTCAAAGTGCGATTTAGTGAATTTGATTATGCATTATTGCTTATTGGTGAGTAGTTGTAAACTCTACTTCTGCATTGCATTTTATAAGTGATGAAATGTTAAGTTTATTTATGTGTTACTAACGATGGACTAAAACATTTGCTTCATGTGCGAGTTGCTTTATGTATATGTCGTCATGTTGTGTGAAAGTGTATGGGGTGCGAGGAGATTATTTTTCGTCACTCATTTTGATGAGACGCGAAACGTCATTATTCTTTTTCACCAGTGTGTTTACCGTGCTTGTGTATATATATGTATGTGTGGTTCGGTGACGCAGGAATTTGCAAGTATGAGGTATCGTCTCCACCTGGCTCCACAGGTCTGAGTGTACCTAATTAACCTAATGGAAGTGGAGGAGGTAGTTCTGAAGCCCTAATGTTAACCCTAGCCTTGCTCGTTGTGAGTGTCGTTAGTCTTTTGTCTACCCTGTTGGTTCACCAAGTAGGCCACTTTTTTTACGTCGATATGTGGGTCATGTCCTTATCTTGTTTAAGTTGAGTTTTACATGTTATGCATTCTGTGTGATTGATTATTCGCTTCTTGAGTAGTTAATGAGTAATTAATGTGTCGTGTTGATTAAACAGAATTAAGAATAAATTACATAAGAACAATTTTGTGGTGAATTAGCTAATCAATTATTTTTAATTGTCTAGTTAGAGTGAATGTTGGATTATTAGTGAAAATTATATTTTGGCGTGAATAATTATTTTTAAAAAATGAAAGAGAAAGGAAATTGATTTTTAGTTGTTAGTTATTAAATTATTTATTGACTTTTGTGTTGAAAAGAAATAAAAAGTAAAAGAATAATAGTATTTTTTAATATAGTCATACAAATGTTTTATTATGAAATTAGATTTTCTATTATTTATTTAAAAAGTGAATTTTTGCCCTAAATGAGATTTTGGGGAAATTGCTTTAGATAATTTGAAATTTTTTAAAAAGGGGGATTGGTTTTTCATTCTCAAAAACAAAAAATCCTCTCTCTGGAAAATGGGGTTTTGGGTGGAAGCTTTGGTACCTAGGAATGGGGAGCTCTTCTCAAATTTCTTGCCAGGAAAGCTATGGAAGGTTGGGTTTTTTAAAACCTCTATTTGTTCATTTGTGTATGTTTGTCAATTGTATGTTTTATGGTTTTTTCTTTGTTTGGGAAGAAAGAAGAAATGGGAGAAACTGGCTTTTATTGCTACTCCTTCCCGTCTCTTTGGATTGTTTTATGTGAATTTGAAAAAATGGGGGTTTGTTGTTTTAATCATCTTGGAAGTGAGTTTGTTTAAAAAAAATTGGTATGAAACACCAAATGGAAAACAAGATTTTTAAATCTTAATATTTCCAGGAGGATATACTTATTTGATGAATTTGTTGTCTCAATACAACTCCATGTTTGCTCCTGTTGGCAATATGGATGAATAGATTATGTGTTGTATTGATGTTTTGTCATTGATGTCAACACTAGCTGTTATGGTTGGTTACCGATAGATAGGTTATAGTTACTGGTAGAAGATCTAGTTTTACAGGCAGAAGGGACTATCTGTTTGACACTTCCGGCATGTTTGGATCTATGGAGTATGATTGATTTTATGTGTTACATGCTTTTGGACCATGTTTTGGTCAGTTGGTATTGACTTGGTGATCGGATGATATCACACACTCTTGTAAACCCATGTCGGCATTGGTTTAAGGTATAACCGATAGAGCTTTCACTGAGGAATCTTTGAAAGGATGCATAAGTGGTGTTGGTGCGACTTCTATATGGATTTTAGGATACTGAAGATACTTTTTGATTGTGCCTCAACTGAGTGAAGACATTGCTTTGGCGTGGTGGACCCAGATTAGGTTCGGTGCCTATCTAGGTTATGGACCAGTATCATGTTAACGTGTTCTCTACACATTACCGAGATGATTTATGGAATTGTTATTGTTGTTTTGGTCTTAAGCTGACATGGCATATCATTGTAATATGGATTTATGTAATGATCTTATTGTAATATCTTTTAGGTGGCTAACCTAATTGGTTTAGGCCTTAGGATTGGTATAAATTGATGTAAAATCTCATTGTAGATCATATGTTCATGGTGTGGAATGTAATAACATATACGAAGGAGATTTGGTTAATCATAGGTGATCGAATTGGGATTAAGGAAGAGGTTAAAGGCCTCTAATATTGAGCTTAACCGAGACTCTAATCAGGCATGGTAGATGCTATCTTTGGCAGTTCATTATTCTGGATTGTTGTCCATTTATCTTGAGATTGTTATTACCTCTTTCTAGTTAGTGAGACTCTTTTGTAATGAGCAGTACACTCTAGGAAGTGTTCCTTCCTACATGTGCAGGCCCCTAATTGTTAATGACTAGGATAGTGATAAGTCATGATAGATTAATTGGATTTATCATTCTATTATGAAGGTCTAGTCAATTAACAAGTTATTCTAGAATACTTGATTAAAGTTTATTAGACATTTTACTCTCACGTGAGGTTTTGAATTAATTTTAATAAGTTATCTATCTAGGATCTTATGGGGACATTCTCCTAAACCTTCCAGATTTTAGTGTAGTAGAGAGAAGCATGTTAGTGTAAATAGAGTCACTGTCAAACAAGTTAGCCAATCACCTTTCTGGTTAATGGCCTATTCGCACATAATTTAATTTTATTTGTTATTTTATGCCTTTATCTCATCTCATGTAGTTGAGACATGTGTCCTCACTTTGTGAAACAACTATTGCATTCATGTTTGACACTTGCTCATGAACACACTTGTCAAGTGAGCCCACAAGTGTCCCATCCTTGCACAGTTAGTCATAGTTTGAGTCCTACCTTCCTACTCATCTACCTTGCCTATATGAAAGGTTCCTCATTGTATTTATACACTATTCATATCATATGATAGATTACCCTATTGTGTTTATCATTTCACTAGTAGAAGTTAGTTTTCATACTTTTAGATTCTTGGCTTACTCCAACATGATATTAGAGCCATGATTGCATGTTCCTTCCCGCATCAATGTGATTCTTACACAAAGCCCTATCATCATAGCATCATAGAACCAAATGAACACCACCATCATATTTAAAAGACTTGAAAAATGGAAAACACCTTTTTTATATCAAATTTATATCATTTTCAATTGCTACACCATGGCACCTAAAACTCTTGAGGAAGTTGATATAAGTTGTGGTCTCTATCATTTGAGTGCACCATACACATACTCGCAACCTTACTAAGAATACCTACCCTCTAAACTTCTTTTCTGCACATCAAAGGCTCATTAACTAGTGTCCCCAAATTTTGGTCAAATCTCCATAATTCACACCACCTACTCTTCCAACTCCACTGTAAGTGGTAGTAGTCAAATCACCTTCAAACAACATAGATTTCCAACAATGACGACTCATTCTTCAACTTTTGGTGCCACATGCCTGTTATAGATCTGGTCCACGCCTCCAACCAGTAGCGTTTTGGTCTGGTCTCCTCCTCATCCATATATAGTGACATCCTGCTTTGGATTCTTTTACAAACGCCCTCCTCCACCAATGCCACTAAAATTCTTTGACAAATTTTCTATGAAGACTTGTGAATGCATGAAAGGATCTTACCTCTGCAACACTCCTTGGTGTGGATAATTCATTGATAGTGCTCGCTTTTTCTAGATCCATCTTAAGACCCTCAACATAGATAAATTACCTCAAATACATCGATTCCTTCCTTACAAATCTACATTTGTTCAGATTAATCAACTTCTCAAAAGCTCATCGGATATGCAACCAGTGGTCTTCCAATGTCTTACTGAACATAAAAATTTCAAAAATTCTTTCAATACCTCATTCATAAGTTGCATAAATATGATTAATGTATTGGTTAGTCCAATTCGCATAGTTTCAAAGGTTGTCTTCTTCCTTGATATGCATATGGTGATATCTTCTCTTCAAATGTATGTTGATGAAGTACTTGGATTCATTTAGGAAATCCATAACATGGTACCTTCTTGACAATGGAAACCTATACTTGATTATGATCTTATTGATGGCTCAGGAATCAATACATATTCTCTAGTCCCCATTCATTTTTGGTGCTAGTACTGCATCTATTTAAGCTTATTTTGATCAATGATTTCTTTAATCGGTATTGAACTTGTCTCTTTAGTTCTTCATTCTTTGAAGGAGTCATCTAATAGGTTTCCTTATTTAGTAAACTATATCCTGACATTAAATCCATTTGGTGAATTAACCTTCTCATTGGTGGCAATCCTTTTGGTATATTATTTGATACACTATCATGAAACTCATCTAAAAGATTTTTCTTCTTTATCAACTCCAGGAATCAATACTTAAAACACATATATCAGCTTTCATACCACTAACCAAACATAGTCTTGAATTACTACATAGCTTCTCTTCCATTTGCTTCAAGGCCTTCAACTTTAGGCTAGCTCCATCCTTAGTTACAAAAAAATATGTTAGCATGACCATGGTGTACTGCATGTTCATCAAATTATAATGGCCTCACAAGCATCCATAAGCATGACACCACATAGTACTTCATCATGGTAATTCCCAATACCAAATTTTTCTAAGCATTTTGCAATGACCAAAGCTTTATGGTCCCTCCACAACAATGAAGTCTAATTAAAATGTGAATATTTTCTCCTCTTCATTGATTATTTGTTTACAATATCCCAAGATTATCAATGCTACCATTATTAATGATAACATTACAAAATTTATGTTGACACTTGCACCTTGTGTGAAATAAACTCTTCCTTTGAATTGGCTTTTTCTCCTCATTCAATAACGCTCTCCTTGTGACAAGAGTTTCTCTTTTTCCATCTTCAAAATGCTTATATTCGGCACCTTCATCTACATGTGTAACTTGTGCATTGTATTTAGGTTTTCTATTTGTCTTTCCTTGATGTTGTGCAAACTCATATTTCCGATTTCCTACTTATCCACATTGGAAACAAATTCAATGGAAACCTCCTCTCCATGTCAGGGCTCCTAGGTCTTCTCTTCCTCTTTGTTCACCAATATTTTGGTCATGAGCGTAGTAGGCATTATATCCTTTTCAGTTCTGATTGGTACTAGCTTCTTCATTCTTCTTTTGATTTTTTGATTTTTTTAACCTCCATAGGATTTTTACCAAATTTGAGAGGCCAATAACATGTGTTAGAAAGGAGTTTTGATTGGGTCATGGGGTCGTTAGAGTTCTTGGAGCCTTAAGATGGAGGAGACAAGGTATTCCAAGCTATTAGAGAAAGTGGGCCACCAATGATGATTGTTGCCATTGTGAAGGAGAAGATGCTTGTAAATGATGATCTTGTAAATAAAAGTGTACAAGGCCATCTTAAACTTCTTGTATAGATGATGATCTTGTAAAGAAAAGTGGAGGAGGCCATCTTATAACACTAGAACTTGTATAGATGTGTGTGGAGACCCACAAATGGTGATGATGTGGCCATTGGACGACAGTAATTAGCACCCCCTTAATACTGTAGCCTCAAAAATCCTCACAGAGGCTACCATGAATACACAGGATATAATAAACAAATAAACAAAACTGAAGAATTCCAATTGACTTCCTTTGCAAACAAATAGTTCATAGACGTAAAAACTAGATGTATCTAGAAAAAAAATTGAAGAGGTCACTTTGGCGAGAATCTGGATGCAAGTATGATGGAATGTCCTTATAAGTGGAATTTGGGTTGCTTATAGTGATGTGTGCAGATGCATTTAAGACATCACCACTGGTATCTTTGGAGATTGCAGCATGCAAGAAATGGAGAATTGACTACTTCATGTGGATCAGCCTCTTTGACGAGTGCCATTTGAGGATCATCATACATTAGAAATGAGACATCTCACCTGACGTACATTCACCATTTACTAGCAACAACATATTATCATATGGACTGTAATGTCGATCTATTACAATATGTACATTTAGAGAAGGCAAATCCTAATATCAACGAGGATCACAAGAACTTCTATGGTTTATAGATCCAAGTTCCAAGTCAACTCCTCTCTGGGTTATATCCAAGTTCCATGATTTTGGTAAGACAACTTCTTAATGCAACCCATTATTGGTATATTATGATAACATCATCTAAATCAGAGAGTGTGATCTGAAATGATGATGCAAAAATACACATACAATCGAATTCATAAACGGCAATAAGAAACATCAACACCATCAGGTGTTCTAGCATAGTTGATGGTCATTAAAAAGAAAAAAATCAAAAATCAAAAATCAAAAACTAAAAAAAAAAAGGAAAAAAAAAAGAGAAATAAATCATCTAATAGTGTAAAACCATTCTTATGGTACTTTGGACAAATACCATGATGAACCCATTCATGGATGTCAAGTGTAAAATTCATTATCTATATGCTTCATTCCAAAATGGGAGCAAGCTTTCTCATCCATCACACTATTTTTTATAGCATCATCATCCATCTACTCTATATTATTTCCATCCATCTTCTCTATCTACCTTGATCTTGACAAAAAAATTAGGGTGCAAAATTCAAAACTTACGCACGGAAATATCTTAACATCCCATATTTTTTGACCATATATTATCTAATATAATACAATTACCTATAACACTATTTGAACCCTCACCTTGCCTAAATTAAGTGTCCATGGAAGTCAACTCCCATATCCTAATCCAATTCCATAATGGTTATCTCCCCAATCCTTCATCTATCTATTTTCATCACACTAGTTCACTCCTCCATTCATATTGTCACATGCCTTGTTAAACACTAAGTGTATGTGATTACATTATACTTTGAAACAAATATTTTTATATATGTCTTCTACATCACTTCATGATATGGATTCCTTCCATTATAAAAAAATGTCTCATGCATGTTCCAGAATCCCATGAATAGAATTTCCTATCAAATCCCAATCCCTTCCATCTTGCCATGCAATCCAATGTTATATCCAAACTATCTATCTATTTTTATTCCCACTATTGTTATACATAGTTATCAATCCTTATCCAAAGCTAAATGTTAAGATAGTTAAGAGTTACAACTCGGAGTGTCAATTTTTCATGATTTTTTAAAGTAAACACATCTTTGAAAAGCTTATAATTAAACATATACATCACATAACTTTTATCAAAATATTAAAAAATATAAAATATTAAACACCATCTCTTAAATCAACCAATTTAAACAAAAAGTCTAATAAAAAATTTCATTAGATAAATTAATCTTCATATAATAAACAAAACAAAAAATCTTTACAATTTGATGTACAAGACCCTTTTTCACCTAGCCAATTCTTGGTTGTTGTGTTTTATCATTGACTTGTATCACCATGATTTAAATTTGTTTTTTTTATGTCCCTATCCCTATCGTTGTTAATGACCAGCCCCATCACAAATTAGATTTCAATTAAAAAGGAGACACATAGTCACACATTAGTCTTTACTTCCACATTTGGGCCCTTTACATGAGTGATATGTCTTTCTGTTATAAGTTCAAGAGACATTTTTCAACCAACCTTTGGAAAATTTAACCAATGTATGGAAAATTTAATTGTGCGTGAAACTACCTTTCTATTTGAAAAATCAAGTGCACATAAGTCTTGGAGCTTTGAATTGTTTGTGCTATCAAAGTGCTAAAATTAGCGAAGTGCATACTACTAATATCAACACACACACATCATTGAATAAGAATTGTATTGGATAAAAGGACAATTGCAAAAAGCATATATTTCACAATTCCACATAACAATGGGGTCACTACAACCTACACATCTCTATTTTTAGTTTCATATATATTTTTTCTATAGATTGAATTCTTTAGTACTTAAAGATTTTGGCATTTCACTAATAAACAAGAGACACATTTTGTTATATTCTTGCTAATCATGTGATTATTTGAGTTGGTCTAAAGATTTAATTAGTGTTGTTGAAGAACAAATCTAGTTTGCACTATTTTTATTTCATTTATATATAACTCTGTAATTATGTTATATTGGTTTAGGAGGAGGAATATATACTTTATCTTTTTCTTATGCACTCTATGGAGAAAATTCTTACATTAGTAGAATAAATTTATACACATTCTCATTTGATAATGGCAATTTATTATAAAGAGGTTGAACAATAAAAAATCTTTGATGAAAAGCAAACCCCGCCAAGATTTGACAAGTTTAGAGGAGGGATGTCATGAGAGATGTATAAAACTATAAATGTTATGTGAAAAGTGAGTGCAATTATAAAAGAGCACCACTTACCACCCATGTTCCAATTACCATTCACTCTTTTCTCACCTAGCCCCCAAATTACCAACTTTAAAGAAACCAAAAAACTAATAACTAAAAACCCATCAATAAATTTCACATGTACTAATAGCCACCCACTTTACCCCTAGTAGTTATAATTTTTGGACTTTAATTGGACAAGTTGTACGACTTTATTGGTACCTATTGCACACGACTATTGGGGAATTTGTGTATAAGTATTGGTCATTTTTTAGGTGGTTACAATGCAATATTATTGGGGCATTGTTAAGTAGATATCAATTGACACTTTGAAATGACCAATGTTTGACCCTTGCACACATAATAGATCCCACAACGTGTATCATTACTACCCAGAAGCCAAAACAATAACTATAAGCAATTAAGTCCAACACGAAGAAAGCAAAAAAAAGTCACCACAATTAGATGTACCATTTAGGATCTGTGGGTCCACAAAGTTAACTATAACGACTATATGCAGGGAAAGCGGGTCGATAGAACTCAAAATGCAAAAAACGGAGCTCTATGGAGCCTTGCTCACACACCCATAGGACTTCTTGGTGCAAGCTATGGAGTTATGAAGCATAACTCAGCTTCCCAAGGATGGTTCCATGGTTCTCTATCTTGCACGGTCCCTCAAACCAAGGTTTTTGCTCTCAGATCACTGAGCAAAATGGTTTAGGGATGGCAAATGCAAGAACGAGGGATGCTTTTGTTGGTTTTAATATGAGATGCATCCTAAGCTATGCATGATTCTAGAAATGCAATAAACTAACTATAAGATGACAAGGTTAGTAAACAAACTATCCTAGCATACTATATTAGTTTAATGATATAAGCTATATGATAAAGAAAGTATTCTAAACATGCATATTTAGACTAATTCCTAGTTAAAAGAGAGGCTAAATGATGAGCATAAATGATATATGAAAGCTTAAATGTATTTGAGCATAAGTATGATGCTAAAGACTTGGATCTTAAAATGGAGGAATGAGAGCTCTATTTATAGCAAAAATAGGGTAATGGATGGCCAAGATTGAATGGTTTAATCAAGGGTCAAGTTTGAAAGTTGGGAATCCATGTTTGTAATTGGCACCAATGAAATGGTGACAAATGTCAACATAGGGTTGGGTTGAGAGAAGGGGTTGGAGACATTAAATGCCTAAGAAGACCTCATGGTTATCCTAGGGGGTAAGGGTCAAGCTTAAGTTAAGATTACCCATTGGATTAAGCTTTTATCAAAGGATAAACTCTTGTGCAAATAATTAAGAGATAACCATGGTCAAAGCAATGAATGCTTGATGAGACCCTTGGGTTACATGGAGGTTGAGTTTAGAGAAAGTCTCTAATCATGCAAGGGGGTTGAGTTAACCATTAATGGTTTGTAAGAGAAAGTTGTTGGAGACTTGGAGCCTTTAATGGTTATTGAAGACTTTGAGGGTTTGAGAAGTGACTTCCCTTTGTTTAGGGATGTGACAAAGTTTAGAAGATGAGTTAGGTTAATTTAGAAGTGATTAGAAGGGTCTAGAAGAAATTAGGAATAGGTTTTAGAATGCAAGTGGGAGATGTAGGATTTTGCAAGTGGATGGAGGGATAATAGGATTTTAATTGAGTAAAATGAATTTCATTCAATTTGGTTGTAATTGGGGAAATCAAATAAATTAGATTTATTCAATTTAGGATAAACTATTTAATTAAATTTGAATTTAATTAAAAGTGGATAGAAGGGATTTAATTGAATAAAATGATTTTGTTGGATTTTGCCAAGATCAAGGGCACAATGAAAAGCATAAAAGAGACAATAGAATGACAAGAACAAATTGTATTCTCATCAATATACAAATGATCAACTGGATTACCAATACAATGAATAGAGGCCTGCTTATATAGGCAAGGCCATATGGATGTATGAGCACACAAATATGACATGTGGCTCAATGAGAACAAGGGTAGGTAAGAAATACTAAGGGTAGTTAGGAGAAATAATATAATAGTCCACATGAGGTGGATCACCCACTGAATGTGGAGTGTAACAACAAGAGTGGAGTGTAACAACAAGATCAACACCATAAAAGGTGGAATTTCTCCTACACACACTATCCCAATGTGGCACAAACACCCGACTGTCTCATACCCAAACTACTATGAAAATGCATTATCCTAAGTAAACTTAAGTAAGTGTAATAATATCCAAGATGAATAATTATTTACACCAACACCCCCCCTTAAGTGCAGCTTAGGGGAATGCACTTAAGTCTACAATGCAACTAAGCAATGCAAGATGGGTCCCGACTACGAGGCCATGTTAGGTACCCATGTACAAATGCAAATGCATGCAAACCAATGCAATGAAATCTCTCACAAAGTGGGGAAAGACAGAAAAACCCAATGGGAAAAAACCCTCCCCCAAAAAGAGAGATGAAAGCTATACAAGAGAACTCTCATAGAAGAATGTGAGGAACAAAACCCCATGTGAGGAAAAAGTCCCCCCCATATGAGAGAAGAAGAGAAGTCAAACTGTGACCCCCCCTCAATGGAGAATTTGCACCAATGATAGAAGCTTGATGTATGAAGAAACTGCTCCATGAACGTCGAACAACATTCCTCCCCTTAGGAAGAAACAAAACCAAAGGTGTATCCATGAAGTCTCCCCAATCATGAAGGGAAGATGTATGAAGAAAACTCATGATGAAAGGAATCTCTGAAAATTGCTCAAGTGTCCCAATGTCGATGCTGAAAGATACCCCCTCCAAAGGTGGTAAACTGTGCCACACTGCTGAAAAAGGCACTCCAAGATCTAGTGGAGATGGATGTAGAACAACTCCCAAAGACTCACATGTCTCCTCAAAACATAAAGAGACCTCCTCCAACTGCTGTACATAAGTATCCACAATCATGTCAACCTCGAAAGAATGAACAAGAGGGTTAGAGTGAGCCCTCGCAACAATCGAAGAAGGATCACCTTCATCAAAGAGAAGATGAATGTCATCGATGATGTCTCCCAAATCTGCAATGTAGGATTCCTCAAACAAACCTGTAATATCTGTCATGTAATCATCCCATGAATCTGAAGCTGGAAGACAATGAATATCCTGCTGCACTGAATCACATGAAGGCAAAACTGTCGCACTATCTGCATCATCAGGTGCAATAGGTGATGTGATATCAATATGAGGAGATGAAATACAAGACTCAAGAACGGGGTCACATGTGAGAATCCCCATGTTCAAGTGTCCAAAGTTCTCCTCAAAATCTAAACTATCACAAGAAGTGTGATCATAATGTGTAGAATCATCAAATGTGAAATCATCATCATCAACAAAATCTGAAAAGGAGTATAACCAAGATGCATGATCAACCACCCCAGTCGCAATGATAGCTCTAGTTTCCATGTCTCTAATAAAAACTGAGTCAGGTGTGAACTCCACAACTCTCTTAGTTGCGCCATGTGTGATTTGATAGATAGAAAGGAGATTGTTTGTCAAGTGGGGTACACACAACACATCATTGAAGGAGTTATCTCCAATGTCAATAGATCCTTTCCCAATCACATCCATGTATGTATGATTGCCCATCAAAATCTGTGGCATGGTGCAAGGCTCAAATGCAGAGAACATAGACTGCGAAGATGCCATATGATGAGAAGCCCCTAAATCTAGAAGCCATCTCTCTGAATCATGACTGATAGTAGCACATAGAGCTTTTCCTTTTCTTGTTCCAAAAGAGTGAGTCTTTCTGCTTGTAGAAGCCATGAATGCTTGCCCTTTTCCTTTTGAATGTAAGGAAGTGGAAGTTGATGAATCATCCTTCTTGTAGACTTTAGGCAAATCAATGTTATGCTTTTTGATGATATGTGTGAGCTCATCAATCTTCTTAGAATAGCAACGATGCTCCTCATGACCAATCTTTTTACAATAAGCACAAGTAGGTCTCTCCCTCTTTGGTGAATTATCTCTCTTGGAAGAGGATGAATCTCCTCGTTGTGGAGAAGATGGTGCTTTTTCCTTAGGCTTTGATTGCCATTTCTTCTTGTTTGAGTTGTTCTTTCCTTGATTTCCTTTGTTCCCTTGATTTGCCACTAATGCTTGAGACTTAGAAGCCTTAAAAATGCCCATGCTTATCAACTTAGTTTGTTCCATCATCAACATTTCATTGAAAGCATCAAATGTAGGCATTGTGTAGCTTGAACCCATTGTCATCCTATGGGTTTGGAAACTAGAAACAAATGTTGCATATTCTTGTGGAAGCTTGCCTATCAAATTGAATATCAATTGAGTATCCTTCTTATCAATGCCACAATCTTTGAGTTGTGCCCTCAACTCATTTGCCTTAGTGACATAATCTTGTATAGTATCAAAGTTCTTGGGATCTAACATGGTGAGATCACTATCAATTTGATATCCCCTAATCTCATCAACTTGACCATACAAGTCTTGAAACTTTTGCCAAGCATCCTTGATTAGAGTACATTTCTCAATATGAAAAATGAGATCCTTTGATACATACTTTCTTAAGGTACCAATTGCCATGATATTTTTAGTGAGCCAATCTAAGTGACCAACTAGATCAGCCTTAGGATCAGTTGGAGCAACAATAGTTCCATCAATGTAATGAGTGAGTCCTTTTTCCATAAGTTTACTCCATGCATCAATTTTCCAAGTAGCATAATTATGTGGAGTTAAGAGAAGAAACTTAGAAGAACCCATAGCAGCAAAAAGGAAGGAACACAAGAAAATAAAAGCACAAGAGACACCCCCCCAAATTCACTCAATCAAAGTACCCCCCCCAAAGTGATGATTTTGGCACTTTATAGTTAGTGCGATTACAATGAGCCACTTGCAAAACAAGGCAAAGTGGACTTATGATGCAAATTTTAAAACTTCTCAAATGAGATACAAGAGACTTCAATCAATAGTGCAATGAATCTAACTGAGATTCAAGCAAATATACAAGTACCAAGAGAGCCAAAAATGTCCAAAATCTGAAAGTGCAATTTTTACTTACAATGGAATCAATATGATAGCATCATGTGAAAGTAGACCAAAAAATATGCACTTTCAAAAAAAAATGGCACCTGAAAAGGAGGTCGTATGACCCCAAACGAAGCCTCTAAAGTTGCAAAAACTGGGATTACTTAGGTACAGTCACCAAAAAATGCATTTTCTAAAAAATCCGTGCATCAAAATCAAAAAATTTCTTCACCATTGTGGAGAGCATGAAATTCTAGCCCATTTCAAAAAAAATTGCACCAAAAAAGGAGCAAAAATGAGCAAGTTATGGCCATTTGAAGTTGAACTGCAAAATCAAAAATGCAAATGAGAGGGGCCTCCCAAATTTTTGAAAAATGCTGATGTGGCACTGATGTCAGCAAGTCGCTGGGTTAAATTTGACGGCCGTATGACTGTCGCAAAAACTTCGCCCTCTGCTGATTGGGTGTCTGTACCATACGGACTGCTGACTGGTCGGATGACTGGGCAGTACGGATACTAACGTGGCAGGCTGATTTGGCTGCTGATGTGGCGGTCATACGGATGTCTGCATGGCACGGTGACTGTGTGTACGGAAGCTGACGTGGAAGGGTTTGTACCTGCAGGCCAGTGGCCGCCTGCCACGTGGCGGGCGTGGGTCCTCCAGTTTGGTTGACTGCCTGCGGGAGGAGACCGGGATGGCGCCGGAGAGTGGAGGACCGCGGCGGCGGCGGTGATAGAAGTCGGAGTGCCAATGGGCAGAGTAGGGAGGACACGTGGAATGAGGGCCCGATGGAAGCGAGCGGATGCCGGAGTCTGCAGGTCTCGACACGGCGACAGAGGGTGCCGGAGAGGAGATGCAGGCATCCGGAGTGGAGGGACGTGGCGGTGGTTGGCGGGCGGCAGCGTCGGAGGCCGAGGGAACCTGCGGGAGGCGGCGGCGCTGAGCTCGGCATCGGTGGAAGTGACAGGGTACGGTCGGCGGTAGGTAGGTACGCAGCTGTCAGAAGGTACAACGACGAACGGAGCGTGGGGTATGGTCTCTGCAGACCTGCAGGGACACTCTGCAGGGGGGGGGGGGGTCTGCGGACCCCCAAAAACTTTTTGATATTTTTTTTTTGTTTTTTTTTATTTGATTTTTTCAATTTTTTTTATTTTTCTGAAAATAATTTTTATTTTTTTTTCGAAAAATATATTAAAATAAATTGAAAATCCATACGATACTAGCAAAATTGGAGAAAAAAATTTTCTCACCAAAATAGGCCAACTTTATAACCAAAATTCATGGAAACGGCCTTCTGGACGCAATGGCGGGGTTGGATCTGGTCTAGGATGCCTCCAAAAGATGTTGCTCCTCAGATCTGCCTCTTGACGTCACAATAATGCCTCTTCAAGACGAATCAATGAAGCCCCAATGGCTCTGATACCATGTTGGATTTTGCCAAGATCAAGGGCACAATGAAAAGCATAAAAGAGACAATAGAATGACAAAAACAAACTATATTCTCATCAATATACAAATGATCAACTGGATTACCAATACAATGAATAGAGGCCTGCTTATATAGGCAAGGCCATATGGATGTATGAGCACACAAATATGACATGTGGCTCAATGAGAACAAGGGTAGGTAAGAAATACTAAGGGTAGGTAGGAGAAATAATATAATAGTCCACATGAGGTGGATCACCCACTGAATGTGGAGTGTAACAACAAGAGTGGAGTGTAACAACAAGATCAACACCATAAAAGGTGGAATTTCTCCTACACACACTATCCCAATGTGGCACAAACACCCAAGTGTCTCATACCCAAACTACTATGAAAATGCATTATCCTAAGTAAACTTAAGTAAGTGTAATAATATCCAAGATGAATAATTATTTACACCAACAGATTTATTCATTAAATGGTAAAAAGAAGTCTAGTGAATTTAATTTAAATAAATTGAGTAATTTACTTAATTTAAATAGAAGAATGTGGGTGATTCAATTAAATTAAATTTAATTAAATAGAGAAATGAACATAAAATATTCATTTAGGAATATGGTCATTTTTATATGTCTACAATGACTACTAGTAGGCTTCCCCTAGTAATGGCTTCTAATGTGCTTCTTAATGCCATTACACTTTTTTAGTTACAATTGCACATTATTGTGTTACTTTGTGCACCTGTGTAGACAATAGTAATAATGTTATTCAAGCATTTAATGTTGTTTTCATTTGATTTAATAAATCAAATGTATTAAAAATAGTATAAAAATCAAAGTTACAGATATAAAAATAATGCACCACTAAACATATATGGTTCTAAATTCATGTAGTACCCCTACCCTATTCAGACCCTTTTTGAAATCATTGACCAAGGTTGACTTTTCAGTGGCTTATGTGGATGGTTGATTTATTGTGATTGTGATGTGTTATTCTGGTATGATGCTTCAAAGTACGATTTGGTGAATTTGATTATGCATTATTGCCTATTGATGAGTAGTTGTAAACTCTGCTTCTGCATTGCATTTTATAAGTGATAAAATGTTAAATTTATTTATGTGTTACTAACGATGGACTAACACATTTGCTTCATGTGCGAGTTGCTTTATGTATATGTTGTCATGTTGTGTGAAAGTGTATGGGGTGCGAGGAGATTATTTTTCATCACTTATTTCGACGAGACACGAAACGTCATGATTCTTATTCACCGGTGTGTTTACCATGTTTGTGTATATATGTATGTGTGGTTCGGTGATGCAGGGAATTGCAGGTACGAGGTATCATCTCCACCAGGCTCCATAGGTCTGAGTGTACCTAATTAACCTAATGGAAGTGGAGGAGGTAGTTTTAAGGCCCTAATGTTAACCCTAGCCTTGCTCGTTGTGAGCGTCGTTAGTCTTTTGTCTACCCTGTTGGTTCACCAAGTAGGCCACTTTTCCGACGTCGGTATGTGGGTCATGTTCTTATCTTGTTTAAGTTGAGTTTTGCGTGTTATGCATTCTATGTGACTGATTATTCTCTTCTTGAGTAGTTAATGAGTAATTAATGTGTCGTGTTGATTAAGGGGAATTAAAAATAAATTACATTAGAATAATTTTGTGGTTAATTAGCTAATTGATTATTTTTAATTGTCAAGTTAGAGTGAATGTTGGATTATTAGTGAAAATTACATTTTGGCGTGAGTAATTGTTTTTAAAAAATGAAAGAGAAAGGAAGTTGATTTTTAGCTATTAGTTATTAAATTATTTATTGACTTTTGTGTTGAAAAGAAAAAAAAAAGTAAAAGAATAATAGTATTTTTGAATATAGTCATGCAAATGTTTTATTATGAAATTAGATTTTCTATTATTTATTTTAAAAGTGATTTTTTGCCCTAAATGAGATTCTGGGGAAATTGCTTTATATAATTTGAATTTTTTTAAAAAGGGGGATTGGTTTTTCATTCTTTAAAAAAAAATAAAAAAATTCCTCTCTGGAAAATGGGGTTTTGGGTGGAAGCTCTGGTACCTGGGAATGGGAAGCTCTTCTCAAATTTCTTGCCAGGAAAGCTATGGAAGGTTGGGTTTTTTAAACCCTCTATTTGTTCATTTGTGTCTGTTTGTAAGTTGTATGTTTTATGGTTTTCTCTTTGTTTGGGAAGAAAGAAGAAATGGGGGAAATTGATTTTTATTGCTACTCCTTCCTGTCTCTTTGGATTGTTTTATGTGAATTTGGAAAAATGGGGATTTTTTGTTTTATTTAGCTTGGAAGTGAGTTTGTTTAAAAAAAATTGGTATGAAACACCATATGGAACACAAGATTTTAAATCTTAATATTTTCAGGAAGATATACCTATTTGATGAATTTGTTGTCTTAATACAGCTCCCTATTTGCTTCTATGTATGTTACCATAGAAAAATACCCCTGTATTTCTCAAAGGAGAAATTTAAAGAAAAAAAGAATTATATTATACCCCTGTTGATTTTTATTGAGAGGAAATTTAAAATATATAAATAACGAAATGGGGGTGGGGGGATGATGTGCATCCCCAACCCCACGACATGGGGAGGGGGCACCACAGCATGGTGCCTCTCGACCCACTATGGTTGGGAGTGGTGTCTCCTCACCACAACCATGGGGGTGGGGGGGCAATAAACCCTCCTCCCCACACCACGATATCTGGAGTTTAAAAAAACACGCAGTCAATAAAAAACACAATTAACACGTTTCAGTGATTTCGATTTGTTTATATTTTATGCGAGATTATATATATGTGTGTGTGTGTGTGTGTGTGTGGGTGTGTACATGTATACATACATATATGTATACACACACACACACACAGATATGTGTGTGTGTGTGTGTGTGTGTGTACATATATATATGTATATGTATATGTATATGTATATATGTATATATGTATACATACATATATAAACTTTCGTTGCCTATAGAATGGTAGGGCCACTGCCAACATCTCTAGATTCTATACTAAACTCTTTTCTTTTCTCACTCCTGCCTAACTAGAATTCCCTCCCTCTCGCTATAACTGTAGTTGAGGACTAGACCGAGGGGGCCGGAACTAATCAACTAATTCCCCTGCATGCAGGGTATGGTACATATATATATATATATATACATACAAGTACATGTACATGTACACACACACACACACACACACACACACACATATATATATATATTACTATGTATTTTGAATTCGCAATATGAAGGAAATGTTAAATTTGATTGGATATAGTTGTAGATGATTTTTGTGAAAACAAAGGCTATGAATAACCTTCAATAATGTTTAGATGATATGATTTTTAATTGGAACGCTTTATTTTTTATTTAAATAATGATTTTGTCCTCCAATGTATTTAATTGATATTTTCATTATTAGAAATTTTAAATGCAAATGGGATTTTGTTTATAGACGAATTGGCTTTTATCGGAAAAAGATTTATCATCGTTTTAAATGATGGCTTAGTTAGCTTATGAGTTACATTTGTTCTGTTCAAGGGTGTATGGTTTTTAAGTTAAGCATTGTGCAAATTTATTTGGGGTGTATGTTTACTTGGACCCTTTTGATGTGTTATTCCCTAATGTGGATTTTCTTAAGTGAAAGAGTTAGTTATTGAAATAGCTGCAACTAGAGAATGTTAGTTTTTAATTATATTTGGTGTAATCGTTATGATTCCTTAACATGGATGAGTTTAGAGTGCAAGTGTCTTCATTTGAGTTTTTACTCTTCTTGGTAGATTTTTGGTGTTGATTTGTAAGAGTCATTTTCATGTCATGATGGCATGTTGTTGTATGTAAGTCTATCGTACAAGTGGGTTTGGTAAAGTTTTGGTTGTGGTTGTAATTGCTTTATTTTGGGTTTTGGTATTGTCTTGTGGATAGACTAGTTGTTCGTTTCACACCTCCAATTGGTTTAACCTTGGTAGAAGGTTTGTTTAATCAAGTTGTTCTTCAGTTTTTCATTTTGAACTCTTTATGTTAGTTGGCTTTTGTGTTTTGCCTTGGGGTTCTTTGGAGGTTGTGTAGTGTGTTGGCAATTTAGAGGAACCGATTATGTGTTGCATTGATGTTTTGTTATTGATGTCAACACTAGCTACTTTGGTTGTTTACTGGTATCTGGTTGGTTCTGGTAGGATGATTGGTTTCTGGTTGATAAGATCATGTTGATCCAGTATGCTCTGGTATGCTTTCATCTGTGGAATTGTTTGGATTGGTTATTCATGTGTTTCTGATGTGTATCACATTCAGTTGGTTCGGGATTTGATGATCCGGAAGCTATTACTTGTTCTAGGAAGCCTTTTGGTTACTGGTAAGGGTTTTACTGGTAGAGCTTTGTTGAAGATCTTTTGATGAATCCAATAAGCGGTGTTGGTGTGGATTTTAGAAGGTTATCCTGATGCTGATGGTTATCATGTCCGTGTAGCATTTGTTCGTGGTGTTTCATTTGGCTTATGCTGACCTATTATAGGTCTGGTGGTTATTCTGCTAGATTATGGACCAGTTTATGTAACGCGTGGGTTGATGCTCCCGATGTGTTATCAGTTGGATTCATTGATTGGATTATGTTGTTTCGATCTTAGGCCAACTTGGTTGATCATTAGATTGCGGGTTTATGTTATGAATTTATTGTATTATCTTTTAGGTGGCCGACCTAATTGTTTAGGTCCCAGGTTGGTATAAATATGATGTAAGATCTCTTTGTAGATCATGAGATCATGTATGGTATGGGTTATGGGATTATCTATATGCAAACAATGTTGTAATCATATGCATAGGTTTTGGTCGATCATAGGTGATCGAATTGGGTTTGTGGAAGAGGTTTAAGCCTCAAGTATTGAGCTTAACCAGAATTGTACTCAAGCATGGGAGATGTTATACTTGCAGTTCAATCTTCATTCCAAATTGTTGTCCAATGTTTTCTGTAGTTAGTGAGACTCCTTTTGTGATGAGAAGTGTGCTCTAGGTTGTTAGCCTTCCTGCATGTGCAGGCCCCTTATTGTAATATTTATTCATTTTATCAGTGGATAGATATTGTGGGTCTCCAATCCCACCGTGGTTTTTCCTCTTTGAGGTTTTCCACATATAAATCTATGGTGTTACGGTGCTCATCTTTGTGGTTGCATTTTTTCTTATTGTTATATGCTTTTATGTTTATCGGTTGTTGAGTTGTTGTATTAATAAGCTTAAAATTCTCCATTCTGGTAGAACATTGATTCACCCCCCCTCTCAATGTTCTTGGACCCCAACAATTGGTATTAGAGCATGGTGCCTTGGAGTAAGTCTAACGGCTTGAGGAAGATTCTGTATCCAAAATCTATGGAGATAAGTTTAAGGAAGGAACTTCAAGTAGCACTTGAAGACTATGATGCTGAAAGATTGAGGAACACAAAGTTGCAAGATGAGTTGAGATCTTTGAAGGAAATCATTTTTACTCTGCAGGATAGGTTGTCATGTGCCCAAGCTAAAAGGAAGGAACTTTTACAAAATCAGGATGATGAAGAGATGGATGCCCTTAAGGAATAATGTCAAAAGCTGAGTCAGGAGAATATTGTCTTGAAGAATGAAATTAAAGCCCTAACTACGAGGATGTCCAAGGAGATTCAAGACTAGAAGATGAATGAAGAAAACCTTGGTAAATGTTTGAAAGACATATATGAGGAATGCATTAGGTTGGTGCATGAGAATGATGTGTTGAGAACTGAATTGGTGCAATCACAGAACAATGAGCAAGAATTGGAAAGAATGGTAGCAGTCCTAAGAGTAGATTTGGATGTTGAAAATGAATACAAGATAAGTTCAAGGTTAGTTCTCCTATGCTTGATGAGTTATTGAAGGATCAAACGGACACTGGAGACACTAGAGGTCTTGGATTTGAGCATGGAGAAAGATCTGGTACTACAAATCAGGTTAACACATCTAGCAGAAGGTCAACCGAAATGAGAGGTCACCGGTAAGGCAACCCAATGCACATAAATTTAATGGTAGATGCTTTGTTTGTAATAAATTTGGTCATATGACAAGACATTGTAAAAATAGAGAAAATCAGAATAATAATTCAGTTCCTGGTCAGTGTTCAAATTGTAAGAAGCATGGTCATAGGACAGAAGATTGTAGAATGAATGTGAAATGTCATGCATGTGGAAAGTTTGGACATATGGCTAATCAATATAGGTCAAGGAATGGTCAAGGTTACAGTAAAGCAATTTAGAAGAACAATGTCACTTGTTATGCATGCAACAAAGTGGGACATATTGCTAAATTTAACAGAAGCAAGAACCTACCAGCAGGAAGTGATAAATATAATGAGAAGGGAAAGTAGAAGGTTGATGGCATTCAAAAGGAGAATGAGAAGAAGTGGGTTATGAAGTATGAGGCTCAGCCAGTAAAATCAATTGCCCCATATGTTCATTTGGCTGAAGGTTATACCTCGGTTACTCAACTAGCAGAGCAGAATGTTCCTACATCGACAGGAAAATCATCTAGTAACTAAGGCATTTGCCTTAGGGGGAGGCAAATTGATAAAAGATCTTGCATTGCCCTTGGTAGTGGTCTGAAAGCCTATTTTAGATCTTTGGAAGTTAGTTTGAAAGTTAACTGACAAATATTTGTTGGATCTTGGATCTAGTTTGGTTTACCGGTAAGTCACTTTATGAGTTATGGTTTGGTCATACATCTACAGTTAAATACTTTGGAATCTTTGGTAGTAAATGTTATATCAAGAGAGACGATTTCATTGGCAAGTTTGATCCTAGATGTGTTGAAGGAATATTTCTTGGTCACTCTAATAAAAGAAAATCATATAGATGTTATAACAAGAGACTAAAGACAATTGTGGAGAGTACTAATGTCAAGGTGGATTAGCAGAATAGAAGTCAAATCATAATTTATGAGCAAGAATGGGCAGTGGAAATGGTCTTAACTGAACCAGTAACACCTATATCGGAAAAGAATGTAGAACCAGTTACTCCGGTAGTATCAAAAAATTCAATAGTAACTAAAGATCAGGGAAGAGGAACAAAAAGTCAGAAGACTCCTAGGTATGTAAGGATGAATCATTCAAAAGATCAGATAATTGGATAAGAAGAAGGTTGGCAGTTGATGAGGCATGCTTAATTTATTTAATTGTACTGACATTAGTTATTGAAGCTTGTAAGGATGAATGTTGGATGAAATCTATGGAAGAGGAATTGGATCAGTTAGAAAAGGACAACACATGGACTTGGATGTGATTGGAACTAGGCTTGATTGGTTTGCAATGGATATTCTTAGAAGGAAGGAATTGATTATGTTGAATCCTTGCTCCGGTAGCTAGGATTTTCAGATATTTTCAAGGATTTTCTAGTATGGTTTTTGTTTTATGATGACTTTACACATTGAGCATGTTCATATGTGGATTGGACTAGAGATATAGGTAACTGGATAGGCTTATCTGGTGAAGCTTTCTTTCTTGGAAAGAAACTTGTTTTATGGATCAACAAGAAGCAGTCATGTACTTCTTTATCTACTGCTGAGCTGAGTATGTTGTTACTGCTACTAACTTTACACAAGTTCTATGGATGAAGCATATGTTGAAGGATATAAAGATGGATTGTAATGTACCAGTAGTTATTCATTGTAATAAGTCTGCTGCTATTGACATATCAAAGAATCCATTATTTCTATCAAGTCAAATTTTCTGAAGGAGTAGGTGGAAACAAATGAAGTCAGATCTATTTGAGGAATCATTTGAGCATTTGAGAGACAGGTTGAGGTTTTCTGCCCCTCCAGTAGAGACTTGAGTGATGCTGATTGGTATCAGTCCAGTATGTATTATCAGAACTATCATTCATTCTGGATTGATGTGTTGGTGCTACTACTCAGAGCGAGTAGTCAGCCATATGGTTCAAAGGATTTATGATTTTTCTTTGATGTTTATGTCAAATTTTTGGCATTGATGTCAAAGGGGGAGAGATATTCATGTGAAAAACTTAAGGAGTTATATACATTAGGGGGAGAGATATTTATGTGAAAAATAGAGCTTAACAAAGATATCAATTTAAGGGGGAGATTATTGGCACAAGGAGGAGGAACAAAATTTCAGATTGGTTGTATCCCATTGGGGGAGTTTGGTTCAGGTCTATGGATGGTTAATTGGTATAGAGATATTTAGTTCAGAAGCTCATTGTCATATCATCTTGGGGAGATTGTTGGATGTCTTCCATTGGGGAGACTTATTTGGCATTTCTTGGCACTTGGATATTTTTCACATCTATGGTTGCCATCAATTCCAAAGGGGGAGATTGTTGAAAATTTGGAGGCATTTATTATGTGTTGCATTGATGTTTGGTCATTAGTGTCAACACTAGCTTCTTTAGTTGTTTACCAGTATCCGGTTGGTCCCGGTAGGATGATTGGTTTCTGTTTGATAAGATCGCGTTAATTCGGTATACTCCAGTATGCTTTGGTTTGTGGAATTGGTTTGGATTGGTTATTCATGTGTTTCTGATGTGTATCACATTCAGTTGGTTCAGGATTTGATGACCCGGAAGCTATCACTTTTTCCAGTAAGCCTTTTGGTTACCAGTAAGGGTTTTACCAACAGAGCTTTGTTGAAGATCTTTTGATGAATCTGATAAGTGGTGTTGATGCGGCTTCTAGAAGGTTATCCAGATACTGATGGTTATCATTTTTGTGTTGCAGTTGTTTGTGGTGTTTCATTTGGCTTATGGCAATCTATTATAGGTCTGCTGGTTATTCTGCTAGGTTATGGACCAGTTTATGTAATGTGTGGGTTGATGCTCCTGATGCATTACTAGTTGGATGCATTGATTGGATTATGTTGTTTTAGTCTTAGGCTGACTTGGTTGATCATTAGATTGTGGGTTTAAGTTATGAATTTATTGTATTATCTTTTAGGTGGCTGACCTAATTGTTTAGGTCCCGGGTTGGTATAAATATGATGTAAGATCTCTTTATAGATCATGAGATCATGTATGGTATGGGTTATGGGAGTATCTATAGGCAAACAATATTGTAATCATATGCAGAGGTTTTGGTTGATCATAGGTGATCGAATTGGGTTTGTGGAAGAGGTTTAAGGCCTCCAGTATTGATCTTAATTGGAACTGTACTCAGGCATGGGAGATATTATACTTGTAGTTCAATCTTCATTCCGGATTGTTGTCTGATGTTTTCTATAGTTAGTGAGACTCCTTTTGTGATGAGAAGTGTTTTCTAGGCTGTTGGTCTTCCTGCATGTGTAGGCCCCTTATTGTAATATTTATTCATCTGATTAGTGGATATATATTGTGAGTCTCTAATCCAACTGTGGTTTTTCCTCTTTGAGGTTTTCCATGTATAAATCTATGGTGTTATGGTGTTTATATTTGTGGTTGCATTGTTTCTTATTGTTATATGCTTTTATGTTTACTGGTTGTTGAGATGTTGTATTAATAAGGTTAAAATTCTCCATTCCGGTAGAACACTGATTCACCCCCCCTCTTAATGTTATTGGATCCCAACATAGTGTCATAAGGAAGAGTAGCTTTCGAGTGGGGGTCACACACAAAGAGGTTAGCAGGACAACCCATCGAAATTTGTTCTAAATAAGTGATAACTAAATTAATTAACTAGGTTTGGGTTTAGAACATTAATCAAGATTAATTATGTGATGCTTATGGTTGAGTGCTAGTACAGACTCGAGATGCAGTGGGAAGGCTTGGAATGGAAAACCAACTACCTTGTCTTCATGAAAGGTTTGTTGAGTCTGCATGAGTCATGGATGGGGGTCAAGGGTTCAGGAGAGGCTACCAAGATAACCCAGGATGGGGGTCAAGGCCTATGGAGGCCTGCCAGGATAACCCATACCAGTTATGCAATGACACTCTTCCCTTATGTTCACTAGTGTGTATTCATGTGTTGGCTTTACTTGGAGAACTCTTGTGAGAGTCATGTTTGTATTCTTATGTCTTGTGTGAGTACCTGATGTTCATGTTGGACCATGTGATGTTTTGTTGTGGCTTGATTGAGGGCCTTAGTACTATCTCCTAGCATGGAGGGGTGGTTCCTTTTTGGGCCACATGGTCGAGTGGTAGTGCCACTTTCCATTTGGTATTTTGTTTGTGCCTTCTTGTGATGGATTAGCTTTGCAGGTGCTCCAGATGTTTCTCTTGGATTCATTTCATTTTGTTGTACCAGTTGGATCCTCTTTGTTTCCTTGGATCATATTTGTATCTCTTGAATCCTTATGTGGTCATTTGTATCATTTGTTATATGTATGCCTTCATGGCAGTTGTAACTTGATGTAATCATTATGTAATTCTATATGTGACTTGATGTATTAAGTGCAGTTGTAATACTAAGTTATCCTTGCAATGTAAAAGAAGTGTATTATGATGAAGGTTAGATGTTAGTAGATTCTATCTTTAATTAAATCATTGATGTAATGTAATTTAATGTGTTAATATGAATGAAGTATAGTAATGTTATTGTTATCTCGTTCAAAATATAAACAATCATTGAATTGTATAATTAATTTCTTATTGGTTAAATATATATATTGAAAGGATTAATAGAAATATCTTTCAAGTTTGTTGGCATTATATTTGATTTTTGTAGAGTATACAATAAGGTCAAAATGCATGACATATACAACAGTGGTAATGTCATTCAAGAATTTATTATTGTTGACATTTGATTCAATGAATTAAATTTATAAGGATATATGCATATTTTTTTTAATTGAATTTGCACTGATCGTTTCCCATATGAACCAATAGAAAGAAAAAATAGTGGCATTTGTACATTTATTTAAAATAAAAAATTAAACATGGATTATATGTTTTTGTTCAAAAAAATTAATTCTACACAATTGCTGATTAAATTGATGAAAAACATAGAATACAACCAATACATAAATATTCTTGCATTAGCAAGAACTAACAATTAATACTATACACACAAATAGTTGCATCATATATCTATAGACACCAAAATTTGTCCATACCCAACCACACTTGACCTTTATCCCATTCTAGCCAATTAAATAAATATTTATTATTTATTTAATTAATCATTTATCTTTATCCATCACCTTAATTAAACAAATCTACATGTATTTAATTAAGTTTAACCTTTACCTTTATCCCTTACCTTTAATTAAATAAATTTATAATCTCCATCAGTTAGCCTAATTAATCCTAGCCTAATCATGATCACCATTTTCCTCAATTTTATATTCCTTTACTCATTCTCTCTCCTCATGTCCCATCCTCCTAACTCACCTATCTTTTCTCCTAATCTCCCATTCACCCACCTAATCAATCCCCTTAATCATTTGCACATCTTTAATCAACAAGATTAGAGATGGGTCAACTCTTTTTCATAAATGGCTTTCCCATCTCATCCTCCAACCTTATATACCACCCACTTTTGTCTATCCAAGGAATGACAAATTCCTTGAATCTCCCCATGACCTTGCTTCCCAATGAATTTTTAATTCTTTAATTCTTTATTCTCCCCATGCCCCCTATTTATTAGGAATTTTCAATTCCCCTTGTCCTGTCCCAAGGAATTTAAAATTATTTTCTTTTATTCCCAAGGTACTTGGGGAACTCTTCCCCATGTACTTGATAAGTTTGGAAACAAGAAATTCCTTTATGAAAAAACTCTTGGATCTCCCACTTGTCCTCTCAAATCCTCCCCCTCTCACATCAAATCTTGGCCCTCCATTTCTCTTCAATCCTACCCATAGACCCTCCAATCTATAAATTGGAGTATCCTCCCTTCACAAATCATCCATCACTTCTACATTGTTATGCTATCAATTTTAGTCAATAAATCACCCATTGCTACCAAATTATGCCCAAATATTGACTTGGTTAATCCATCATACAATCATATCATTTTGTTGTGTAGTGGAGACAAATCCACATCCATCAATCGAAAGGAGAAAATCAAGTGGATACCAAGGGTGCACTTCCACTTCAAGATCAATTGGAGGAGGTGAAGAGAGAAGGTTAAAAAAGTTGTTTGCTTTGATTTAATTGATTTTCTGTGTTTATGTTTATGTTTTTATGTGCCTAACCTTCTAATGCCCAATTTCTTCATCCTCAATATCCAATGTTAAAACCCTTCTTAAATTATATCTAAAAAAAAAATACTAGATGGAAAATTCTAAATATTCTACCATGTCATCTAAATCTACAAACAAAGTGCTTTTAAGAATCTAATATAGAAGCTTCTATAACCCCTAGATAAGAGATTAAAAAAATCCATGGGAAAAAGATTTTGACTAACCATATTGTGGATAAGCTAGGTGAGGTCAAGGTTTCCCTTACACTTAGACTTATAGAGGGATTAGTGAAAATATTATACAAGAAATCGCTAGTACATTCTTTGTGCAATCCCTTAATTTCACTTGGGAAAAATGGTTATTGTTAGAAATTAGGATCTTAGGATACTAATCATTATAAACAAGATATAAAATAAATGAAATATGAAACATACATGCAAAATGTACACATTACACAAGATATACATGGGGAAAACCCTTTCGGGTAAAAAACCCCATAAAGCATTATTTAATTAAAACACTTACAAATATAGTCTATAATAAAATAGACATGAACCTGGGGACACTCCTCCAATACTTCCACATGGCCAATAATACCTCATATGCATAGTGATACAACTCATCATAAAGCTCCAAATTCACACACCTCTCAAATGAGAGAGAACCTCCTTAAATATAGGAGGAAGGGTGATTTCACTAGTCACACCTTTTCAATAACCCCCACTCATAAATAATTAATAACCTAATAGTTATTAGATTATAATTATTTCAAATGGGATATGCTTATAAAGCATATAATATATAAGGTTTTATAACCTTATATTAGAACATTATATATAAATGTTATAAGGATGTGATCCCTAATAACATTATGTTCTAACACTCCCCCTTAATGTTAATAGGGGATCACATGTCAATTTCCATAGAAGAAAAAATGAAGCACCCTAGTAACGTAGGTCTTCTTTGACAATGATAAACATGGACATAAATATATGCCAACATGAAGATCATGCATTCCGGACTACATGAAAGTCATCTTATTATAATTTATAATCCTAGTGTTTAAAAAATGATGCTGTGAGGTCTTAAAAAATTATATTGGAGCCACGGTCCCCTCAAATTAGCCTCTCCCCAAGTTCATTACATAGTGCCCGTAGGTCTTAATACAATGCTTTTACAAGTGGAAGTTTTACAAGGAGAAGAATTTACAATATGCCCGTAGGACTTAAAAAAAAATCTACCCGTAGGTCTTACGATACTATGCCTGTAGGACTTTAAAAAACATCTGCTCGTAGGTCTTATGATACTGTGCCCATAGGCCTTAAAAAATAAAGGATTTAGCCACTAGGTGGTGTCATTGACATGCACACTCCCCCTCAATGGAATCACCTAAGGCCAAGCATTATTTGAATTTGGAGCTTATAATGCCTAAAGGTCTTATGCCTATTAGGTCTTAAATCTAGGATTTAGCCACTAGGTGGTGTCATGTACACTCCCCCTTAATGGCATCACCTCAAAGCCAATCACTGCATAGAGGATTTCAAAGTGATGTCTAAAATTATAATATATAGTATGTTCTCATGATCTTCAAAGTGTCTTTATTATAGAATGATTTCACTTGAGTGAGGTGCCCATGATCTTCAAGGTGCCTTTATTATATAATGCTTTCACTTGAGTGAGGTGCCCATGATCTTCAAGGTGCCTTTATTATAGAATGCTTTCACTTGAGTGAGGTGCCCATGATCTTCAATGTTTATTTTGATCTTTAGAAATGATATTCTCTAGAATGAGTAAAGTAACTTCAAGTAATATGGTACTTTCATATGTATCCAAATGAAACTCTTCCATAAATCTTCAAGGCCATATTGATTTTTTAAGAGCTACATTCATATTTTGTCCATTTGATTCAAAGACACATAGAAGATAGTCTTCTTATTAAAGTATTGCCGCATCCATATAATAGCACTTGCACCATATGTTTTGAAGGAATAACCTCGCCATAGAAGAAACAATATAGTTAGTAACATAGTAATCAACTTCATTTTTGGTGCAAAGAAAGAACATAATATTATTTTTGTCATTTGCCAAAGATTATATAATATTCCTTATAAAAATATAGTCCAATGATTGGTAGAAAGGAGAACATATATTTTCATGAGAATAGGAATGAATAATTTGTTGTCTTGTTTAAAATACAAAAATAGACATGCTACTACATATAGTAATGATCCATGAAAAATTAGGCAACGAGTGAGCTACCCTTTCTAGGTTTGCTCCCCAGACAGTTATAAGGGCGATAGTCACCCATTATAAATAGTATGATTGAAAAAATGGATCAATTATAGACTAGAATAACAAATCACTTGGATCTCCAAAAAAAAGGATGGTAATGAAAAAAAATTTAAATTTACTTATGCATATTTACCAACTTGTACATTTCATAAAAAAACATTTTACCCTACATTTATAGATAGATAGATGATTTCCAGTTTATCATTGTGATAGTTTGATATCAACGAATTTGCTTATCAAACATACTATAATCAAGAATATACCTAATGTTAACATAAAGAATATCCTCCATCAAATATCTATAAAAAATTAAATTTGAGATAAATCATGATATTCCTTCCCTTTATTCCTACTAATTCACATATGACTTTTTGTAATGCAAATCAATGCACTAATATAGATCATAACAATATAAGTAGTTTGGAAGGGCCACTTGAAGATAGGATTTAAGACTGTAAGCAATTCCATTTTATTTATGGATATGTAAGAGCTTAAAAAAAAAACTTACCTTTTGATTTACCTTGTCATTCTGATTATTTCACCAGTTAACTCCCAGCATGTAATTTGATTTAGATATATCAATTACTATATAATACTAGATTATTCAAATATTTAGTTTCCTAAATATTTCCAGTTTATTATCTGTATTAACTATTCACAGAGATGCTGTTCATTTATTTGCAGAAGTTAATACTATTAATAGATTAATCCTTTATACCAGTGAATTACAGTGAACCGATATATTATTCTCAGAATTAATATATTTGCTGCTAGTTGATTCAGTCATATAATTTATTAACTATATTTGAATGTGCATTAGGTTACATTATACAATTACCCATGATTATAGTGTGTTATTGTTGATGATATTAAGGGTGAGAATATAAAGATTGTTTGTAAGTTTCTTGTATGTCAGCAGTAACCTAAGTTTTTTTGGGTTGTGCTATATGGTAGTTTATTTGGTTGTTGTTTTGAGTGTTTCTCTAACTTTCAAATTTAGCATTATTTACAATTGCAATTATTTGTGAGCCAATATTCTAAATGCTTATATTTTTTTCGCAATAATATGTAAAGCTGATTACACTTCAGAAAATGCAAAGAGTTTAGAAGCTAATCAAATCGAGAATGTGATGGTGGAAAGAGAGAATGCTTCATGCACCATATAGACTCTTTGCATTCTTAAATTATATGGTTTTTTAAAAAATATTTGGTAAATGTTTTACTTCCACGGACTATTGTGAATGGAACACAAATGACGTTTTCAACATGAATTAATTCATGTGTTAAAAGTCATTGAAATTTTTGAAACACAATGTGTTATATGTGAAGGGTTGTGACCCATTTTGCCCTCCTTAACCTTTCATACAAGGACAAGTTTGTCATTTTAAATGAGGAGTATGGAGATTAAAGAAATATGACAAAAAGTAGAAGATTTTCTTATGAAGCTTATAGGAGTTTTTTTATACAAGTCTATGCATGATATTTAAAATAATGTATAATTTTAAATATTTATTTAATTTCAAGATATTATACAAAAACAATTATAAGTTGATGTAATTTACTAAAAGGTTTACGAATTACCAATTAGTTACTTAATATGAATTTGATTTGGAAAATTTAAAATTAATTTTGAGAATTATTGTTGATTAGTATTTATCAATACAAATAGAATATTTAAAGTTATTTGATCATAGTTTTTTTTTACTAACAAGGACATTTTTAGTTATCATTTATTTAAAAAAAATCTCAAATTTGTCCTTATTTAATGTAAAATAATTAAATGGTTGTACACCTTTTCAAACTAGGCTCAAGGTAGGCTCACAGAGTATACTTACTTGAATGTGGAAGCTTGATTTTACGAGTATTTTGAAATTACTTAATGATATAACATACATGTTGATTGAGCATAAGGAATTTTCCCATCAAGTTCTATAGATCTTCTAGAATAATCTGTAAAAATGATTAGTATAGCCTAATAGGCTCTGATACCATGATAGAAATTAGGATCTTAGGATACTAATCATTATAAACAAGATATAAAATAAATGAAATATGAAACATACATGCAAAATGTACACATTACACAAGATATACATGGGGAAAACCCTTTCGGGTAAAAAACCCCATAAAGCATCATTTAATTAAAACACTTACAAATATAGTCTATAATAAAATAGACATGAACCTGGGGACACTCCTCCAATACTTCCACATGGCCAATAATACCTCATATGCATAGTGATACAACTCACCATAAAACTCCAAATTCACACACCTCTCAAATGAGAGAGAACCTCCTTAAATATAGGAGGAAGGGTGACTTCACTAGTCACACCTTTTCAATAACCCCCACTCATAAATAATTAATAATCTAATAGTTATTAGATTATAATTATTTCAAATGGGATATGCTTATAAAGCATATAATATATAAGGTTTTATAACCTTATATTAGAACATTATATATAAATGTTATAAGGATGTGACCCCTAATAACATTATGTTCTAACAATTATCTTAAACTATTTTACTAACACTAAATTAATGGAATGGACAACCTAGAGTTGCAATAAAAATTCGTTAAGTCAAGGATCAAAAGGGACATAAAGTGTTCACTATCAATAGATGTTTATATTTGAAGGTGTTTGGGCAAGTTTCTAGTACAAAATAATTTCCAAATTTGTGAGTCTTAACCACTAAATACATTAAATTAAAAAAAGGAAAACCCTTATGTGAATCAGTTGTATGTTTTCTAGTTTTCTCTCTATTTGGGAAGAAAGACAAAATGGGGGAAACTGATTTTTATTGCTACTCCTTCCTGTCTCTTTGGAATCTTTTATGTGAATTTAAAAAAGTGGGGGTTTGTTGTTTTATTTAGCTTGGAAGTGAGTTTGTTTTAAAAAAATTGGTATGAAACACCAAATGGAAAACGAGATTTTTAAATCTTAATATTTCCAGGAAGATATACATATTTGATGAATTTGATATTTCCAGTAAGATATACATATTGGAAGTGAGTTTGTATACAAATGGGGTCTGCACATGCAGAAAGGCCAAGCGCCTAGAGCTCACTGCTCAAACACAAATAGGAGTCACACTGACTACAATTGGATGGTTAAATCCAATAATAATGTATTGTGTTAGCATTTCACAAAGGGAAATTGTTGGCATTCTAGTAAGTTTGTTGGTATGAGGATATTGAGAAGGTTGTTGAAGATTGTGGATATAACTGAGAAAGGATGATTACTGTCTTAATAATATTATTTTGTCATTGATGTCTAGCAATTGATTTTCTGATTCAGTATGATGTTGCCATATCTTAATGAGTATGTTTTGATAAGTATAAAGATGTCAGTAAGTGACACAGAAAGAATTAAAATGAAGGGGAGTAATAAGTTATTCAATGGGCAACTATTACCGAGTTAGACAATGATGAGATTTTGTTGTTTTGATTATTTTGATATCTTATATATGAGTATTCTAAGAATGAGAAAAGATTTCACTCAATAGACGAGTTAAGGTTTGATATTGTTCTATGTTATCGAGCATTAAGCTAGTCGGTAAACACTAAGGTTATCGATATCGGTTAAAGAAGGCAGAATATCTACCGAGTAAAGGTTTGGTATTTACTGAGTAACAACCGAGTAATAACAGAATGCATTGGATGGATAAAAGAATTATTAAATGAAGGATGCCAATGAGCTGGAGATGTATAGATGATTGGTATGTCGTGCAAGAAGTTTGTTGAAGATCTACGACAATGAAAATATAGGAGTTAGATCTACAGCGTAGATTGAACGGTCATAACCTAGCACAAGTTCCAAGGAAGGAATACAAGTTCCAAGGCGAGATAAAACATTTTCAGATCGAAGGATACAATGAACCTAGTCAAGTTTGAAGATTTGATGGCTAAGATTGATCATGGGAAATGTGATCAAAGAGATTAAGCGGTTAGGAATTGTTTATAAATAAGAAATTGTTGATGAACAATATATGCGAGAAAATAGAAGAACAGTGATACTAAAGTAGTGATCACTGAGAGCAGAAGATTCAATATCTAATTAAAGAACAGATTGAGAAGCCCAGCAAGGAGAAAGATAAGTCTTATGACAAGATTATTTTGAGCACATAGAGTCTGCTTTGGCATTTTAGATGTGAAGTTGCAAATATATTTTATGCTATTATTTATTTTGTAAGTGAGAGGAAATCTCTTAACCGAGTGGACCTAACAGTCTTATTTGTAAATCCTCTAGCAAGGTAACATTTTGAATGAGTATTTGAAATCCTTTGACAAGGTCACTTCTAACAAAGTGCAAGATTCTAACAAGTATGAGGGAAATCCCTTAACCGGGTCACATCTAGCAATGTGTTTATGTAATCTGTAACAAGATTGGCTTTTAAGCGAGCATACTCTAGAAGGGTATATTTCTTAGTGGGTCTGAAATCCCACAGTGGTTTTTCCCTATTTGGGTTTCCACGTTAAATCTGGTGTTAAATGTGTTATGATGTTTTAAGTGTATCTGTTTATGAGTTTGAATGATTTACAGTCATAGTTGCATATCAGTAAATGCTATCGGGGTTGAATCTGATGAATACATTGATTATTGAGTTTTTATGATTCACCCCCCCCCCCCTCTCATCTTACTAACAATTGGTATCAAAACTTTGGACTTCGGAAGAAAATTTTAAAGGTACTTGAGGCAAGATCTAAAGATGTATAAAAGGGATGGACCAAAGATGAACAAGTCTAGTTTCTCCACATGGCAGAAATGGATGAAGCTACACTTATCAGGAATTGGAGAATATGCAACATATTATCTGGAGAATGATTACAGTGCACCTAGCACCTACTCGATGACAATGGAAGAGATAAAGGAAAAGCAAGAACATATTCAAGCAATGATTGAAATAACATCAACATTAACCGACTCAGAGTTTAATGATCTAGAAGGCTACATTGATTCCAAAGCAATGTGGAACAAGCTTATATCTGTGTATGGTGGTGATGAACATGTTCAGGGAGAAAAAGTAGACAGTCTAAGAGGTCAACTTGAATCCATGAGAATGAATGAAGGTGAGAACATAACCCAATACAGTACAAGGTTAAAGGAAATTGTCAATCAAATCAAAGGAGGAGGAGGAACTATTGAAGAAAAGGATGTAACAAGTAAGTTGCTCAGAACACTTCTACCTGCTTATGCCATTCAAGTCTCTATGATCAATGAATTAAGGTCTGTACCAAACATGCTAGTCTCTTTGGATGCTACTATCGGTAAGCTACATGCATTTGAGTTAAGTAATTTTGATAATAGTGGGTCTTTGGTAAATAAAGTTGAATCTGCATTCAGTTCTTTTCATCTTGGTGAATCTGATAATTACAATGATAGAATGTATAAGTATACTAAAGGAAATCACAGTGGAGCAAGTGAGAGATTTCTTAAAAACATGGAAGAGGTACACAAACTATATGAGGAAATTAGAAAGAAAGAAGAGTTTGAAGCATTATTAGCCAGAAGGTTACCAAGAGGCAAAGGTAAGTATGAAGGAAAGTTACCTTTAAAATGTTTTAACTGTGATAGAATAGGACATATGGCTTCTAACTGTCTTGAAAAATAATCTAGTGAAATGAGAGAATACCGAGATGACAGATAGAAAGACAACCAATACAGAGGACACCGAGACTTCAGAAGGAGAGATAGAAAGACATGCCTAGTAGCTGATAAGGAATCCAATGATGACAAATATGATGGGACTAAGACAAAGGAAGTTGTATATGTGGCTATCAAAGATGGATCAGATGAAGAAAGGTATGACGAAAAAGCCTTGATATCTCACATAAATAAAAATGATTTTTGGATCATAGATAGTGGATGCTCACATCACATGACAGGTGATAACCACAAGTTTGTTAAATTAGAAGACTATGATGGAGGTTATGTAAGATTTGGTAATGATGCACCATGTCCGGTGAAAGGTAAAGGTTCTATCACACTTCTTGACAATGCTAAATGTGATGATGTATATTGGGTTGAAGGTTTGAAATACAATTTGTTGAGTGTAGCACAACTAAACAATACAAGATACCAAATAGAATTTCAGAAAGGAAGTGTCAAAGTTCATGACAAACATGGAAAGTTGGCTACTACTGGGACACAAACAAAAGGTAATACATTTCATCTTGACTCAACTCGGAACAATTGTCTGTATGCTAAAATAGAAGATACCTGGTTATGGCATAAAAGGTTTTGTCATGTAAATTTTGATAACCTGATCAAAATAAGTAAGAAGCACCGAGTAAGAGGTCTACCGAGCTTGGAAAAACCTAAGAATGTGATATGCCAAGGATGCCAGATGGGTAAGATGACAAAGTCAAGCTTTACAAGTACGTCCTATGCTTCTAAAGGAATTTTAGATCTTGTGCACACTGAACTCTATGGTCCTATGAAAGTTCAAAGTTATTATGGTGATAAATACTTTATTTTATTTGTGGATGATTACTCAAGGATGATGTCAGTTATGTTTTTAAAAGAGAAATTAGAAGCCTTTCAAATGTTCAAATGGTACAAGGCTAGAGTTGAAAAAGAAACAGGAAGATAGTTGAAATGTCTAAGATCTGACAGAGGAGGAGAATTCATTTCTGCTGAATTTAACCTATTTTGCAATGATCATGGTATAAAGAGACAAGTGTTTGCACCGAGAACACCTCAACAAAATGGGATAGCTGAAAGAAGAAACAAATCAATTGTAGATTGTGCCAGAACCCCAATGATAGAAAAGAGGGTACCTCAAACATTTTGGAGAGAAGTGATCAACACTGTAGTTTACACCCTGAACTGAGTACAACTGAAGGAAGGAACATTTCTTGGTTATTCTTCTAGAAGTAAAGCATTTAAATGTCTGATCAAATCATCTAACAAAATAGTGGAAAGTGCAAATGTGAAAATTGATGAATTTGTAGAAAGAAATGATGAAGGAAATTCCAAAGAACCAGAAGATTATGAAGAGTTTGTATATGTTCAACTGAGAAGTCCTACTGAGAAAATTGATGAAGAAAATGAAGAAAATACCCAGTTACCGAGTGATGAAGAAGATCATACAGAGCCTACCAAGCCTATATTAGCCAAGTGTGTCAGAAGAAATCATGCATTAAGTCAAATTATAGGAGATAAGGATGATCCAGTGATGACAAGGAACAAACTGAGACAAAACACATTTCTGATATTTGAATTTGAACCGAGAATAGTAAAAGAGGCATTTAGTAATGAAGATTGGGTAAATGCTATGATAGAAGAGATTGAACAAATCAAGAAGAATGAAACATGGACACTGGTCCCAATACCAAAAGAGAAAAATGTAATCGGCACAAAGTGGATTTTCAGAAACAAGCTAAATGAAAAAGGAGAGGTCATTTAGAATAAAGCAAGACTAGTTTGCAAAGGTTATGCTCAAGAAGAAGGAATAGATTATGGTGAGACTTTTGCACTTGTGGAAAGAATTGAAGGAGTGAGAACATTGTTGGCATATGCTGCTTACAAAAATTTCAAGGTATATCAAATGGATGTTAAATTTGCATTTTTAAATGGTATACTAGAAGAAGAAGTTTATATTGAACAACCTGAAGGATTTATTGAAGACAAGAATAAAGATCAGGTATGTAAGTTGAACAAAGCTTTATATGGTCTAAAGCAAGCACCTAGAGCATGGTATGAAAGACTGCACTCTTACTTAATCAAGATTGGATTTATAAGGACAAGTGAAAACAACAACATGTATATGAAGAATGATGAAGACAATGGAATACTGCTTTCAACCATATTTGTTGATGATATTATTTTTTGTGGAAATGACTCTTTATGCAAGAACTTTGGAAATGAAATGTGCAAAGAATTTGAGATGTCATTAATTGGTGAAATAAAGCATTTTATAGGTTTACAGATATTGCAAATGAAAAATGAGATTTTCATTACTCAATCCAAGTATATAAAGGAAGTCTTGAAGAAATTTGGAATGGAAGATTCTAAACCTGTAAGTACTCCTATGACTACCAATTGTAAACTATCAAAGAGTGATGAATTTGCATCTGTTGATGAGACACTTTACCAATCTATGATTGGAAAGTTGCAATATGTGGTTCACAGCAGGCCGGATATAGCACATGCAGTAGGTATAGTTGCAAGATTTTCTGCAGATCCCAAAGAAACCCATATGACAGCAATCAAGAGAATTTTCAGATACTTAAGAGGCACTGAAGATTATGGTTTAGTGTATAAAAAGAGGAATGATTTTGACTTAAAAGTCTACACTGATGCTGATTGGGCAGGAAACATTGATGATAGGAAAAGCACAAGCGGTGGAGCTTTCTTTCTAGGAGACAGACTAGTAAGTTGGCTTAGCAAGAAACAAGGATGCATTTCACAGTCAATAGTTGAAGCTGAATATGTCACTGCAGCATTGAATTGTACCAATATAGCATGGATCAAACAACTGTTGGAAGGAATCAATGAGAAAGTTACCAAGCCAGTAACTATATTTTGTGATAATACTAGTGCCATTAACATTTCAAAGAATCCGGTAATGCATTCTAAGAAATAACATATCTCTATAAAGTATCATTATCTTAGAGAAGAAGTTCAAGAGAAGAAAGTTGCACTGGAATATATTAGTTCAAAGGAACAAATAGTAGACATTTTTACAAAGCCACTGCCAAAGGACACTTTTGAGTATCTCATAAGTAAGTTAGGGGTCCTACCCCTATCTAGTACTCACTGACAAAGTTCGGTGAAAGAATCAATTCTATGAATCTACATATTAACTATTTATGAGTTGATGTTGATTTAAACACTTTAGGAGGTTACCTAAAGTTATGCAAGAAGTAGTGATTGAAGACAAGTTGCTCTGACTGAGATTGAGATGATACATTTGTATTTTCAGCAAGAAAATTACTTCACAGCAGAAGAAATCATGAATTAGTTTTACTTTTTGGTATTGTTGTCAAAGGGGGAGAAGACTAATTAGTGAAGATTAATAGGTCAAGATGGGAGAAGACTAATGACTGGGGGAGAATTCAAGGATAACAAGAGAAGATTAACAGCAATCTGAATCCGAATCAATTGAAATAAAATCAAGTTGGTATTGCCATTAAAAGTTGGTTTTTCCATCAATGCCAAAGGGGGAGATTGTTAGCATTTCACAAAGGGAGATTGTTGGCATTACAGTAAGTTTGTTGGTATGAGAATATTGAGAAGGTTGTTGAAGATTGTGGATATAACTAAGAAATGATGATTACTATCTTAATAATATTATTTTGTCATTGATGTCAAGCAATTGATTTTCTGATTTAGTATGATGTTGCCATATCTTAATGAGTATGTTTTGATAAGTATAAAGATGTCGGTAAGTGACACAAAAAGAATGAAAATGAAGGGGAGTAATAAGTTATTCAATGGGAAACTATTACCGAGTTAGACAATGATGAGATTTTGTTGTTTTGATTATTTTGAAATACTATATATGAGTATTCTAAGAATGAGAAAAGATTTCATTCAATAGATGAGTTAAGGTTTCATATTGTTCTATGTTACCGAGCATGAAGCTAGTCGGTAAACACTAAGGTTATCGATATCGGTTAAAGAAGGCAGAATATCTACCGAGTAAAGGTTTGGTATTTACCGAGTAACAACCGAGTAATAACAGAATGCATTGGATGGATAAAAGAATTATTAAATGAAGGATGCCAATGAGCTGGAGATGTATAGATGATTGGTATGTCGTGCAAGAAGTTTGTTGAAGATCTACGACAATGAAAATATAGGAGTTAGATCTACAGCGTAGATTGAACGGTCATAACCTAGCACAAGTTCCAAGGAAGGAATACAAGTTCCAAGGCGAGATAAAACATTTTCAGATCGAAGGATACAATGAACCTAGTCAAGTTTGAAGATCTGATGGCTAAGATTGATCATGGGAAATGTGATCAAAGAGATTAAGCGGTTAGGAATTGTTTATAAATAAGAAATTGTTGATGAACAATATATGCGAGAAAATAGAAGAACATTGATACTACAGTAGTGATCACTGAGAGCAGAAGATTCAATATCTAATTAAAGAACAGATTGAGAAGCCCAGCAAGGAGAAAGATAAGTCTTATGACAAGATTATTTTGAGCACATAGAGTCTGCTTTGGCATTTTAGATGTGAAGTTGCAAATATATTTTATGCTATTATTTATTTTGTAAGTGAGAGGAAATCTCTTAACCGAGTGGACCTAACAGTCTTATTTGTAAATCCTCTAGCAAGGTAACATTCTGAATGAGTATTTGAAATCCTTTGACAAGGTCACTTCTAACAAAGTGCAAGATTCTAACAAGTATGAGGGAAATCCCTTAACCGGGTCACATCTAGCAATGTGTTTATGTAATCTGTAACAAGATTGGCTTTTAAGCGAGCATACTCTAGAAGGGTATATTTCTTAGTGGGTCTGAAATCCCACAGTGGTTTTTCCCTATTTGGGTTTCCACATTAAATTTGGTGTTAAATGTGTTATGATGTTTTAAGTGTATCTGTTTATGAGTTTAAATGATTTACAGTCATAGTTGCATATCAATAAAGGCTACCGAGGTTGAATTTGATGAATACATTGATTATTGAGTTTTTATGATTCACCCCCCCCTCTCATCTTACTAACAATATTGCTCAAAATAACATCTTCATATGCTGGTTCAGTACTGGTTAAGTTCTGATATGCCTTCACAAAAACCTTGCTTCACCTTAAATGATGTCTGCATGTATAGCTCTGCTTATTCTTGCATATACCTTCTTATAATTATTTTTCCCAATCACCTATTGATCTTACAAATAAGATCTTACATTTATACCATAACCTAAGACTAATTTTAGTAGGTTGGCTCTAAAAGATTTTACAATAAAATCAATTTACAAGTAAATCATTAACTGATGCAATATCCGATTCAACATGTCGGCTTAATGCATTTACAATAACAACAAAATCATCTCCAAAGTGTATCGTGTTGATCTAGAATAGATAAGCCAGTCGGTGCTTAATCTGGACCTATTTGTCGGTAACAACAAATATGCAAACACAAATAATCCAATCAACATATCTCCAAGAAAAAGTGTCCAAATGATGTCTTCAACATAACTAGATGTTTTCCATGTCATTCCAAGTGCCGGTGAACAATATATCTGCCAGTGTACTAGATATGAGTGAGTGTGCTTAAAATCACTTGCTTGTCGGCGAACATAACCATTTATCCAAAGTGTCAGAGTTGATAAGTGTTGATAGGTGTGGACATCAATGACAAAACCATACCAAAATACCAACAATCTCCCCCTTTGGCATTGATGGCAACACAAGATGGAAAAACCATCAAAGTGCCAAAACAGAAATGCCAAAAACCAATAAACCAATAATCTCCCAAAAGAGATCATAATAGGATTCAAAATTCAGATACAGAGAGTAATCAGTCTCTCCCAAAGTAATAGTCTCTCCCCCTGAGAGTAACATGTTTTCTCCTTGTGTTTTTCCATATCAATCTCTCCCCCTTTGACATCAAATACCAAAGCCAATAAAAAAGTCAGGTTCAAATACAAAATACCAACCAATTCAGTATGCCAACTACTCCCCCTGAGAAGTAGCTCTCCTCATCAAAGCCGGAATAAAATATTTCTCTGTTAGTTCTGTCAGTTGATGACAAACATCAACTGTCTAAGTCTCTACTGGTGGGGGTATGACCCCAAGCTGGTCTCTGAGATATTCAAAAGTCTCCTTAGGCAAAGGCTTAGTGAAAATATTTACAATCTGCTCTTTAGTATTCACATAAACTAGTTTTACTTCTTTTGCTTCAACATTCTCTTTCAGAAAGTTCAATTTGATAGAAACATGTTTAGTTTTAAAATGTAGTACCAGATTCTTAGATATATCAATTGCTGTAGTGTTATCACAATAGATAGTTATAGGTTCCTTGCATTTTACCTTTATGTCCTTCAACATTTTCTTAAGCCATAATACCTGTGTACAGTTAGTTGTTGTTGCAACATATTTTGATTTTGCTATTGATAAAGATGTGCAACTTTGTTTCTTACTCAACCAAGAAATTAATTTGTTTCCAAGAAAAAATTCTCTACTGGTGGTGCTTTTTCTATCATCCACATCTCCCGCCCAATTTGCATTTGTATATGCACATAATTCAAAGTTTTCATCTCTAGGATACCATAAACCAAGATTTGTAGTGCCTTGTAAGTATCGAATAATCCTTTTTACTGTTGATTCATGATTTTCTCTAGGATTACTCTTAAATCTTGAAACAATACATACTGCATTCATAATATCAGGTCTTGTTCGTGTCAAATACAGTAGGCCTCCTATCATAGACTTGTACCTAGTCGGATTAATGGGTGTAGATTCACCCCTTAGTGATAATTTGTCATTTGTAGTCATAGGTGTGCTTACCGGTTTAGAGTTCTCCATCCCAAATTTCTTTTGTAACTCCTTTAGGTACTTGGATTGACTCAAGAATATACCTTTATCAGTCTATGAAATTTGCAATCCTAAAAAGAATTGTATCTCTCCAATCATAGACATTTCAAATTCATGCTGCATTTCAATAGAAAAGTCTTTACATAATCCATCTTCTCCTCCAAAGATTATATCATCAACAAAAACTTATATAACCAAGATGTCATCATTAGTCACTTTATAGTATAAGTTGCTATTAGCATTACCTTTAGAAAACCCAATCTTCAAAAGGTATTTATCCAATCTAGCATACCAAGCTCTTGGAGCATGATTCAACCCATACAAAGCTTTCCTTAGCCTACAAACCATATCTTTGTTATCTATCAAAGAAAATCCATCGGGCCGCTCAATGTAAACTTATTCTTCAAGATCTCCATTTAGAAATGCACATTTAATATCCATTTGATATCATTTGTAGTTCTTGTGTTTTGCAAGAGCCAAGAATAATCTGACTGCCTCAATTCCAGCTACTGGTGCAAAGGTTTCATTATAATAAATTCCTTCTTTCTGAGAATATCCCTTACACACTAGTCTTTCTTTATTTCTGATTACCTTCCCATCTTCATTAAGTTTGTTTCTGAATACCCATTTTGTTCCAATCACATTTTTGTCTTTAGGCCGGGGAACTAGTGTCCATGTGTTATTCTTTTCAATTTGTTCTAGTTCTTCTTCCATAGCTTTAATCCAATGTTTATCTTCACATGCCTCATTTATTGATGATGGTTCAATTTGAGAAATAAGACATACCTCTTCATTTTCTAGTCTTCCTCTTGTCATAACTCCTTGATACTTGTTCCTAGTTATCTGATTTTTAGAGTGGTTCGATCTTACATACCGGGGTGTCTTCATTTGTTGTTGTTCCTCAGTTACAATGGAATTTTTAGATGATACCGATGTAACTGGATCTTCATTTTGTACCGATGGATTCAATGTAGGCTCATTTGTCAGTATCTTTGTTGCTAGTTCAGAGTCTATATACCTTGAAGTTCCTCTAAACTATTCATCAATCTTCACATTTGTACTCTCAACAATTTTCCGCAATCTCTTGTTAAAACATCTATATGCTTTGCTCTTAGATGAATAACCAAGAAATATTCCTTCATCACTTCTAGGATCAAATTTGCCAATATACTCATCTCTTCTAATATAGCATTTACTCCCAAATATTCTAAAATATTTAAGAGTAGGAGTAATACCAAACCATAGTTCGTGAGGGGTCTTACCAGTTTCTCCTTTGATGTGAACTTTGTTGAATGTATAGACCGCTATGCTTACTGCCTCTCTCCAATATACATGTGATAGATTTGCTTCAGATAACATACTTCTAACTGCGTCCAAGATAGTTTTGTTTTTCCTTTCTACAACTCCATTTTGTTTTGGTGTCTGGGGTGCTAATAACTGTCTTCTGATTCCATTCACTTCACATAATGTATTAAATTCCTTAGATGTGAATTCACCTCCTTGATCTGATCTCAGACATTTGATTTTCTTACCGGTTTCATTTTCTACCATTGCTTTGAATAGTTTGAACTTCCCAAGTGCTTCTGATTTTTCTCTGAGAAAAGTAACCCAACACATTCTAGACTAGTCATCAATGATTAGCATGAAATATCTATCACCTTGTAAGCTTTTAGTTCTAGTTGGACCACATAAATCAGTGTGAATTAAGTCAAGAGCATTATTGGATTTTTTCTGGAATACTTTTAAAAGATGCTCTAACTTGTTTTCCAAATTGACATTCCTTACATACCGGATTGTGAGGTTTAACAATCTTAGGTAAATCTCTAACTGCCTTAGTAGTACTGATTTTTACCATGCAATCAAAATTTACATGACAAAGTCTCTTATGCCATAGCCAACTTTCATCAATGTGTGCAATCAAGTATGTCTTTTCACTATTATTTAAATGAAAGATGTTTCCTCTAGTTTGATTACTGGTTGCGATTTCCAAACTAGTTCTGTTCATAATTTTGCATTTTCCATTCTTGAATTGTAACTGAAATCCTTTCTCAACTAATTGACCAACACTCAAAAGATTATGCTTGAAACCTTCTACATAGTAAACATTGTTAGTATTATGCTTACCATCAAGAGATATAGTACCTTTTCCTTTGATCAAAAAAGCTTTATCATCTCCAAATCTTACCAGACCTCCATTATATTCCTGAAAGTTCAAGAATTTACCTTTATCACTAGTCATATGATATGAACATCCTGAATCAATGATCCATTCATCCTTAACTTCAACTTTAGCTACCAGAGCCTGCTCTACCAGTTGAGCAGTAGGTGCCGATTGATCTTCTGTTATAGCAACAAAAACCCATCAATTGTCTATCGAATCTTCATCAGAATCATCAGTCACGCCTTCATCAGCAAGTTAGCAAGATTTATCTTTATTCTTCTTAAATCTGTATCTCTGATATTCAGGGTTAGGCTTGTATGTTCTTCTAGCTTCTTCTCTTAGTCTAGCATGTTTGTCAGGGCATCTCAAAGCAATATGACCAATCTTATTATAGTTAAAACATTTAAAGGGTGCTTTACCTTCATACTTACTTCCAACTGGACCTTTAGGCATTTTCCTTGCAAATAGTGCTTCAAGTTCTTCAAGTTCTTCATTTTCTCTCCTGCTTTCCTCAAGTTCTCTTGCATAAAAGGCTTTCCAATCAGATTTGTCAAATGATGGTGCAGATGATGTTGATGCTTTAAAGACTAAATTTGTCTTTATAGTAGCAATAGGACCAAATTCCTCAATTTCAAAAGCTGAAAGTTTTCCAATCAATGTATCCCTAGTTACTAATGTATTAGGTATTGTTCTCAACTAATTTATAGCAGTAACTTTCATTTTATATGTCGGTGGCAATCCTCTTAAAACTTTTGAAACAATTTCATCTTCACTTAAGGTTCCTCCACAACATTTAATACCCAAAATAATTTCATTTACTCTTTCCATAAAGCAAAAATCCTTTCATCTTCTTCCATTTTCAGATTTTCATACCTAACTCGGAAGCTTTCAAGTTTTGCAATTTTGACTGTGGAATCTCCTTCATTCAATCTTTCCAAATGATACCAAATAGCTTTAGCAGTTGATCTATTTGATAATCCCATGATTTTCTGATCTGATAATGCACTCAAAAGTGCTTCTCTTGCCTTGCAATCATTTTCTTCATCTTTTCCTAAGGTAGGTGGATTAGGTTGACTTTGAGTAGGAGCAATGTAGCCATTCTTTGTAACATCCTAGATGTCCTTTCCAATGCAATTTAAATGTGTCTCCATTCTGATCTTCCATATGCCATAGTTGGTTCCATCAAGTTTAGGACTGTCCTTCTTGAAATAGTTAGTAGACATTGGATCTCCTCAAGCTGTTAAACTTCTGTAAAAAGAGGACTAGGCTCTGATACCAATTATTAGGTCCCAGAGACAATTGAGAGGGGGGGGGGGTGAATCAGTTGTCTAACAAATTCAAACCAAAAACAACTTAACCAACCTTAATGCTTAATACCAGTAAATCAGACTTTATGCTGGTAGACAGTTTATCAGTTAATTATAGTATCGGTAAAGATTAATGCATGAAACAGAAAGACAATAACATCCACTACACATAACACCAATATTTGTACATGGAAACCCTGTAAGGGGAAAAACCACGGTGGGAAACCTTACCCACAATCAGATGATACTACTACAGATAGTATGTGTATACAAATGGGATCTGCACATGCAGAAAGGCCAAGTGCCTAGAGCTCACTGCTCAAACACAAATAAGAGTCACACTGACTACAATTGGATGGTTAAATCCAATAATAATATACTGCTCAAAATAGCATCTTCATATGCTGGATTCAGTACCGGTTTAGTTCTGATATGCCTTCACAAAAACCTTGCTTCACCTTAAATGATTTTTGCATGTATAGCTATGCTTATTCTCACATATACCTTCTTATAATTCTTTTTCCCAATCGCCTATCGATCTTACAAATAAGATCTTACATATATACCATAACCTAAGACCAATTTTAGTAGGTCGGCTCTAAAATATTTTACAATAAAATCAATTTACAAGTAAATCAATAATCGATGCAATATCTGATTCAACATGTCAGCTTAATGCATTTATAATAACAATAAAATAATCTCCAAAGCGTGCCATGCCGATCTAGAATAGATAAGCTTGTCGGTGCTTGATCTAGACCTATTTGTTGGTAACAACAAATATGCAAACACAAATAATCCAATGAACATATCTCCAAGACAAAATGTCCAAACGATGTCTTCGACATAACTAAATGTTTTTCATGTCATTCCAAGTGCTGGTGAACAATATATCCTGTCAATGTACCAGATACCGGTGATTGTGCATAAAGTCACTTGCTTGCCATTGAACATAACAATTTCTCCAAAGTGCCAGAGTTGATAAGTGTTGATAGGTGTTGACATCTATGACAAAACCATACCAAAATACCAACATATACACCATCTTTATGATGCTTATTGATATAAAATAAATGTTTCCATGTTTGGATAGACAAAGTGATGATGCTTTGAACAATACGATATGTATACTTTTGGATAAGGATTTATGTGGAAGATATTTTCTTGTATAAATGTATGTTGGAATAGTAGTTCCTAGAAGTTGAATAGGGGTGTTAGTATGTTTAACCTAGGTAATTAAAGATGATGCAACTTGTTGTAACTCTTTTAACACATTGATTTCTGTAACTAAGGAACGCAAAAGGAAGATTGTTCAATTTTAACCATTTGATTTTTAAAAAGCAGGAAATGTTTATGTTAAGTTAAATGACTTGGATGTTGATTTCTATACATTCGTATATTGATTTTGTGGATTGCAATTCTCCTTAAGATAAGTTATTATTTTGGGTTATGATATGTGAGTGCGATGAATTGGTTTCCTTCTTGTTCCATCCTAGCCTTATGACTTCCAGGAGTAAGTCAGACCCTAGTGGGGGAGAATGTAGTACCCTTACCCTGTTCAGACCCTTTTTGATCTCGTTGACCAAGGTTGATTTTTTTAGTGGCTTATGTGGATGGTTGATTTATTGTGATTGTGATATGTTATTATGGTATGATGCTTCAAAGTGTGATTTGGTGAATTTGATTATGCATTATTGATGAGTAATTGTCTAGTTAGAGTGAATGTTGGATTATTAGTGAAAATTATATTTTGGCATGAGTAATTGTTTTTAAAAAATGAAAGAGAAAGGAAGTTGATTTTTAGTTGTTAGTTATTAAATTATTTATTGACTTTTGTGTTGAAAAGAAAAAAAGATTAAAATAATAATAATATTTTTTAATATAGTCATGCAAATGTTTTATTATGAAATTAGATTTTCTATTATTTATTTAAAAAGTGAATTTTTGCCCTAAATGAGATTTTGGGGAAATTGCTTATTATATTTTGAATTTTTTTTAAAAGGGGGATTAGTTTTTCATTCTAAAAAAAAAATATTTCCTCTCTCTGGAAAATGGGGTTTTGGGTGGAAGCTCTAGTATCTAGGAATGGGGAGCTCTTCTCAAATTTCTTGCCAGGAAAGCTGTGGAAGGTTCAGTTTTTGAAAACTTCTGTTTGTTCATTTGTGTCTATTTGTCATTTGTATGTTTTCTGGTTTTCTCTATGTTTGAGAAGAAAGAAGAAATGAGAGAAACTGATTTTTATTGCTACTCCTTCATGTCTCTTAGGATTGTTTTATGTGAATTTGAAAAAATGGGGGTTTGTTGTTTTATTCAGCTTGGAAGTGCGTTTGTTTAAAAAACATTGGTATGAAACACTAGATGGAAAACAAGATTTTTAAATCTTAATATTTTCAGGAAGATATACCTATTTGATGAATTTGTTGTCTTAATATATAATTTGTATTTTTTTCTTATTTGGATTATTGTGTTAGAGGAAATTCGGTTTAAAAAAAAAAGAATATCAGTTTAGAATTATATATATATATATGTGTGTGTGTGTGTGTGTGTGTGTGTGTGTGTTTATACTATGTATTTTGAATTTGCAATATGAAGGAAATGCTAAATTTGATTGGATATAGTTGTAAATGATTTTTGTGAAAACAAAGGCTATGAATAACCCTTCGGTTTAAAAAAAAAGAATATCAGTTTAGAATTTTATATATATATATATATATATATATATATATATAAATATCTATACATATACATATATATATATATGTATAGATATATATATATGTATATATATGTGTATATATATATATGTATATGTATATGTATATATATATATATATATCTATATATATATATATGTGTGTGTGTGTGTGTGTGTGTGTGTGTGTGTGTGTGTGTATGTGTGTTTATACTATGTATTTTGAATTTGCAATATGAAGGAAATGCTAAATTTGATTGGATATAGTTGTAAATGATTTTTGTGAAAACAAAGGCTATGAATAACCCTCAATAATGTTTAGATGATATGATTTTTAATTGGAACGATTTATTTTTTATTTAAATAATGATTTTGTCCTCCAATGTATTTAATTGATATTTTCATTATTAGGAATTTTGAATGCAAATAGGATTTTGTTTATAGCCGAATTGGCTTTAATCGGAAAAAGATTTATCATTGTTTTAAATGATGGCTTAGTTAGCTTATGAGTTACGTTTGTTCTATTCAAGGGTGTATGGTTTTTAAGTTAAGCATTGTGCAAATTTATTTGGGGTGTATGTTTACTTGGACCCTTTTGATGCGGTATTCCCTAATGTGGATTTTCTTAAGTGAAAGAGTCATTTATTGAAATAGATGCAATTAGAGAATGTTAGTTTTTAATTATATTTGGAGCAATCGTTATGATTCCTTAACACGGATGAGTTTAGAGTGCAAGTGTGTTCATTTGAGTTTTTACTCTTCTTGGTAGATTTTTGGTGTTGATTTGTAAGAGTCATTTTCGTGTCATGATGGTATGTTGTTGTAAGTAAGTCTGTCATGCAAGTGGGTTTGGTAAATTTTTGGTTGTGGTTGTAATTGCTTTATTTTGGATTTTGGTCTTGTCTTGTGGATAGACCAGTTGTTCTTTTCACACCTCCAATTGGTTTAACCTTGGTAGAAGGTTTGTTTAATAAGGTTGTTCTTCAGTTTTTCTTTTTGAACTCCTTATGTTAGTTGGCTTTTGTGTTTTGCCTTGGGGTTCTTTGGAGGTTGTGTAGTGTCATAAGGAAGAGTGGATTTCGCGTTGGGGTCACGCCCAAAGAGGTCAACAGGATAACCCATCGAAAGTTATTTTAAATAAATGATAAATAAATTAATTAATTGTGTTTGTGTTTCAAACATAATCAAGATTAATTATACCCCACTCATGGTTGAGTGCTAGTATAGACTCAAGATATAGTGGGAAGGCATGGAATGGTAAACCAACGACCTTGTCTTCACAAAAGGTTTGTTGGGTCCGTATAAGCCATGGATGGGGGCCAGGGGTTCAGGAAAGGCTACTATGATAACCCAGGATGGGGATCGGGGCCTATGGAGGCCTGCCAAGATAACCCATACAAGCTATGTGATGACACTCTTTCCTTCTCTTCACTAGTGTATAGTCATGTGCTGGCTTTACTTGGAGAACTCTTGTGAGAGTCATGTTTGTATGAGTACCTGATTTTCATGTTAGACCATGTGATGTTTTGTTGTGGCTTGCTTGAGGGCCTTAGTACTATCTCCTACAACAGAGGGGTGGGTCCAATTTGGGCCACATGGTCAGGTGGTAGTGCCACTTTCCATTGGGTATTTTGTTTGTGCCTTCTTGCGATGGATTAGCTTCGCAGGTGCTCTAGATGTTTCTCTTGGATTCATTTCATTATGTTGTACCAGTTGGATGCTCTTTGTTTCCTTGGATCATATTTGTATCTCTTGGATCCTTATGTGGTCGATTGTATCATTTGTTATATGTATGCCTTCATGGAAGTTGTAACTTGATGTAATCATTATGTAATTCTATATGTGACTTGATGTATTAAGTGCAGTTGTAATACTAAGTTATCCTTGCAATGTAAAAGAAGTGTACTATGATGTAGGTTAGATGTTAGTAGACTCTATCTTTAATTAAATTATTGATGTATTGTAATTGAATGGGTTAATATGAATGAAGTATAGTAATATTGTTGTTATCTCGTTCAAAATATAAACAATCATTGAGTTGTATAATTAAGTTCTTATTGCTTAAATGTATATCTTGAAAGGATTAATTGACCTTAAGGAAAGATTAGTAATTAAGTAATTCACGTTGGGAAACCCTTTAGGAGTTTGTGTTTAGTCTTCCGCATGTGCAAGTTCTATTGCAATGTTTATCTTTTACGTTAATATGTTCTAATAATTATATATATATATATATATATATATACATATATATATATATATATATATATACATATATATATATATATACATATATATATATATATACATATATATATATATATACATATATATATATATATATATATATATATATATATATATATATATTGCACTCTTTTCGAGTGTTTGTAGTTGTTTCCTTTAGGGTTTATTGGCGGGGCATTACAATTCACTTCAATCGTATTCACATTTAATAGAATTTATAGAAATATCTTTCAAGTTTGTTAGCATTATATTTGATTTGCGTAGAGTATACAATAAGGTCAAAATGCATGACATATACAATAGTGGTAATGTCATTCAAGAATTTATTATTGTTGACATTAGATTCAATGAATTAAATGTATAAGGATATATGTAGATTTTTTTTAATTGGATTTGCACTGATCATTTCCCATATGAACCAATAGAAAGAAAGAATAGTAGAATTTTTACATTTATTTAAAATAAAAATTTAAACATGGATTATAGATTTTTGTTCAAAAAAATTAATTCTACACATTTGCTAACTAAATTGATGAAAAGCATAGAATACAACGAATACATAAATTTTCTTCAATTAACAAGAACTAACAATTAATATTATCCACATAAATAGTTGCATCATATATCTATAGACACCAAAATTTGTCCATACCCAACCACACTTGACCTTTATCCCATTCTAGCCAATTAAATAAATATTTATTATTTATTTAATTAATCCTTTATCTTTATCCCTCACCTTAATTAAATAAATCTACATGTATTTAATTAAGTTTAACCTTTACATTTATCCCTTACCTTTAATTAAATAAATTTATAACCTCCATCAATTAGCCTAATTAATCCTAGCCTAATCATGATTACCATTTTCCTCAATTTTATATTCCTCTACTCATTCTCTCTCCTCATGTTCCATCCTCCTAACTCACCTACCTTTTCTCCTAATCCCCCATTAACCTACCTAATCAACCCCCTTAATCATTTGCACATCTCTAATCAACAAGATTGGGTCAACTCTTTGCCATAAATGTTTTTTCCATCTCGTCATCCAACCTTATATACCACCCACTTTTGTCTATCCAAGGAATGACTAATTCCTTGAATCTCTCCTTGACCTTGCTTCCCAATCAATTTTTAATTCCTTTATTAGTTCCTGCCTATAGGCAAGAATACTAATGCATTCATATGGTGCATTTTATTTTTTAAGGTAGCCAATCATTTGAGACTATTTTTTTAAGTTTGTTTATATTTCTATAGTTCCAATTTTTGCATATTTCCTTAGAATTCAAATAATACTATTTATCTCCTTTCTTATTGGTGTATTCTGCAAACAGTCATTGCAAAAAATGTATTTTATTAAATTTTTAGTCAAAAAATTTAACAACCATCCAAAATGTCAATAAATTTTTTGGTCTCCATAATGAAAATGGCCCTTCAAATCCACAAAAATCTGCCAAAATGTTAACACATTTAGTGAAACAAAACAAAATCAGAATAAAATATTGTTTGGTAGCTTGTATTTTTGTGACAAATGTCATCTCATTTAATGTATATTTATTATACTTTTTGACAATTGTATGTATATTGAATACAAAGAACTATTTGTATTGTACATTTTACTGTATGTGGACTTGTCACATTTAATTTTGTCTAGAAACATCCTCTCTTGATAAGTTTGATTTTTTGGGGGTTGAAACTACGCATTAATTTTGATTGATTGGTGCACACAAAGAAATTTAGTAGTGGTCATCTATTTTATTGTCATTTTACATTGTCCACGAACAAAAGAATATGTATTACTTGCTTTGAAATTTTAGATCTCCTCATCTCTCTTCTTCCAGGTAAATGTGCAGATTTTTGTTTGCATACATGAGTACTGTTTTTGTGTGGTCTGAAATCCATTCCTTTTTCTATTGTTAAAACATTTATGTTGCTGGAATTCAATGAAATTAACATGTTTTTAGTAGACTTCTTTATATTAAATCAAATCCATGGCTAATGGTAATCGTCAAACACTTATACCCGTGACACAATTGGAGCAGCTTCTTGTGGAAGAAAGGGTCCAAGATTTTTTTAAAATATTATCGCTGCATAATTTTCCTTAAGCATAAGTTTCCCCAAAAAACCTGTGGTATGGGCTTAAATACAATCTATTGTTTGCTTGCTTATGGAAATATATCATTTATTGTGCATGATAAATTTGCACCTGAGTGATTGTATTACAAAAACTCGTGGTGGTTAGCTTGTTTGTTAAAATTTTGTATATCTCATAGTTAAATGTCCTTGTTAGCTAGTTGCATAGAAATTTTGAACTATCTATTCATTTTTGCTTATTCGTAATGAAAATTGTGTAAAGTAATTTTTTGGTTAACCTTTCTAGATGAGCATTGTTAGATAAATTTGATTTAAATTTATGTTTGTTTGACTTATGTTTTGTTGTTGTGTTCACTATTAGTATGAAATCAATTTTTTTTTCAACTGATCTTTGCGTTGCATGTGAAGTATAGTTCAATTTCAAATTGGAATATTTTGGTTTGGTAGCATATTAGTAACCTTTGTGTGGATTTGTATACAGTTAATTATTTATGAATGATAACCTTTCTTATAAATTGAGAATGCACGATATTGTGATCAAGGTAATGTCAACCATACTATTTTTCTTATGTTTTGTGAACTACAAACAATGTAATAAGAGATTATATGTATTCTTCAGGATTAGACTAAAATGAAAGTTCGAGTTAGTAACTATATGGTTGAGAACACCATCAATCTATTCATCTTTTTTCAGCTATAGCATAAGTAGTTTTGGATTTTAATATAGCATTTGATATGTGATATTTGTTAAATTTGTGAGTTAGCTTATATGTTGAAGCCACTACTAAAAGTCACAGTGATTGCCCTAAATGACCAGAAGAAGTTTGTAGTTATTTGCTTTGGTAGTTATGTTAGGAATAGTTGGATTGTGAATCTTTTATTTCAATAGTGTTGTGGTAATGTCATAATTGTAAGATAAGCCCGTGTTTAGGATATGTCTTATGTTTAATGTGAAAGGAAATGGTAAGTACAAGTTGAGGCAAACTATGAAGGTTATGGTGACCAACTGTCACTGCTTCCTAAATTGGCAGTGAGGATTATGCATATCCTGAGGAAGTAGAAATCCAACTAAAGCTACTTATTACCCCTGATGAGAAATATTAGTATCAAGTCAAAATGATTTCAATTTCAGACTACCATAATATGCATGGGTACAAGGGGTGAGCAATTTGATCCAATCTGCAGAATTTGGTTGGAATCAACTCTAATTTTTGTGTTAGGTGAAGTTAGTTTATTGGCATAGGAGTGTTTGATATCACCTTGTGCTTGCACGGGTGTGTTTCTGATCATATTCGAGTTGTAATTTTTTTCTTAATGCTAGACTTATTGGATTATTGTTATGCAACAACAGGGTTTGTGTAAGATCCTTAATTGTAAGTTTGAAAGATCCTTGAGATGACAACACTGTCTACTACTAATGATCTTCTAGGCTCTTGGAATCTGTACTTATTTTTTTATTTCAATAGAAAAAATAGTTACTAATTTTTAGTTATATAACCCTCGTAACAAAATAGATGGTAAGCATTCAACTGTCTTGACATCAATTTTCGAGCAGAAATATCAGCCTTTTCATGGACAAATTCTTCAACCAACTCTCTTCTTAACTTTGACATTGCAAAAAAAAAAACCATCTACAACTTTTTTCTTTAATTGTCTGGATTGCAAGAAAGGTAATTTTTTTCCTTTTAACCCTCATACTTAATTTGCCGACTTTATCTATATATTTGTCTAATTGTTTGTCTTTTGTTATAAAGATTTACAGAAACACAACCAAATTCTTTGTAGCCAATTGAAATCCATTAACAACTAATTCATTACAGAGCTCCGATACATGACATTTGACAAAGTGTATGTAGGTACTAAATAAAAATAATAAAAAGATGAGAAATTTTCACAAGCTATGATTTTACTTGTAGACTGTCATTTGCATTTCCTTTGTTGACAATGGTGTAGTAGAATTCAGCCTCTAGTTTTTATCTTCCAATTTTCATTTTTATTCTAAAGAGTTTGTATTTTTTACAGACGCAAGAAGATCTACATCTATTCATCAAACCATTATAATGTTTTGTATTGTAATCTTCAAAATGTTGAAATTTCACAACACTTAAAATGCAATGATTATCTTATTACCGAATAATTCAATGTATTCATCATGATTGTACTGTTTTTCTACCTTCTTAGTTTTATAGCAGATGCTAATAAAAGTTCCCACAATTCTGTATAGGAAAAAATTACAAGATATAAAAATCAAAAAATTTATAAATAATCTACATAAATCTTATCTATCCACTATAAATATCAAAATATTAAATTCTTGTGTATAAATAATAATTTGAAAAATTCACAATATTTATAGACCAATGGGTAACTAATAAATTTGTCGACTTTTTACTTTCTAGGCCATTACTCTCTATTTATGCACACTGTTGATTTAACTTAATAAGCAATTATTATCTTATCATTAAACCTTTTCAGCGATAACATAATTTTTGTCTCCAATCTAGATGGTTATAGCTAATACAATTGTAATATTCATATCCATAGGTAACTACGTTACCTACTAACAACTACTCTACCCTATAATAACTATAGGCAGGAACTTGACGCTTTGTGTCTCTTGTTCTTTATTCTCCCCATTCCCCCTATTTCTTGGGAATTTTTTAATTCCCCTTGTCCTCTCCCAAGGAATTTAAAATTATTTTATTTTATTCCCAAGGCACTTGGGGAACTCTTCCCCATATACTTGAGAAGTGTGGAAACAAGAAATTCCTTTATGACAAATCTTTTGGATCTCCCACTTGTCATCTCAAATCCTCCCCCTCTCACATTAATGTCACAACCCTCCTTTATCACTTTTTTTGATTTAAAAATACAAAACTCTATTTATATTCTTTGGATGAATTATGGAATGAATATTGTAAGGGAATAAAAATAATAAACCCCCACACACATGGAAAATGCATAGATATTTTAAATTAGTTATTTAATTTCCCTCACCCAAATTAAGGCACATGTTGTAGGAGGAATAAGAAGCTTCTAGAGACTTCTCCACCTCCTTGCATGTAACTCCTCCCACTAAGCCCAATTAATTTGCATGGAGGCCAAATTGGGAGAGAATCTCCTCTTTTTCCAATTAATAATTAGGTAGTGGGAATTTGAAATTTCTTTTATAAAATAGGTACAAGTTTCAAAAGAAAAGTTAGCTATTCCATAAGAAATTCGGCAATTTCTCCTTGTAGTCCATTTTTCATTGCAGCCAAGGTTTTGTTGGGAGGATTTCTCTTCAAATTGGAGGATCAAGGAAGACTCTACACCATCTTCAAGCATCCAGGTTCCTTCAACTTAGTTTATGCATCTTATTTTTATGGTGGATTAGATTTGATTAGATTAATTATGAGTATGCAATTCATTTGTGTTTGTTAAAGAATTAGTTTTAGATTTTGTAGAAAATGAGAGTCATGGTTTTAAAATTGTGTTTAAATTCTTGATAGGAAACTGGTTTTAGATTTTGTAAAGAATGAGATTTATTGTTAAATAAGATTCATTGTTTAATTCTGATAAGAAATTAGTTTCAGATTTTTAGAAAATAAAATTCATTGTTTAAAATTTCGATAAGGAATTTGTTTCAGATTTTGTAGAATGAAATTCATTGTTTTAAATAAGAAATTTGGTTCAGGAAATTCATTGTTTTAAATTCTTAGTTTCTGATTTGTAGAAAATAAGATTCATTGTTTAGTTTCAGATTTTTAGAAAATAAAATTCATTGTTTAAAATTTTGATAAGGAATTTGTTTCAGATTTCGTAGAATGAAATTCATTGTTTTAAATAAGAAATTTGTTTCATGAAATTCATTGCCTTAAATTCTTAGTTTCTGATTTGTAGAAAAATGAGATTCATTGTTTAAATCTGATAAGAAATTAGTTTCAGAGTAAATGGAAATTAGATTCATTATCTTCAGTTTATTTTGATAAAAATTGGACCTCCCTGTGTGTATAAATAAATGAGTTCCTTTCTCTGTGAATGAATTTTTCCTGTGTAGGAAACAAAAGAAATGAAGAAAAGGAATAAATCCTCTCTATCTGTGAATGTATTTCCCTGTAGAAAACAAAGAAATGAAAAAAAATTCCTCTGGTTACTACTTCATCTATCCCTGAAATTAATCTATAAACACTGTTAATTACTCATTATTAACCTGCTCTGAGTAATCTTCAAATGTCTTTAATAGTTATAATACTCCTGTATAAAGTGATAATGATAATACTGTAACAAATATATATATATATATATATATATATATATATATATATATAAATATATATATATATATATATATATATATATATATATAAATGAGTAACCAAAAAAAAAAAAACGAGAAAGCTTTTCGAACTCAAACCTTCCCCGAGCCCGTAACGCATGGCGTTTTTTGCTGATTGGACGTCGGCAACAGTGCATGGGCGGTTACGTAGTAACCGTCGCGGAGTACGGGGCCGCGGGTTCCCTCACCTCTGCGGTCCTGCGCATGCAGGGCCGCAGGGGTGATGGGACCCGTGGTCCCCACCCCGCAACCCCTTTATTACCATAACAAATGCAAGCCTTTCTCCATTAAGTTTAAAATCGATTTTTTTTCGTATTTCGGAATTTGAAGTTTCAAAATTGTTTTTTTTTAAATAAAATAATCTAAGTTAATTACCATGTAGTTAATTTCTTTTTAAGTTGATAATAATGGCAGTTAATGATGATTTTTTTTATTTCTTAGTGTAAATTTAGGGATATTGACTTTCAATTAAAATGGGATTAATATGTGGCAAGATGGTAATTAAAACTATCCTTAATAAACTTTAGATTTGTAGACTATATTCTTCAAAAAAATGAACCATTGGGACTCTTGATTGGTCTTTAGAGATTAACTTACCTTATTACAAATATTTAGATTTAATCGTCATTTTTGGAATCGCTAAGTCATCCTACATCATGGATTAATTGCTTTCATTCATAGCATGCGAATTATCATATCTTTCATGCAATTACTATTATGCAAGTTTCATTTGTTATGCAAATTTCGCTTCAAGTAGTTACTTCAATTATTTACGCTTTCATTTTGTCATTCGTAGTTAGAAAACTAAATAAAGGAAGTTGGAAAACCAAAACTAGCAGCGTTCGGTATATATGGTGCCTCTGGGTCACGCTTACGGGTAATGCCGTCGTGTTGAACTACTGCACTTAACGCCTAATAAAGCTGCATTAACGACGTCTGTGGCATCGTCCCTATAAATCGTCGGGGAGTAATAAGGGTCATTTGGAAGTTAAAAATCCAAGGGGCGGGTAATCCCTCTTGGATCGATAATTAATAAGATAACTTTTAATTGAATTTCACATCCGTTGAGATAAACCATAGTAAACCCCTCTTAGGGATGGTCTAGTTAAGAGCTCTCGTGAAAATGACTTTATTTATTTATTTATTCACCTCGAAGGGATATTGGTGATTGAAATTGGGTGACGCTCATGATAAGAATTAGGTTCTAGTTATTTTGTTTAGGCCACAAGCAATAGGCCATCTTGAGCCTTCGCTTAAGTGCTACCTTCGTGGGTAGCAACCGCAGAGAAACTGTCTGGGACACTGACCCTAGAAAGGGTTGCGTACCCACAAAAATCAGTTTACATCAAACCATAGATTAGAAGATAGAACTACATACTTTACGCCTTGATCCCACGCCGAAGTGGGTATGTAGGCAGTCTTGGGACGGAGTTGTCCCTCGTACTCAGGCGTTCGTGGGTGGGGTCTAGGCTTGGTTGAGTAAGAATCCTAATCGAAAGATAAGATAATCAAACTCAATTCAATGCATACTCGGAAGGAATCCTGTATGGATTCGCTTGACTTCCCGAGGCTTTAAGCCAAATTCCGAGGCGGAATTCAAGCTTGTCTTATTTTCTTATTACTCCTAAGGACGGCGACCTCGGTGCATTCTTGTTAGAAGAATGTAGTACTTAGTGAGTGGCTCAGGACCCGAATGGTCCCGATGAGTCTAAGTCTCTGGCCAGAGCATCTCCTATCCCGTTTGGATGGATGCCTACCCTGTATGGGTAGATGCCTATCCCGTATTGGATAGATGAAATTTACGTCCCGTATGGACAACTGCCTAACCCGTATGGTTAGAAGCTCATCCCGAATGGATGAATGCCCAGTCCTATTTGGATGGATGCCCAGAGTATGCAATTGAATAAAACGTAAATAAAAAAAATATATACCCAAATTTTGTTGGATCAATTTTGGTGGGTTATTACATGTGGTATCAGAGCAAAGGTTCAAATCTAGGCCTTGTGCTCACTTCAATTTATTCAACTAAGGGAATGTTTTACAATAATAGAAATTAAATTTTATTCTTCAGAAAGAAACTAACTACATAATTTAACTTCCAGGTAAAACCTCGAATGGCAAGAGGAAGAGGAAGAGGAAGAGGAAGAGGTAGAGGAAGAGGAAGGGGTAATGGAAGACGTACTAGGAGTCAAAGGGAGGAAAACCATGAAGGAAACCATGAGGAAGATCATGAAGAGGATCGACACAACCTAGGTAATAACGGAGATGGGGTCCAAGCTATAATCGACCTTCTAACCGAACAAAGAGATAAAATCAACTTCCTGGAACAATCACTGCAGGACCTTAGGGAAAGGCAGAATGACTATGAGAATAGAAGTGGTACCGAGAATGGAAACCCTGGTAGCAATCAAGGAAATGTGATGGGTAATGGAAAGGAAAATAACATATTAGAACTCTCCAAGGATTTGAAGAAAATCACCCCTCCTAAGTTCGATGGGAGGCAGATTGGTGAAGGGGCTGAGAATTGGCTAAATGAAATGGAGAAATATTTTGAGCTAAGAGATTTCAGCGAAACAACTAAGGCTTTATGGGGCTCCTATCAACTCACAGGGGAGGCGGCTAGTTGGTGGACCAACACCAAGGAACAAAATGGGTATAACAGGGATACAATCACATGGGATCAATTTGTTCACCATTTTCGAGATAGGTGGCTTCCTCAATTGTTCTTTGATGAGAAAGTGACAGAATTCCATAACCTACGTCAAGGGTCCCTATCCGTTCAACAATATTGGGATAAATTCGCCAAGTTGCTTAAGTATGTGCCTATGTACCAAAGGGATGAAGAAGGCCAAGCAAGGAAGTTCATTTTGGGGCTGAATACCAACATAGGGGCAGAGGTTGACATGCATGGACCCAGAAATATGAATGAAGTACTTGAAAAGTCCCTAAGGCAAGAGAGGAAGATTCAGACACTAGCAGGACGAAACTATAATGGGAATCACTCATTCAAAAGGAAGCAAGAATTCAATGGAAACACTAATTTCAACAAGGGTCAAAGGAATAACTCTTCCGAAAGGAGACCACCGCCTAATCAATATCAGAGGAATGGAAATGATAATAACAGGGGCAACAATAATAGGGGCAATGATAACAGGGGCAATAATAACAGGGGCAATGATAACAGAGGCAACTATAACAGGAATGACCAGCAGAACAGGATAACTTATCCACCCAGGGGAAATGAAACAAGGAATGATCCCCCTAGAAATCAAGGTAGGAGAGGTCCTCCAGGCGGATGCTTTATGTGCGGGGAAAATCATTTTGCTAGAGACTGCCCCAGGATGCAAGGACAAATTAGAGCCAATCAACCCCAACAAGGGCCCCAACAGAGGATTCATGCAGCAGTTAGGAACCAAAGAAGAAGATACCAGAATGTTCCCGTGGAAACTACAGGTACACTATTTGAACAACCAATATCAATTCTAATTGACACGGGATCATCTGAATGTTTCATCTCACCTGAATTAGTGAACAAATATGCATTTAAAGTTAATCAAATGGAGTCATCATGGACGGTTCAATATGGGGATAAGGCAACTAGAGAAGTAACTAAGTGCTTACCAAGGGCAAAGGTACAATTCCCTGAGTTCGAAACAAGGGTAGATCTCTATGTGGCACCCTTAGGATTATATGATGTAATTATGGGAATGAGTTGGTTAGCAGACCATCAAGCTAATGTAGATTGTTATAGCAAAATTGTTGAATGTTTGGATGATGGGGGGAAAAGGGTCAAAATCCAAGGAAAGTTTAAACCCATTAATGTAGAAACTATCTCAGCAATGCAATTAAAGAAGGAAAGGAGAAGAGGAGGACAAATCTTTATGGTCGAATTTGATGAAGGGAAGGAGGAAAATACACCAACATTTGAAAATACCCCTTTCTTAAGAGAGTTTAGGGATGTTTTTCCAGAAGAACTACCCGGTTTACCCCCTAAGAGAAAGTTTGACTTTTCTATCGAAGTACTCCCAGGAGCTGAACCAGTATCAAAGGCACCTTACCGGATGAACACAACCGAATTACAAGAGCTCAAAATGCAATTAGAGGAACTCTTAGCTAAGGGATTAATAAGGCCAAGTGTATCACCATGGGGAGCGCCAGTTTTATTTGTTAAGAAGAAGGATGGAACCTTAAGGCTATGCATCGACTATAGGATGTTGAACAAAGTTACCATAAAGAATAGGTATCCCTTACCTCGCATAGAGGACCTTTTTGACCAAATGAAAGGAGCGGCAGTTTTCTCCAAGATAGATCTTCGGTCAGGGTACCATCAACTCAGAATTAAGGAAGAAGACATTCCAAAGACAGCTTTCAGGACGAGATATGGACACTATGAATTCACAGTAGTTCCTTTTGGAGTAACTAATGCCCCAGCTGCATTCATGAACCTGATGAATAGTGTATTCCATGACTACTTGGATAAGTTTGTTTTGGTATTCTTGGATGACATTTTGATTTATTCTAGAAATGAAGAGGAACATTTAGCGCACCTACAGATTGTTTTGCAAAGATTGAGAGAACATAAGTTATATGGAAAATTGTCCAAATGCGCCTTCTTTGAGGAAAAGATTCACTATCTTGGGCATATAATATCAAAGGAAGGAATAGCAGTCGACCCAGATAAAATAAAGGCGATAGTAGAATGGCCAATCCCTAAGAATGTTTCAGAGGTAAGAAGCTTTATGGGGCTAGCAGGTTACTATAGGAGGTTTGTGGAAGGATTCTCTAAGGTAGCAAATCCCATCACCTCGTTGCAACGGAAGGGCAAAAGGTTTGTATGGACCGAGCAAAGTGATAAGGCATTCCAAATCTTGAAGGGAAAACTAACTTCAGCACCCATTCTAAAGGTACCAGACCCAAATGGACACTTCACAGTTGTAACAGATGCTTCTATTGAAGGGTTAGGAGGGGTACTTGTCCAAGATGAAGGGGTAGTGGCTTATGAATCTAGGAAGCTAAAGACTCATGAAGTCAATTATGCACCCCACGACTTAGAGTTGGCAGCAATTGTGCATGCCCTGCAAAAGTGGAGACATTTCTTACTAGGGAAGCCCTTTGAGCTTAAGTCGGACAACCAAGGGCTAAAATACATCTTTACCCAACCTCACTTAAATGCCAGACAAAGAAGGTGGCTAGAGTTCTTAAGCGAATATGACTTTGAGATCGAATATATTAAGGGGAAAGAAAATAGGGTGGCAGATGCCTTAAGTAGGAGAAGACACTTGATGACTATAGCAACCTTCAAAACCTCTTTCAAAAAGCAAGTAATGGATGAACAAGGACATGACCCATGGTATGAGCAAGTCAAATTAACTATAAGACACAACCCGACCGACCCTAAGGTTGAAGGGTACACATTTGATGAAGATGGGCTACTCAGATACAATAACAGAATCTATGTTCCTAATTCAGGGAATTTAAGGGAAGTAGTTTTATCGGAGGCTCACAATGCCCCTTATTCAGGCCACCCAGGAGTTAACAAACTTTATGCAGATCTAAAGAAGTTATACTTTTGGCAAGGGTTGAAGAACGATATTGTCAAGTATGTAGCCAAATGTTTGGAGTGTCAAAGAGTCAAGGCAGAACATAGGCACCCAGCTGGATTGTTACAATCGCACGATGTACCCCAACATAAGTGGCAAGTTATTAGTATGGATTTTGTACAAGGGCTACCCATGTCACCTTCTAGGCATGATGCAATAATGGTGGTAATTGACAAGCTCACTAAGGTGGCACACTTTATACCAGGAAATCTGACAGATGATGCACCCACCTTGGCTAGACGTTTCATTAAGGAGATAGTTAGGTTGCACGGAGTACCAGAGAAAATCATATCAGACAGAGATGCAAGATTCACTTCCAGGTTTTGGACCACACTTCAATCAGCCCTAGGGACTCAACTAAATTTTAGCACCGCATACCACCCGGAAACCGACGGTCAGACAGAAAGGACAAATCAGATTATGGAAGACCTGCTTCGTATGTACTGCATGGACCAACAGAGAAAATGGGAAGAGTACCTACCTTTGGTAGAGTTTGCCTACAATAATACATATCAAACATCTTTGGGAATGGCACCTTTTGAAGCTTTGTATGGTAGACCATGTCGAACACCTTTGAGTTGGGATAGTCTTGAAGATAGAGTGATTATTGGGCCAGATATGTTGAGAGAAATGGAAAGGAAAACTAAGGAAATTAGGCAAAGGTTGAAGGAAGCCTCGGATAGGCAGAAGAGTTATGCAGATAAAAACAGAACACCAAGGGAGTTTGAAGTAGGAGAGAAAGTCTTCCTAAGGGTTAGGCCACACAAGAGTTCCATAAGATTTGGGAAAAAGACTAAGCTTGCACCTCGTTATGTCGGACCCTTTGAAATATTGGGAAGAATTAATCCAGTTGCTTATCGGTTAGCCTTGCCTCCCCAATTGAGCCGAATCCATGATGTTTTCCATGTATCTCTTCTTAAGAAATATGTACCTGATGAGAAACACATTTTGAATTGGGATGCCTTGCAGGTCCAAGAAATGGGGGGAATAATGATAGAGCCATTCAGAATCTTGGAGAGGCGCCAGTGCCAGTTGCGCAACAGAGAGGTTGATCAGTGCAAAGTGCAATGGGACCAGTACGACGAGAAGAATGCCACCTGGGAGGATACTAAGGAGATGCAGCAGCTATTTCCCTTTTTGTTTTGAACATGAACTATAAACTCTTTTGAATACATTTAATAAGTGCATCGGGACGATGCACCAATTAAGGGGGGGAGGATGTCACAACCCTCCTTTATCACTTTTTTTGATTTAAAAATACAAAACTCTATTTATATTCTTTGGATGAATTATGGAATGAATATTGTAAGGGAATAAAAATAATAAACCCCCACACACATGGAAAATGCATAGATATTTTAAATTAGTTATTTAATTTCCCTCACCCAAATTAAGGCACATGTTGTAGGAGGAATAAGAAGCTTCTAGAGACTTCTCCACCTCCTTGCATGTAACTCCTCCCACTAAGCCCAATTAATTTGCATGGAGGCCAAATTGGGAGAGAATCTCCTCTTTTTCCAATTAATAATTAGGTAGTGGGAATTTGAAATTTCTTTTATAAAATAGGTACAAGTTTCAAAAGAAAAGTTAGCTATTCCATAAGAAATTCGGCAATTTCTCCTTGTAGTCCATTTTTCATTGCAGCCAAGGTTTTGTTGGGAGGATTTCTCTTCAAATTGGAGGATCAAGGAAGACTCTACACCATCTTCAAGCATCCAGGTTCCTTCAACTTAGTTTATGCATCTTATTTTTATGGTGGATTAGATTTGATTAGATTAATTATGAGTATGCAATTCATTTGTGTTTGTTAAAGAATTAGTTTTAGATTTTGTAGAAAATGAGAGTCATGGTTTTAAAATTGTGTTTAAATTCTTGATAGGAAACTGGTTTTAGATTTTGTAAAGAATGAGATTTATTGTTAAATAAGATTCATTGTTTAATTCTGATAAGAAATTAGTTTCAGATTTTTAGAAAATAAAATTCATTGTTTAAAATTTCGATAAGGAATTTGTTTCAGATTTTGTAGAATGAAATTCATTGTTTTAAATAAGAAATTTGGTTCAGGAAATTCATTGTTTTAAATTCTTAGTTTCTGATTTGTAGAAAATAAGATTCATTGTTTAGTTTCAGATTTTTAGAAAATAAAATTCATTGTTTAAAATTTTGATAAGGAATTTGTTTCAGATTTCGTAGAATGAAATTCATTGTTTTAAATAAGAAATTTGTTTCATGAAATTCATTGCCTTAAATTCTTAGTTTCTGATTTGTAGAAAAATGAGATTCATTGTTTAAATCTGATAAGAAATTAGTTTCAGAGTAAATGGAAATTAGATTCATTATCTTCAGTTTATTTTGATAAAAATTGGACCTCCCTGTGTGTATAAATAAATGAGTTCCTTTCTCTGTGAATGAATTTTTCCTGTGTAGGAAACAAAAGAAATGAAGAAAAGGAATAAATCCTCTCTATCTGTGAATGTATTTCCCTGTAGAAAACAAAGAAATGAAAAAAAATTCCTCTGGTTACTACTTCATCTATCCCTGAAATTAATCTATAAACACTGTTAATTACTCATTATTAACCTGCTCTGAGTAATCTTCAAATGTCTTTAATAGTTATAATACTCCTGTATAAAGTGATAATGATAATACTGTAACAAATATATATATATATATATATATATAAATATATATATATATATATATATATATATATATATATATAAATGAGTAACCAAAAAAAAAAAAACGAGAAAGCTTTTCGAACTCAAACCTTCCCCGAGCCCGTAACGCATGGCGTTTTTTGCTGATTGGACGTCGGCAACAGTGCATGGGCGGTTACGTAGTAACCGTCGCGGAGTACGGGGCTGCGGGTTCCCTCACCTCTGCGGTCCTGCGCATGCAGGGCCGCAGGGGTGATGGGACCCGTGGTCCCCACCCCGCAACCCCTTTATTACCATAACAAATGCAAGCCTTTCTCCATTAAGTTTAAAATCGATTTTTTTTCGTATTTCGGAATTTGAAGTTTCAAAATTGTTTTTTTTTAAATAAAATAATCTAAGTTAATTACCATGTAGTTAATTTCTTTTTAAGTTGATAATAATGGCAGTTAATGATGATTTTTTTTATTTCTTAGTGTAAATTTAGGGATATTGACTTTCAATTAAAATGGGATTAATATGTGGCAAGATGGTAATTAAAACTATCCTTAATAAACTTTAGATTTGTAGACTATATTCTTCAAAAAAAATGAACCATTGGGACTCTTGATTGGTCTTTAGAGATTAACTTACCTTATTACAAATATTTAGATTTAATCGTCATTTTTGGAATCGCTAAGTCATCCTACATCATGGATTAATTGCTTTCATTCATAGCATGCGAATTATCATATCTTTCATGCAATTACTATTATGCAAATTTCATTTGTTATGCAAATTTCGCTTCAAGTAGTTACTTCAATTATTTACGCTTTCATTTTGTCATTCGTAGTTAGAAAACTAAATAAAGGAAGTTGGAAAACCAAAACTAGCAGCGTTCGGTATATATGGTGCCTCTGGGTCACGCTTACGGGTAATGCCGTCGTGTTGAACTACTGCACTTAACGCCTAATAAAGCTGCATTAACGACGTCTGTGGCATCGTCCCTATAAATCGTCGGGGAGTAATAAGGGTCATTTGGAAGTTAAAAATCCAAGGGGCGGGTAATCCCTCTTGGATCGATAATTAATAAGATAACTTTTAATTGAATTTCACATCCGTTGAGATAAACCATAGTAAACCCCTCTTAGGGATGGTCTAGTTAAGAGCTCTCGTGAAAATGACTTTATTTATTTATTTATTCACCTCGAAGGGATATTGGTGATTGAAATTGGGTGACGCTCATGATAAGAATTAGGTTCTAGTTATTTTGTTTAGGCCACAAGCAATAGGCCATCTTGAGCCTTCGCTTAAGTGCTACCTTCGTGGGTAGCAACCGCAGAGAAACTGTCTGGGACACTGACCCTAGAAAGGGTTGCGTACCCACAAAAATCAGTTTACATCAAACCATAGATTAGAAGATAGAACTACATACTTTACGCCTTGATCCCACGCCGAAGTGGGTATGTAGGCAGTCTTGGGACGGAGTTGTCCCTCGTACTCAGGCGTTCGTGGGTGGGGTCTAGGCTTGGTTGAGTAAGAATCCTAATCGAAAGATAAGATAATCAAACTCAATTCAATGCATACTCGGAAGGAATCCCGTATGGATTCGCTTGACTTCCCGAGGCTTTAAGCCAAATTCCGAGGCGGAATTCAAGCTTGTCTTATTTTCTTATTACTCCTAAGGACGGCGACCTCGGTGCATTCTTGTTAGAAGAATGTAGTACTTAGTGAGTGGCTCAGGACCCGAATGGTCCCGATGAGTCTAAGTCTCTGGCCAGAGCATCTCCTATCCCGTTTGGATGGATGCCTACCCTGTATGGGTAGATGCCTATCCCGTATTGGATAGATGAAATTTACGTCCCGTATGGACAACTGCCTAACCCGTATGGTTAGAAGCTCATCCCGAATGGATGAATGCCCAGTCCTATTTGGATGGATGCCCAGAGTATGCAATTGAATAAAACGTAAATAAAAAAAAAATATACCCAAATTTTGTTGGATCAATTTTGGTGGGTTATTACAATTAAATCTTGGCCCTCCATTTCTCTTCAATCCCGATCATCCATTTTGAGCCCCTCCAGTCTATAAATTGGAGTCTCCTCCCTTCACAAATCATCCATCACTTCTACATTGTTATGCTATCAATTTTAGTCAATAAATCACCCATTGCTACCAAATTATGCTCAATCTTGACTTGGTTAATCCATCATCCATCATCCAATATTATCTTTTTGTTGTGTAGTGGAGAGCAATCCACATCCCTCAATCCAAAGGAGCAAATCAAATGGATACCAAGGGTGCACTTCCACTTCAAGATCAATTGGAGGAGGTGAAGAGAGAAGCTTAAAAAGGTTGTTTTCTTTGATTTTATCGATTTTATGTGTTTATGTTTATGTTTTTACATGCCTAACCTTCTAATGCCCAATTTCTTCATACTCAATATCCAATGTTAAAACCCTTCTTAAATTGTATCTAAACAAAAAATACTAGATGGAAAATTCTAAATATTCCAACATGTCATCTAAATATACAAACAAAGTGCTCTTAAGAATCTAATACAGAAGCTTCTATAACCCCTAGATAAGAGATTAAAAACATCCATGGGAAAAAGATTTTGACTAACCATATTGTGGATAAGCTAGGTGAGGTCAAGGATGCCCTTACACTTAGACATATAGAGGGATTAGTGAGAATATTATACAAGAAATCACTTGTACTTTCTTTGTGCAATGTCTCTATTTCACTTAGGAAAAATGGTTATTTTAAATTATTTTACTCCCTAAATTAATGGAATGGACAACCTAGAGTTGCAATAAAAATTCGTTAAATCAAGGATCAAAAGGGACATAAAGTGTTCACTATCAATAGATGTTTATGTTTATATTTGAAGGTGTTTGGGCAAGTTTCTACTACAAAATAATTTCCAAATTTGTCTCTTAATCACTAAATATATTAAATTAAAAAAATAAAACAACTTGCTATAGAGAAAAATGACTACCCCACTTTATGATGAAGGTAATACAGAATCAATTCCTATCTCTAACTATGAGATTGAGCCTTTTGATTTCAAAATATTTGAGGCCTACTTTGAAAACACTTACATAGGTATTTTTTGGGTTACAAAAAAAAATATAAAGGACTCCATGTTTATGGCTTGACAAATATCCAAACAAATTGTTTGATTATAACACCTGAAAATATGGCTAAATTATAGATGTGTTTATTTTTTGGGTTACTCCAATATATGCCACATCTACTTGCATGCTTTGGTAAGAGACTAGGGAGATAAATTGGGAATCTAAATGGCTTCTATTGAATCTCTTAATATTACACAAAATCTCATTCAAATATAGACTCATAATTTAAACAAATATGATTGCAAGATGTTATATTTTATATTTGAAGATCATTTTATTACCCAACATATTGATAAGGTTGGGATATAATGTACTAAGGATGATTGACAAAAATCTAGAAAAAATTATGGTTGTGAGATCTTACTCCAGAATTACATATTAACTATGCAACTACCAAGACTAGTTATTTATATGTTTTTTAAATAGGGCAGTCATTCTAGAAATCAATGTGATAGTTTTACAATTCATTTTGCATTCATTTCCTTGACCACAAGAATAAGGGCTTACCTTCCCTTGAAATTTAGTTCACTAATTTTACCATTTTGAGGAAGGAATGATGTTATAAATTAAAAATGAAATTGTGGACACTAGATAATATGATCCTAGGGGCTTATTTATTCTTCAAGGAATATAATAGGAAGTTTAAGACACAAGCATAAATATTTGGCAAGGGAAGACATAATTATAAAATACCAAAATAAATTTAATAAAGAAATTTGAAGAGGAAAATGTATGAGAAATGTGCTTGTAGAGATAAGAAGAAAGTTGAATGACCCCAAATGAAAGGGGGCATTTCACGAAGAACACTATAGAGAGGATGATGATCCAAATATATTATGTGAATACTATAGGGATAATTCCATGTAGAACTATGCCCATGGATATGGATGATCTAGCTAGAGAGGTAGACCCAACAACAAGTGATCCTTCTTAAATTATCCAAGTTATAGATAATATTCATTTCATTGAGTATTTCTCCACTAGCTATCAATCAACCCATAGTACAATAAGATAATTTTAAGCTATAATACCTTCTCATTCTTTCATGATTTAATAAGTTAGTAAATGTGGTAAATATTTTGTCCTTCTAAATGATCCTCTTAAAGAGGTATAGAATGAAAAGTTTAAACCACTATCTTAGGTATTTCTTCCATGCTTCATTTATTTGATGATAATGATGTTGTTGAGTAGGTTAGGAAGAAATTAGGTGAAGCATGCATGTCTAATAACCAATTCATCAATATTGATGAATTCAAAGTATTCATTATCATAATGAGAGTTAAGGCAAGAAAAGATGCACAAATTAAATTGGAGTATGAAAAGATAATTACTGAAGACTTCAATATATTAGAGAGTGAATCCTCAATTTTTTATATAAACACTAAGGGAATGAATATTAAGTAAATATAATATTCCTAAAGGCAAGTGGATGTCTTATTCTCCATAGTTGGTATATTGTTTCTATAGACACCTAATAGGTGTATACAATATATTTTGTAGCTTTTCATAGCTTGAGAAGAAGGCATACCCTTGGTGATGTCTCTACTATTGTTCAAGGAAAGGTTATAAAGATTTAAATGCAACCCGATGAATAGAACACTAGATATATAGACTTTAGCTCTTGACCATGACAATCCCATTAGAAGAAACCTTTAGCAATGCCAAGATAATTAATTGTAAGAAGAGTGGATGTTTTTATTCACCTTGAGGCTACATGTTTTTCTATCCATAAATGAAAATTCAATGAAGCCTCAATTATAAAGTTATAGGTGTATTATGACTAGTTGCTTCATGAGAATTTAAGGCCGATAAATGAATATAACAAGAAAAAGGCTAAGGTAGAGAACTGCAAAGAAGATCTTCAAGCCACAAAGTCTAAAGCCCTTGTGCTTCTTCCTTAATCTCAAAATAGTAAAATTTTATAAGAGGGAATGGGCATATTAAAATTCCTAGTTAAAGAGCCTGAGGAATAAAATCATGCAATAAAGGGTTAAAAAAATGACATAGAGACCATGGTAAAATCAATTTTAGGACTACAGTGCAAAATGTTCTTAGATTTGTGGATGATTATTTTACAATGAAATATGAAAATTTAAACCACTCTCCATAAGTATAGGATGCTAATAACAAGATATATAACATAAAGATAGCATGGCCTCCAACTCTTTCTCTTTGGAATTCTATTAATATAATTTCTTAAGTATGTACTAGAGTGCTCAATTTAAATTATTGAGATACATATTGTCAATAAATTATTATACATGATCTACCATCTTTCATAAGTGATATAACTATTATCACCCTGATTTTCTAGTTAGAGGTGAGCATTAATAGCCAACAAGGTCCCTTTTTTGAGTGATACTAGGCCCCCACTTCAAGAGGTATGATCTTACATGGATGAAATTTCAATGAAGTTGAGTATATGAAGAACATAATTTTTAGAACATGAAATACAAAAAGTTAATTTTTGGGCTATAGAATTTATTTTTTAGCAAAAAAGAAAAAATTAAAGTTGTTCATCGTCACTTCTAGGATGCATATTTATATATCTTTGTGATAACCATAGTTTATTAAAAAATGGTACTCTAATAGCCTCTTGGATCAAAAGTTACAACTTCCAAAAGTTGAGAAATATAAAAACAAATCAAACATAGAAAATGGTTGTGGGAGGGAGTTATGCTTGTGGTTACAATGCATAAAAATGAATCTTTGAATGGAGATAATGAAGCTAAAATTAAATAGTTGAGCAAGTGGATTATGATACGCATATGACATGTAGAAGGAATATGCTATATGTAGTTTGTGAAATCATATTTTGATTTGGGTGTTGCTTTTCTAAGTATTTGGGCACTACATTTTTAGGTGGTTTTAGCTCATAGTTTTTTAATTACTATATTCATATTTTTTAGTACTACTTGTAGACGTATAAAAATGACCACTTTCCAAAATGAATATTTAATGTCCATTTTATTCTCATTCCTTTATTTAGTTAAATCTAATTTAATTAAATCATCCACATTCCTCTATTTGATTAAATAAATTATTCAATTTATTTATTTAAATTCAACTAAGCCTTTCATGTCATTTAATTGAATAAATCATTTTATTTAATTAAATCCCTTCTTTCTCCTTTTAATTAAATTTACATTTAACTAAATTGTTCACTTCAAATAAATAAATCTAATTTATTTAAATCCCCCACTTGCATTTATTTTGTTGAAATAAAGCAATTTATTTTAACTAAATTCTATTTTCCCCACCCACTTGCATTCTCCTACATCTTCCACTTGCCTCCTAACCCTCTTTCTAGATTATTCTAGAACCTATCTGTGTGAGCTTGAATTTCATCCTCAGAATGTTACCTGTAATAAGTTAGTTTCACAAAATACAAATGGAAATGTATACAAGAAATCCAAAATCCACCAATGAAACTACATGAAATACATACTAAAATAAAACATTATTTTACCTTCATGGCTTATGTCTCATTGTGTCCTAACTCCACTTTTCCTGGTTGCAGATGGTGTGCTCTCAGACAATGCACTGTTGGCTTCCAAGATGGCATATGAAGAATGGACTGATAACTTGTAGTTAACTGATAGTATGATATGCAAAGCTACATGATTATGCTAAAATGGTAGTGCTATATGATTTTATTGCTAAAATGATATTTTCTATTTGCTAATTGCTTCAAAAACTCACGGATGCATATGATTGATTGAAAACTATTTTGAAGACTAAATCTCTCAACTAAAGCTCTTGATTTTATAGACTTTGAGAGGATAAGATGATGTGGTTCAAATCAACGGTCATGATCAGATCTACAAATTTGAATGGCTATGAGAAAAGGTGAAGGTTGAGAGAAAAGGGGAAGGAGAAGACAAGTGTCACTCATCTCACCTTGACTGGGTTGCTGACTGAGAGAATCTAGGAATGGTTGGAGGAAATTTAGGCATGAGAGGACAAGTGGACTCAAGTCCTTCCTAAGATGTAGGGGGTGTTGGAGAGAATATAGGAAATGGTTATGAAATATGTGTACGTACACAATTTTCATTAAGTTTGGAGGTTGGAGATAAATGATGAATTAATATTAATTTCCTTAGCCACATGTTTGATGAGTTGGCAAAGGGAAGATGAAGTGTAGATGGAGGGTGAGTTGGATAAGGGATTAAATAATTTAGGAATTATTTAATATTTGAGACTATAGGATAGGAGAATAACTATTAAATATTGGATATTTAATTGTTTCGAGGATATTTAATTAACTTGGTTAAAGGAATAATTAAATATTATATATTTAATTAATTAGAGGAATAGGATAATTAAATATTATATATTTAATTAATTAGAAGAATAGGATAGATGAATTAATTAATAAAATATTAATTAATAGAAAGACATGAAAATGAATTAAATAAATTAATCTTTTCAAATTAACTATTTAATAAAAGAATAATTATTAAATAAATATAAAATATTTATTTAATTGCTCATAGCCAATTTTAGTTGTATACATTTTGCCCCTCTTTGAAATAATGTGAAAACAACATTGTTTCAAAGATTAAATCAAGTCTTGATAATGTGTCTGATGGAGATTGAAAATCTTGATTGTGTGCCCCCTTAGGAGATTGATCGTGAAATTGTCAAAATTTTTGGTTTGAACGATTGATCTCATGATAAAAATTTAGTCAGTTAAATTCATTTGGAAAAAACAAATTAAATTGCCCCATTGAAATTAATTACTCTTCAAAATAGTAAATATAAAATTAACCAAGGCTAATTTTAACTTCATTGTTATCCTTGTCAGCTTTTTGTTTGAAAATATTCTTGCTCAGGTGGCGAAATGGTGATTTCGATGAAGAACCATCGTTTTGAGCGAGTTCGGCGATATCAGTGGCCTATCAACTATGGGTATCTGGTATGTATCTTATCATGAGCCTTGTTTTCAAGTTGAATTCAAAATTTCATGTTTTTAAGCGCTCTTTTGGATTTTTTGAATTTTTTCGATTTTTTTGGCATTATTTTAGCTCTCTTGTAGTTTGTTTTAGCGCATATGCAACTAGGTTTAGTGCAAATGCTTAGATTAGCACATATGCTTGGTATGTTAGCGCTTATGTTCAAGATATTAGCGCATATGCATACGGTAGCGCAAATGCATTGTTTGTTAGCACATATGCCCAGAAAGGTAGCGCTTTTGCATGGATTAGCATTTATGCCTATAGTTTTAGCACTTTTGTAAACAAACGATAGCTCATATGCACTAAGTTAGCACATTTGCATTTAGTTTTAGCGCATTTGTTGTAGTTTGGTTCAAATGCTCAATAGGATAGCGCTTTTGCTTAAATTGATATTTTTTATAAGTGCAAAAGCTAAAAAACACTTTGATAAGTAGATTTAACATTTTTAATACGCATTGATGATGAAATAGGGTCTTGATTTATCGATTGCATGATTGTGTGATTGATAGATAGCTTTGATTGCTGGATTGATTGATAGGATTGATTAGCTTGATTGATAGATAGCATTGATTAGCTTGATTGATAGATAGCATTGATTAACTTGATTGATAGATTGAGTAGCTCTAAGAAACCGATTTAGTTTCTGATGTAAGAGCTTAGCAGAGTTTTTGAGTAAACTCAGTGTTTGATAAAAAACCATGATTGATAGGTTTTAAAATGTTTTGACAATGTAAGTTGCTTCAATTTGATTTGATAGATATATTTGATGATTCAATTTGATTTGATAGATAGTTTTGATGATTCAATTTGATTTGATTGATAGATTTGATGATTCAGTTTGATTTGATTGATAGATTTGATGATTCAGTTTGATTTGATTGATAGATTTGATGATTCAGTTTGATTTGACTGATAGATTTGATGATTCAGTTTGATTTGATTGATTTCTCTTGACAAAATAGGAGAAACTTGATGTTCTCCAGTGTCGGGAGAAATTACCCGCAATGCATCATTTAGTTTTGGAGTTGACCCAGGCTGAGATTAGACACATAGATGCATGCGGTTTACGCCATTTGTTATATATGCCCGAGATTACGCATAATAGAGGTTTGTTGACAACATTGGCCAAGAGATGGCACAACACTTTCCACCTGACAACGGGTGAGATTAGTGTGACTCTGGAAGATGTCTACAAGATTCTACATATCCCAGTGATCGGCGAGCTTGTGCAGTATGATTATTAGGATCGGGTTGGGATAGAGGCTTGCAAAGTTGTGTTTGCTGATGAGAGTATTGGTAGAGGAGAGATCTGATGGGTTGATATGGTGATGTATTATGAGGCTCTTCCTATTATTCTTGTTGGTTTGATTGGAGGATTTATATGTCCTGATAGGAGATCACAAGGTTTTTCGGTTGGATGGGGTGAGATTCTCCTTAGTATGGTTCAACATCATACTCGATATGCTTGGGGTGTTTGCATGCTGGCACATTTATATCATGATCTTCATTAGGTAGTGTATGATGAGAGTGCGAGTTTATCTACGAGATGCACTTTATTATAGATCTAGTGTTGGGAGCACATTGCTATTACTCGACCTATCCATCACAGAGTTCATGGAGAGAGGCAGCCATATGTATATTTCTATGCAGGTATCCTTACTCAACATAAGCTGGGTAGGATGGAGTATTGGCGTTGGGTGCTTGATTCATTAGACATCATCACTTGGAGACCATATCTTGATTGTGAGCCTTGGATGGATGACGTACAGACATTACCATGTATTATGCAGAGTAGATATCTCATTGGTCGGACACCTTTTATTGTTGAGAGATAGTTTATTGGTCAGATTTTGAGATAGTTTGGTATCATCTAGCCTGTGCCTACTTGTGTGACGATATATGCTCGACGGTATAGAGATAGACAAGATTGGGGACCTTCGTTGTCATTTGAGATTGCTCGTGTAGAGTTTGTTGCTACTCCGAGAGTGGCTTATGATATGAGATTACACATTCTTGATACTGGGGTTACTGCAGAGTATGCTCAGTATATACTAGCTCATCCATTTCCTCGCATTACTGATCCAAAAGATCCTCCTCCTAGTTCAAGAGATGATGATGATGATTCAGATGTTCCAGTTTCTAGGAGACATAGACGTAGATGAGAGCTTAGAGCTGCTCATGAGGCTAGGGGAGGTGGAGATGATGGTGGGGATGGAGGTGGTGGTAGGAGACCTGGACGAAGGGGAGGTCAATTGAGAGTCTGTGGAGGACCATTTGGAACGGCTGGCAGGATTGAGAGACCATGTCCTATGGGTGGGAGAGATGTTGGATGGATTGGGAGAGAGCATGGTAGGACTGGTATGAGATCACTGAGAGGGTTGCCATTGACAGGACGCAGGGTGACTAGATTGGATGGGGGTTACGAAAGAGGCATTGATTTTGGATAGATTCAGCCAGATCCTAGGGTTATTACAGCTCATGGTGGAGATGATAAGGATCCAGAGGATCATGTTCCCCTCATTAGATGACGGGTGCAGAGAGTTACTCGTACTGAGATTCCAGCAGTTGGACAGGTTGGTGGTGAGGGGATTGGGATTCATGCACCATAGTAGGATGTACCAGAGCAGGTTGCACCAGTGCATGATATGCCAGATGTGGTTATACCAGAGCATGATGTGCCAGGGCAGGATACTATTGATAGTCTGAGAGCGCAGATTGATCAGCTTCGAGCACAGGTACAAACTCTTATTACTAAGTGGGATAGAGCTATTAGGAGACAACAGGATACTCAGGGTCTTCTAGATCATATTTAGCAGGTTGGATCAGGTACTCTCTTGGCAGATACTGTTAGAGCACTATTTCGGACTACGAAGGAGACTTCCTACTAGCGATGATGATATGAGGAGGCAGTTGCAGAGAGCCAGAGAGCAGGTAGTTATCATATCACCGTGTTGATGGATACTAGTAGTGGTGGGGTCATGGGACCTCCTTAGAGGAGTGGTGAGCATGGGAGATAGGCATCTGGAGGATCTTCTCGCCCATAGCCACAAAGATGGACAAAGTTAGGTGGTAGTGGTACAGGACAACCTTGACTTGATTTATATTTGATGAAACATTTGTATTATTTATCTGATATCATTGTATACTTGGACTTTTATTGTTTTATGATGATCTATATGTAGACATGAACTCTATATGATGATGATGATTTATATGCATGTTACTCTATATGTTGATGATGCTTTATGCTTTGATGATCTATATGTTTGTTATTCTATGTGATGTCCATATGGATGTAGTGATTATATGTTTTTGTTTTGATTTTTGAAGATCTTGGATGCAAATGAAAATGATTTCTATCTTAAATGATGCAAATATATTGATCTATATGGAATGCAAATGAATGATTGATTTGCTTTTGATTATGCAAATGAAAATGATCTACATGAAATATTTTTGTGTTTTTATGTAATGTTTATGATGATTATGAATCTAAGTGCAAAGATGTAACTAAATGATCATTATAAAAATGATAATACAAATAATAATGATGATACACTATATGATAAATGAAATGCACTCAATTAAATGCAAACTAATGCAATGATAAAATGCAACTAAATGAAATGGGGTATGATTAAAATTCACCTATAATGATTAAATGCAAATTATTTTTGTTTGTCCAAGTATACTCAATCTTTATTTATGACCGTTGATCTATTAATGAAATGATATGCTTATAATGCAACTTGCCAATGAATAATTATAATGCAAACAGATAATGAGGTAATGAAATGATCTAACTAAAAATTGTACTGCCATTCTTCATATGTGATCTTGTAACAGTTCTTGATTTCATCATTGAGCTTTAAAATGTTGTAAGAAAATACAAGCAACTTGACATAATGATTCAAGAGGATCTGAGTATTCCTTACATGGATTTTGATAGAGAAAGTTAATACAAGCAACTTGATATAATGGATCAAGTTGACCTGAGTATTGCTTGCAGAATAGACACGGATTATCCCCTTTCATGCATGACTTGGAATGTCCTCCTTGATCTTTTGTCGATCATATCCTAAGACAAGTTCATACCGTAGTAAGAGATAAACCACAGACAACAATCAAAGAAAATAATCATGCCCCATCATAGCTTCTCTAGTCATGGACATCCTTGAGTCGCATAGAGTACATGATTAGCAATAAAATCAAGAAATAAACACTGAATCTTGCATGTCATTCACATGTTCTAATGGTCATTAACTGATATAATCATCTTGACAAATGATCTTTGATAATCCTTTGTTACTTGTTAGTTGATTCTTCAGTTTTTGATTTGCATGATTTAGTTGTTTATGAAATGCCTTGATTTTCATTGCTTTGTTGCTTGTTATCTGTTTCAAAACCCTAGATGTTTTTAGATTTTCTAAGTTTTTTGAATGTTTTTGGATTTTAAAGATTCAAAAGATCACCTTAGCAAAAGGAATTTAGGATTTTGCCCCAAGTGGAAACAAAAATTATTATGGATATATGAATTGATCAAGATCCAAACTATGGCGGGATACAAATGCAGATTGATCGATGTTGATAAAATCTAAGATAATAACTACGACAAGTATGTCAAAGATTGGTTAACTGTTGGTAAGCTGCATATTTCTTGCTAAATGGTTCAGAGCAATGGATGTGAAAGACGGAATGGATAAGCTAGCGATAGATAGCAATGATAGATGTAATAGGATGGAGTGGATAGGTGCACAAAGCGATCTCATAGATGGAGGAACTCATGTTTTTAGATAGCGCCTGTTTACCAGGTTTTCACCATTTAAATTTATTGCATTTTTGGATTTTATGTGCTTTTTATTGATTTTTTTTAGGACTGTATATCTCAAGCATACAATTTCTTGAGATGGATAGAATTGACAGGTTCATCAAACCAATCACCTTCAGGGGTAGATAACTTTTATGCTCTAGATTCATATGTTGCTACTATGACAAAAGGTCCTAGCCAATTTGGTTCAAATTTTCCCTTCTTTTCTCGGTCTTGCTGATTTCTCAGATTCTCCCTTACAACTATATCTCCAATCTGGAAAATACGCGGCTTGAATATGTGGTTATAGCTTCTTGCCATTCTTTGTTGGTATACTTTCAAATGTTCTGTTGCATTTTGGCGACATTCTTGAATTAGTTCTAGTTCTTGGAGTCGAGAAACTCGTTGTTCTTATTCTGGTATAAGACCGTGCAAGGATACACGTAGAGAAGGTATATCTACTTCTATAGGTAATATAGCTTCTGATCCATAGACCAAACAATATGGAGTTGCCCCTTTTGGAGTGCGGATGCTAGTTAGGTATGCCCAAAGAGCAGGATTTAGCTAAATGTGTCAGTCTTTTCCAGCTTCATTTACTGTTTTCTTCAAGATTTTCAAGATAGTTTTGTTTGATGCCTCAGCTTGACCATTACCTTGTGGATAATATGGAGTAGAGAACCTATGTTGGATATGAAACTGTTCACATAGTTCTTTCACACCTTGATTTTTGAATGGTCTTCCATTATCAGTGATAATGGTCATAGGAATGCCATAGCGACAGATTATGTAATTCAAGATGAATGACGATATTTGTTTTCTTGTCACTATTGTTAAAGGCACTACTTCAATCCAGTTAGTAAAATATTCAGTAGCTATCAGAATGAACTTATGTCCATTAGAAGATGAGGGATTGATCTTTCCTACCAAATCAAGGCCCCATTGTGAAAATGGCCATGATCCTGTCATAGGATATAACTCTTGCACTGGTGCATGGATTAGATTTCCATGGATTTGACATTGTTTACATTTTCTAGCATAGGTGAATGAATCTCTTTCCATAGTAGGCCAAAAGTAACCCATATGAATAAGTTTCTTAGCCAATGTTAAACCACTTGAGTGTGTACCACAAATACCCGCATGAATGTCATTAAGAACTCTCTCAGATTCATCTTTTTCAAGACATCTCAACAATGTACCATCTAGACCAAACCTATATAGGATATCAGCAATAATGGTATAGCGAGAGGACTGACAGATAAAGTTTCTTCATTGATTACAAGATAATTCCAGAGGAAGGATATGATCTTTCAAATATTGGTAGGTTTGATCGTATAAGGATTCATTGGTTCCTGATATATGGCAAATTCGATAGGTATGTTGGGATTGGATGGTAGGGGTTAAGATATCTTCCATGAGAAATTTGTAATGCTGTTGATTCTCTTTATTTTGCAAGAAAGATGCTATTGTAGCCATTGCATCTGTTGCTTTATTCTCATTTCTAGGAATCTGGGTGAATGTGATTTCTTTAAAGTGTCTTTTAAATTCCTCTTTCAGTTGTTTGTATGGCATAAGCTTATCATCTTTTGTTTGATATTCATCATTTATTTGATTTATGACAAGTTGTGAATCACCATAGACATGTAGTTCTTTGACATTCCATTCAATGGCCATTTTAAGCCCTATAGCCAATGCTTCATACTCTACAATATTATTGGTGCATGGAAATCACAGTCTATACGATTTCAGAATTATGCGTCCTTGAAGTGTGATGAAAAAGATTCCTGCACCTGATCCATATTGAGTATAAGAACCATCAAAGTACAATTCCCAAAAGTTTGTACTTACTGTCAAGATATCTGCATCAGGAAATTCAATGTGCAAAGGCATGTTATTGTGTAGAGGTGCATCAACCAATTGATCAGTGATGACTTGTCCCTTGATAGCTTTCCGGTCAACATATTCTATGTCAAATTCACTCAGTATAATAACCCATTTGGCTAGTTTCCCTCTCAATGTTGACTTGCTCAATAAATATTTGAGAGGATCTATCTTTGCTATTAGTTTTACAGAATGAATCAACATATAATGTCATAGCTTCTGGGTTGCAAATACAACTGCTAGACATATCTTTTCAATTGAGGAATAATTTAACTCATAGCCAACAAGCATTCTGCAGATATAATAAACTGCTCTTTCTTTTCCTTCATCATCATGTTGAGCTAGAGAGTGCCTAATGATACATTTATTGTTGAGACATAGAGTAACAATGGTTTCCCCTTGGTTGGTGATATCAGTACTGGAGGACTCATAAGATATTCTTTTATTTGCAAGAAAGCTTCTTCACATTTTGTATCCCATTTGAATGGAACATTTTTATGTAGAAGATGGGTAAATGGAAGACATCTATCAGCCAATTGAGAAACAAATCTCTTGATTGATTGCAACCTTCCTTGTAAAGATCACAATTGACTTATGTTCTTGGGTGACTCCATCTCCATGATAGCTTTAACTTTTCCAGGATCTACTTTGATGCCACGAGCTGATATAATGTATCCAAGGAGTTTTCCAGAGGTTACTCCAAATGCACATTTCTTTGGATTTAATCTCAATTGATATCTTTCCAGCCTCTCAAAAATTTTGCTTAAAATGTTCAAATGTTGTTTTCTTGTGTGAGATTTTGCAAGTATGTCATCGACATAATCTTCCATGAATGTATGCATCATGTCATGAAAAATTGTCAGCATAGCCCTTTGATAAGTCACTCCTGCATTCTTAAGCCCAAATGGCATAACATTCCAGCAGTACGTTCCCCATGCACAGGTGAAAGTTGTCTTCTCTTGATCTTCAGGTGCAATTCTTATTTGATTATATCCTGAGAAGCCATCCATTAATAAAAACATCTCATGGCCTGCTGATAAGTCCACTATGATATCAATGTTTGGTAATGGGAAATCATCTTTTGGACATGCTTTATTTAGATCTCTAAAATCCTGTGCAGACTCTTATGCTCTTATCTGGTTTTGATACTAGTATGATACTTGAGACCCATTATGGATAAGCAACTGGTCTTATGAAACCCACTTCTAATAGTTTCTTGAGCTCGATTTTGACAAGGAGAGCAATATGCGGATGCATCTTTCTTAGCTTCTTCTTGATAGGTTTTTCTTTTAAATCCACATTGAGATGATGCATGATAAGGTCTGGGTTAAGTCCTGGCATATCTACATAAGACCAAGCAAAATTTATTTGTCTTTTCTTAAAGAATTCCATGTACTCTTTCCTCTCTCTTTCTGATAATGAGGCAGCGAAATGAAGTATTTTAGGATCTTTTGATGTATCAATGTTTACTGCTTCTGTTGATTTTATCAGGATAGCAGATCTCTCTTGAAAATATGTAGGAAAAATGTCAAACTTTCCATCTTCTGGCACCTCTAGGAGGTTTTCACCATCAGATATGCCCTTTGTTTTCTCTTTTGATTGATCTAATGTTGCCATGAAATGGTTTTCAACAATAGGTCTCTTTCCTTGTTTTATTTTTCTTTTGTGACTGGAAAGTTTAGCATTCTTTTGATTATGAGAAACATCACTTGATTCTGCAATGGAAGATATCTTAGGATGGATGGGTTCAACAATGTTAAGGTATATGGCTAAGTCATGATCGTTGGAAAAGACATTTAGTTTGAGGTTGTCTGAATTATCCCAATCAATTAGTTCAGGATGCAAAAGGGGTAAATCATAATCACTGTCATCATTAGGTGTTTCAATGTTCATGACATAATGAACATAGCTTGGCATAGAATAAATATTGTCATAGATTAAATGTTTTTGAGAATTGTCTTTCTCAAGCATTTCCGAATTAGTCTTAACAAGATTAATATTAGCATTTGGTAGTTCACACTCAAGTGGTCCTTCAACTGACGTTTGTCCCTTAATGAATGGATTATATCCATGCACACATCTTTGATACTGCAAATTCCTTCTTGATTGACCTCATTTGCATTTTGGAGTTGACATATTTGTGCACATGATGAAGTAGATTCTTTTAATAGATTTTGTCTCTTTTCAAACTCAACTTCTTCTGGAGTAATAGTTAGTCCAACTTGACTATCCCTTAGCTATTCCATGGTTCTTCCATATCTGATCCGTGTTTGCGCTTCCTATGGCATTGCTTCTCTATCTTTGTCATTTCCTTTCCTTTTTGCATACACCTCTTTTCTCTGGATTCTGAGTTTTTCTTGCCTTCTTTCTAACTTCATCTTTTGTTCTGCTATAGACAAGTCTTCTTTCGTGATAGCTACTTGATCTTCATTATGTTCTTTACTTGATGTAGTGGATAAGACATCTGGACTCCATTCATACTCATTGGAGTTTATTTTTGAATCCTGATCCAAGATGACTCCACTATACCATACTGGAATGTCGTATGGTGTAAAGAGTTCTTTGATTTCTGCCATCTCTATTTTTACTGCTTCTGGAATATCTTGTAAATATTTTGCCTTTGTTTGTATTTTCAGATCTTGTTGACAAGATTTTTCTTCACCTTGGATGATGATCTCCTCCTCTTTCTTTTCATGTTCTTCTTGCTTCTTTTTTTTATTGGTTACTGTTTCGGCCGCTTGATGTAACCTTTCTTGCCAATTTTCTTCTTTAGAAGTTGATTTCTTTCTCCATTTTTGCTGTTGATGATTATGTTGCTTTTGATTAGACTTCAGTTATCCTATCTCGGATTGATCTTCTATGGATTGTGAGTGTAGACAAATAGGTTCTGAAATACCTTGATGTTGCTTACCAATCAATCCTTTTCCTTCATATCCCATCTTTTGCATGATTTCATATCCTTTGCCATATTGTTTTATGGGAATATTGACTTCTGTTGCTATTGCTATAGTTTTATCTTCATCTTTGTATAACCAACCAAGAATGTCTTTGTCTTCATTTTCCTCTTCAAGAGTTCTAGCACTAACAAAGGTTCCTTTAAGCATATGTTTTGATTTTCCCGATGCCTTTGATTGAATATCTATAGGTTTCCCATATGACTTAGGGGAAAGTGGAAAATTTTGCAAAGAATACTTTCCCATTCCTTCATCATTTAACTTGAGCTTTTCTTCAAAAGTTTCCCATAACTTTGCTTGAATTTCCTTAGTAGGATATACTGATTCTTTGTTATGTGGAACTCTTGTATCTTGTGTTGGCTTCAAATTATTGCAGTATTGACTGGAATCTACAATTGTAGTGATTTCTTTTCCTTCGTGAGGAAATTTTACACATTGATGATATGTAGAAGGAACTGCTTGCATCTTGTGAATCCATGGTCTTCCCAAAAGAATATTGTAGGAGAGGTTCAAATCTAAAAATTGACACAATGTATCCTTTTCCACAGGTCCTATTTTTATTGGTAGCACAACAGTCCCTTTAGAAGAACGTTTTGCTTCATCATAAGCCTTGATGGCTATTTTCTTTTTCGAGTCTACTGCATTCTCTGAATATCCCAAAGCTTTTATCAAACTTAATGCACAAATGTTTAATCCAGCTCCTCCATCTATGAGCAAATGTTTGACACAAGTTTTATTTATGGAGACTTTAACATGCATGGGAGCATTATGAGGATGTTGCAAGGATGCATCATCATTTTCAGAAAATGATAAGCAATGAGGAGCTATGAGGTGTCCTACCATATTTTGGAACTGGTCTATATCCAAATCTTTTGAAACTGTTGTTTCCACTAAAGCTTTCTCCAAAATGTCCTTATGCATAGGTGAAATCTTGAGAAGTTCTAGAATTGATATTTGAGTGGGTATTCGTTGTAATTGCTCTACTAAATTGTATTGTTGTGGATTAGGTGTTGGATCTTTTGCTACACCTGGAAAGGTAACCTTTGCTTTGCTTCTGGTGATAACATTGATTGGTTCTGAAGATGAATTTTTGTTAACAATAATCACATTCACTACATCATCGTACGTATAAGTGTAATTCACCTTGGTATTTCCTTTGTCATCTTTTAATTGGGACGATTCGCCTTTGTAATAATTTGGGAGTGGAGTTTTGAAAGCCAAGTGTGATTCGTTCATTTTATGGCTATCCACTGTAATGGTTCCATTATCAATTAGATCTTGGATAAGGTGTTTCAATCTCTGACAATCATTTGTTTGGTGTCCTTTATTCCGATGATAGTTGCAAAAATGATTGTCATTCCACCAATTGGGCTTGATTGGTGGTTCATAATTTATTGTTTCTGGAAAAACAATCAATTTATTAGCAAATAAATTTTTTAGAGTTGATTCTAAAGATTCTCCAAGGATTGGACAAAAAGGACTTAGCTTTGTTGTTTTCTGGATTGTTATTGCTTGAGTTTTGACTTGATGATTGAAAATTGGTTGTTGTTGTTTTGTATTACCATTATCGTCATTCCCTTCATTGTTGACATTCCTATTCTTTGACCAGAACTTGGGTTTGTCATTGTTGTTGTTGTTGTTGTTGTTGTATGAATTATTGTAAATCATTGTTGTTGTTGTTGTTGTTGTTGTATGAATTATTGTAAAGTTTTAGTTCTCCTTTCTTTACCATTGCATTCTCTATTTTTAGACCATTCTCGATCATTTTGGCAAAAGAAGGAGGACATTGCATCCTTAGTCAATAACTCATTTCACTAATAAGATTATCAATGAATATGTCCATTTTTTCTTGATCAAGTACATCTTGGGATACCTATTAAACATGTGTTTCCATCGTTGTAACAAAATCATAAAGGATTCACCATTCTTTTGTTTAACATTGCAAAGATCTAGCATCGTTATTTCATTCCTTATATTGTAGGAATATTGTGAAATAAACCTATTCACAAGTTCTTCAAAGGATTTGATTCTGGATGGTAATCTTGAAAACCACTCCATTAATTGTCCATTTAAACTCCTAGGAAAAAGATACATAAGGTAAGTTTCATCATGAGCAAATTCCATGCTCATAGTACAAAACTCTCTAATGTGATCTTGAGGATTAGATCTTCCATCGTATTTGTCATATTTAGGAATCTCGCAATGTTACAGAAATGGTATCATATTCAGATTTTTATCAAAAGGATATGGGCATATATCTTCTAATGAATATTTCTTGGAGCTTGTCCCATTTTGCATGTCTTGTATTTGTTGTTGAAGAGTTTGTATTTGTTGAGTAAGGTTTGATAAGGGATTATCTACATAGTTTCTTCGTGAGTCTTTTTGTCACTACGCTCTTTTCTTTTATCATCCCTTTCTTTCCTTGTTTCTCCATTACTTTCTTTGTTTATGTCCTCATTATTTGGATCATCTGTATTTTGGGTGTTACTTGTCTCTACATCTTGTTTCAAGCTTTCCATGTTAAAGTCTTGTGGTAATTTAGCTCCAGATTTTGCCAACATCAAGAGATATTTTTCTTTTTGTTTTACCAACAATTTTTCCATTAGCCTATCAAATTTGAAATCTTGCTCAAGGTCTCTAATGGTGCTATTGACTGCTTCTTCGTCAATAACGGTAAATCCAAAAGTGTGGAATACAGGAGTATCTTCTTCCTCCATTTGTTGTTGTTTTCTAAGTTGCTCGTATTGGGCTCTAGTCCAAACTGGCATGTGATTATTTCAATGTTGTTGAAATTCTCAAAGGACAAAGTCAATAGGTGATTATTGGTTTAGGAAGATATGATTTGTTGATCTTACCACTATTGTTTGTTCATTGGGATAAAGCATCTCTTTGTTGAAAGGCACGTCTTTGTAAAGTTTCACCATCAAATTCTGTACCGCAGCCACGTAAGTAGTGACGAAAACGGTGTAAGAATGTCCTATGTTTCAATAAGATCTTGTGATTGATATACAAGAATCTTATCCTTTTCTAAGTAGCTTTATAACTGGGTTTTCTTTTCTTAAGGTGATACTTAAAAGTCATATAAGCATTTGAGAATTCACAAGTTTGTTTGATTCCAAAGTTGGTGCAATTTTGGTTTTGATATAACCTAGGTTCAAAATAGGAAAGATATATCCAAGATTAGGAACCTAGTATAGATTTGATCAAGCTTCGTGTTAGAGGATTTGATTATCCTGATGAGAAACTTGACAAAGATGTTGATTTTTGTACTTAAGATAGTTGAATCAATAGCTTGTTAAATGTTGATGTTTATAGAACCTTTTGAGTATAACTTGTTGGATTAGTAACCTAGTTGTTTGAGCTAGTTTGAAACGTATGTGATGGTTTAGAGACAAACCTACTTCAAGAATTATTTTGATATTGATGTTTTGATACTTTGATTTTGGGTCTGGTGTTTCAAGTGTTGGAAATCTTTTGTATTACCCTTTTGATCAATTTTTTTCATAAATTTGTTGGATTTTTGCTCCCTTGTAGATGATAATTTTCTTCAATTTTTGACCATTTGGAACACATTATAGACATAGAAGACATAGTGTTTAATAAAAAAAATGAACAAGAAAGTACAATCCCTATGGCAGGCTGAGACAATAGTTGTTGAATCTCACATGGAGTTTCCCCCGAGGCTACGCTATTCAAAGCAGATATTTAGATGCTTGACCCCATTGGCTCCACCCTTGGCACTCACTTCTTCAGGTCAGCCAAGCACCAGTTTCCATGAAATCTCCCCATAGAAAACTTTATATCTCTACTAGGAACCGTATGTATGTGAGCCGCTTCAGAGGTCCGACCTCCTGCGCCAACAACTAGAAGGATTTTGGCAACTAGTACAAGTGGTTTTTAGTAAAGGCTTCCAGTCATGTGGCCATACATGTGGTACTTCCAGCTCTATAAATACAGAAGGTTCCCAGCCTATAGAGGTTACGCTCCATAGGGTTTATGGGTAAACATAGTGTCAGTATGAACTTATCGGCACATGTTGTTTGAGACTTTCATCACAAACATGATTTATTTATAGTGGATTGGAAGGACTCGGTATTAGCCCGTTTCCACTTTAGGTCATTCCCCTCTCACTGGCCCCCTCAAGGCAGCTTGGGAAGGCAGGCCCTCTAAAAGGATTTTAATTGCTTGAAAGTAAAGAAAGCGTAAAAGAGTGGGTTTGGCTTTTTGGTCACCCAATTACGGGGAGAGCATATACCTACCACTTTCGAGACATAGAATACAAGTGTTCTTTTTAACTTTTTCAAAGCAATTATTGGCTAAGTCCTATTTGGAGATGTTGCTCCAACAAGCATGGTGTTCATTTTAGCCTTTTTAAAAGTCTATGTGCAACTATTTTAGAGAAAATACCAAAAATGCAAGTTGCATGTTGTTAATTCATCCTCTTAGTTAAACTAGGTGAACAAGATATGATATATTACTTCCCAAATGAAGACTTTTAATTAGCTAGATGATAAAATGCATAAAATTTGTCTTAAATGTCATCCTACACATGCATGTTAGTAATCTGAAAAATCTGATTTCATGGACATTCGGACCTGCAAGAAAATTTTGTAAGTTTTATAAACAGAAGCGCTAACCTAACATATGTGCTATCTCTTTGTTTAAAAGCGCTAACCTACAGATCAAAAGCGCTAACTTAGACTACAAAAGCGCTACTCTATGGATACAAAAGCATGATTTCTTTGACATATGCGCTAACCTATGATGCAAATGTGCAAACCTGTGATACGAATGCACATAATTTAAGACAAAAGCGCTAACCTATACAACATATGCAGTAACCTATGATGCAAATGCATAGTTTTTTAGACAAAAGCACTAACCTGCATGACATATGCGCTAACATATGATGCAAATGCGTTAACCTATCGAACAAAAATGCCATTAGAATTTACACATGCATGAATCTGCATTACAAATGTCTTGATTTAACTTTTTGTGAGATTTTTAAAGGTATATGCGAGGTCCTGCCCCACGGTGGGCACCAAAATGTGTGAGTTTGAATTTCATCCTCAGAATGTTACCTATAATAAGTTAGTTTCAAAAAATACAAATGGAAATGTATACAAGAAATCCAAAATCCACCAATGAAACTACATGAAATACATACTAAAATAAAACATTATTTTACCTTCATGGCTTATGTTTCATTGTGTCCTAACTCCACTGTTCCTGGTTACAAATGGTGTGCTCTCAGACAATGCACTGTTGTCTTCCAAGATGGCATATGAAGAATGGACTGATAACTTGTAGTTAACTGATAGTATGATATGCAAAGCTACATGATTATGCTAAAATGATAATGCTATATGATTATATTGCTAAAATGATATTTGCTATTTGCTAATTGCTTCAAAAACTCACGGATGCATATGATTGATTGAAAACTATTTTGAAGACTAACTCTCTCAACTAAAGCTCTTGATTTTATAGACTTTGAGAGGATAAGATGATGTGGTTCAAATCAACGGTCATGATCAGATCTACAAATTTGAATGGCTATGAGAAAAGGTGAAGGTTGAGAGAAAAGGGGAAGGAGAAGACAAGTGTCACTCATCTCACCTTGACTGGGTTGCTGACTGAGAGAATCTAGGAATGGTTGGAGGAAATTTAGGCATGAGAGGACAAGTGGACTCAAGTCCTTCCTAAGATGTAGGGGGTGTTGGAGAGAATATAGGAAATGGTTATGAAATATGTGTACGTACACAATTTTCATTAAGTTTGGAGGTTGGAGATAAATGATGAATTAATATTAATTTCCTTAGCCACATGTTTGATGAGTTGGCAAAGGGAAGATGAAGTGGAGTTGGAGGGTGAGTTGGATAAGGGATTAAATAATTTAGGAATTATTTAATATTTGAGACTATAGGATAGGAGAATAACTATTAAATATTGGATATTTAATTGTTTGGAGGATATTTAATTAACTTGGTTAAAGGAATAATTAAATATTAGATATTTAATTAATTAGAAGAATATGATAGATGAATTAATTAATAAAATATTAATTAATAGAAAGACATGAAAATGAATTAAATAAATTAATCTTTTCAAATTAACTATTTAATAGAAGAATAATTATTAAATAAATATAAAATATTTATTTAATTGCTCATAGCCAATTTTAGGTGTATACACTATCTAATCCTAATCAATTAGCCTAAACCCTTCAATTATCTCCTTTCCCTAAATTTGAGGATGTCACTTCTCAAATTTGGAGTAAAGTCTTCCAAAGGCATTAAAGCCTTTATTTCTTCAACAAGCTAACTTGTTGAGTTCCCCCAAATTTGGAAGGACTCTCACAAATTTGTCCCCAAAGTCTTCCAAACCATTAATGGTTAACTAACCCTTTGTGGCATGGTTAGAGACATTTTGCCTAACTCAACCCTCATCTAACCATAGGGTCTCAACAAGCATTCATTTCTTTGACCATGGTTATTTCTTTAACCCTTGCACAAGAGTTTATCTCTTGGATAAAATCTTTATCCAATGGGTAATCTTAACCTAACCTTAACCCTTGCCTCCTAGGGTAACCATGAGGTCTTCTCAAGCATTAAATGCTTCTTACATCTCCTCTCAAGCAGTCTTATGTTGATAATTGTCACCATTTAATTGGTGAGAGTTGTAAACATGGATTGATAACTTTCAATCCTGGCCCTTCATAGGATCATCCAATCTTGACCATCCATTTTCATGTTTTTCCTATAAACAGAACCCTCATTTCCTCATTCTCATCATCCAAGTCTTTAGCATCACACTTATACTCATTTTTATCAAGCATTTAGTCTCTTTTTGAAATAGAAATAATTTAATAAACATTTTAGAAGCATTTCTATCATCATAAATAAATCATATAAACTAGTATATCATGTTAGGATAGTTCTTTTGCTAATATTTTTATTTTATCATCATATCATCTCTAGTTTAATTCATATTTGTTAAAATCATACATAGTTAGGATTGCATTCATGTTAGATTGATCAAAAGCATCCCTCATTCTCATGATTATCATCCCTAAGTCACTTTGCTCAGTGATCTGAGAGCAAAGGCATTGGATTGAGGGGTCTTGTGAGACAGAGAAAAATGGAACATCCCTTGGAAAGTTAAGCTATTCCATATAGCTCCATAACTTGCACCAAGAATCCCATTGGTGTGTGGACTAGTCATTGATTTCGTAATTCTTGTTTCATTGCACTACTTTTCCCGCATACATTTTCGGCACCTACCATGGGGCATAACCCCATTTATCAAATCAATTTTGATACAGGGCTAACTCTGTAGGTACACGAAAAACTTGAATTAGCATGTGGCAAGCATCCTCTAGCATCCGGTCGATAATTTAGCACATCAGGCGGACATTTTGGTGCTTTGGAACCATCTTTTAGTGCATACGTACTTAACTTTAATGCATAATAGTTTTGTTGTTTCCTATAGATCTCATCACTTTAGTAAAATAGTCTAGCACACCCAGACAACAGTTTAGCACATTGAGGCCTTCGGCTAGCGCATCAGTGCCTTTCTGCAGTGCATCGGTTCCATTCTGTAGCTCATAAAAGACAGAAAACAAAATTTGAAATTGAGGCTTAAATTAGACTTGTAGAAGTCCACAAAAGAAAAAAAAATTGATTGCTAACTGGTTTGACTGCAGGTCACTAACAAATTCTTTGTAGGGCTTGGAAGATGTGTTTCTTTTATTTTACTAAAGTTTAGGCTTGGAGATTTATTTTGCATTTCTAACTTTGTTAAGTTAGTTGTATTAAATTTTCTTCATTTCTTTGTTGAATAAAATTGAACTCACCTTTCATTTTGGGGTACTTAAAAAAAACAACAAATGAGAATCATTTTCTTGCTTTCTTAGGAAAAAAAAAAAACTTCATTTTGGAAGCTGTAAAAAGAACCAACAATCTTTACCTTGGAAAATATTTTAAGAAGAACCTCACCATCCTTTGGTGTTTAAAAGGATTCACTTTATTTTGCAAATTAAAGAACCTCATTTTTTTAAGGAGTTTTTGAGGCAAACCAAAAGAGGGAAGTCCTTCCCCTTTATCAATTTCATTTTGTTGACCAAATCGAACACTTTGCTTTGTTGACCAGGATTTTATTACTTAGCTTAGAAAATCATTGATTTGGGAACTAAAAAGAACACCATGCTTTTTGGAGCAACATCTCCAAATAGAAGTTAGAAAAAATCATTGCTTTAAAAGTCAAAAAGAAGATTGTTTTCCTTGTCTCGAAAGTGGAAGATATATGCTCTCCCCTTAACTGAGTGATCAAAAAGCCAAACCACTCTTATGCTTTCTTCATTTTCAAGCATTTAAGTCCTTTAGCAGGCCTTCCCTCCCGAGGAGCTAAAAACTCTTAAAGCCATTTTTGGCTGGTGTGAGGGGAATGACCTAAGTGGGGAATGACTTTAACGCTAAGTGTTCCAACCCACTATAATCAAAAGTGGAGGGTGACAAAAGTCCCTTTCAACAATTTCACGCAGCGATTAGCCTTCCCCCAATATCTTTATGATACATAAAGCCTTTTTTATAAAGGTTGGGAAGCCTCCTGAGAGAGTTTATCACTGATGACCAAACATGAAGCCTAATTACGAACCTTAGCATTAGAAGCTTTGAGCTAAGTCAGTATCCAGACATTGGCAATATCATAGTGCAAGGATGGGGAAGAATTTGCCCCCAAGATTACTCACCATATATCTCCCAAGATAGCTACTCAATTGTGAAGCAATTCACTTTGGGTTAACTTCTGGCAAAAGGCAAAAAAATGGCCACCCCCTAGGGGATGACAAGGTTGTTTGAGTTGATGGAGTATTGAGACTAGTGGGCTATGATATTATTGACGACCCTTGAATAAAGAGTCTGATTGAATTGTATTATCTATATCCAAACCTGTTAAAACATTGGGGGTTTGAACACATCCTCGCAAAATATACTCTTTGTTTAGAATAGGCAAAAATGGTTATCTTTTTCATGTTGTGTTTGCATTTCAAACTTTAGAAAATCATCAATAAAAGTTGAGAAAAAGTTAAAATTCACAAAAAAATCAGCAAACCAAAGGAAAAAGGGCAGTTTAGTGCGTAAAAACAACATCCTAGTGCATCTAGAGAAAAACTTAGCACTTTGAAACCATCCTTTTGCATGTCCAAACTTCAACATTGCGCAACCATTCTAAGAAACAACACATAATCAATCTGAACATTTGGTAGCTAAAACTTAGCACTTCTTGAAAACATATCAATGCTTTGGAACAACATCTTAGCGCATTGGGGGCACACAATACCGCTTTGAGCTCAAAAGGTAGCACGTAAAAGCAACATATTAGTGCATAACCCATCCAGACCAGTCAAAATCAAATAGTGCAAATTAGCATGTAGCAAAGGTAGCTTAGCGCATTGGGATCTTTCTATAGCACATTGGTATCATTTGTTAGAGCATCTAGCCTCTGGCTTAGCGCATAGTCAAAACTGTGAAAACAGAGAGCAAATAACCTTTTTTTTGAAAAAATTTAAAAAATAGTTTGGGATACCCTTTTTGATCCTCACTCAACTTCATTAGGCAAAAAATTCAAATCAGAGCATCAGAACTATTCCAAAACAATTAAAACAAGACATTCTTAAAATGAAAGTTGTCAAGTCCAAACCTAGCTAGAGATAAACACTTTTTCTATCAAAATCAGGTAACATCATCACACACATCAAAAGGTCCTCCAATCAAACGGATTCTATCCTCAAAACATACTTAGTTTAAACTAAAGTTGTCAAATCGAGTTTCCATATCGGGACAACTCTTATTCCATAACATTTGACGCACTTTGTTGTGAGGGGGCATCTAAACCTTCATTTGATAAAAGTTGACTTAAGTTTCCAAACAAAGTATCTCAATCCAAAACAAATCAAAGGAAACCATTAATCACCTGTGTATGACTAATCTTCATATTTTGAGAAGAAAAAGTATTCATCATAAAACTAAGTTAAAGAAACAACGACCTAGTTCCCAGAAACTTGCTAAAAGAAATAGATTTCTCTACATCAATCGCCAACTCTTCAAATCTCATCACACATTTCTTCATCATATGAGCTTATATCTTCAAAACAAGACCAACGAATTTGACAAGGAGCCATTGAGAAGTAGAGCATTTTTCCAAAAAGCAGCATTCAACCAACACTTAAATCGTGGAGGAAAGATCAATCCAAGTTTCTTCCCAAAATTTTGCATCACTTACAACATACCTCGATTAGAACCACCAACCCCCGAGCAACACACAGAAGAGTAATTCATCCCCTTTGTCACAAATTTTCTACTAGATTCCCATTGTCACTCGCTCTCAACAAAACAAGCAAAGCGAACGACAACCAGAGTCCAATATGGGTCAAAGATTATCAAATCCTTTCGAGTATCCAAATCTAGAAGACACGGAAATTTTTGAGGAACTCCTCCAAGAATGTCAAGAAAGCGCTTCATTTTGAAAACTTGTGGAAAAAATCATAGAGGAAGACAAAGAAAAATACTTACTCATGCTAACAAGCAAAGGAGTTAGGATCCCTGAAGACTTCGATACAAACATCTTTAGGACAAGGTCTCGACATTATGCTTATCAAGAACGACAAAGAGAAGAGGAAGCACATGACCTTGAACAAAACATACCTAAACAAAACATGCTAGAACCCACACATACTCGAACTAGGGATAAAGAGAGGGAAGAACTCTTCCCTCGGCAAGCAAATGCACCCTTGGTTTCTCTCACCCAACAAATACAAATGCTACAAAGACAAATGCAGGATATGCAATAGGGGACGACAGTGTGGTACTCCTTAAACAAAATTTGTCCTTACCCCTTTGACAAAAGGTTAAACATGATACCTTTTCCTCTAAATTTAGATATTCCCAAATTTGACAAATATGATGGGAAAAGCGATCCTCACGATCATGCTCGGGAGTTTTTACCATGAGCCTTGAATTTGCCCATGATGACACCTACTTGATGAGACTATTCCCAAGAAGCTTGGGAGGAAAAACAATGGAATGGTTATCCAAACTCACACCTCCTGTCAAATCCTTTGATGAGTTAGTCAACAAATTTATCACTCAATACTCCTACAATATTCAACATTCAATCAACATGCTAGATGTCTGCAATACCAAATAGAAAAAAATCAAACATTCATGGTGTTTCTTCAACGTTGGAGACAAATGGTTTCAAGATATCCTTGAGACGTGCCCGAAAAGGAAAAGATGGAAATTTTCATCGACAATTTGAATAGCGAGATGAATTACATACTCAAGCTCCAATGCATGCCCTCTTTTGCTAAGCTGGTTGAAAATGGAATCCAAGTAGAGGAGGCATGTGTTAAAAAAGGAACATTGAAATTCTTTAAAGAAGGAACTAATTCACCCAACTCTCATTACAATAACCAGAACAACAACAACAGCTTAGACAAATCTAGGTTCTGGACCAGAAACAAAATTACTGGAAATGAAGGAGGAAATGAGGCTAATGATGTGAAGTCCAAACAACCAATATTGGCCTTATCAAACAATCCTCAGGTTACCAAGAATCAAAAGGGTGCTAACCAAGGCACTAACACTTATGCACCAAATACCAATCCAGAACCTCCAAATACAAGCAACACCAACAATACCCAAAACAAAAACACAAATCGAGGACCTAATACAAATTCATGGGGTAACACCAACAACTTTCCTAAACGCATTTACACACCATTAGGCCAATCATTAGAGTCAACATTCAGAGAACTCCTGGCAAACAAGATTATCTCATTACTAGCAATAAACAACTTTGAACCACAGGTCAAACCACCTTGGTGGAATTACTCACACTTTTGTGATTTTCATCGAAACAAAGGACATCAAACAAATGATTGCATGAGGCTTAAAAATATTGTCCCAGACATGATTGATAGAGGTGATTTAACAGTCTATGGTCTCAAAACAAATGATGATCATGGCGCCTTTGAAAATCCTCTTCCAAATTACAACAAAGATGGAGCTTCAACATCAAACGATACACACGGAGCTCGTATCAATCACATATACAATAACACCATCAATCATATATCAACAGATGATAATCAAGTAAATGTCATTAAAATCCGAGACAAACGCGAACATGAATCAATCAATGTGACCACTAGAGCTCAAAAATATGTTTTGAAAGGGCATACATCAGCAACAAACACTATCCCCAAAATTCAATATGATCTGGTCAGTGAATTGTGCAGAACTCCTACTCAAATATCCATACTTGAGTTATTAAAACTTTCACCAAAACATAAAGACATCTTGGAGCAAGCACTACTGGAAACAAGTGTACCTCAAGATCTAGATATTGACAAATTTAAAGCCATGGTGGCTCACATGATAGGGCCTCATCATCTCACCTTTTCTGAGCAAGACAATATCTCATTAAGCCATCTGCATAATACTCCCCTTCACATTGAAGTCTTGGTCTACAAACATCTAGTTAAAAGAGTATTAATAGATGGAGGAGCTGGACTCAACATCTGTACCTTAAAACTTATCCATGCATTAGGCTTCTTTGAGCAGTGTATTGATCCATGCAAAAAGATCACTATCAAAGCATATGATGATGAAGAAACATCATCCAAGGGAACCGTGATATTGCCAATTCAAGTGGGACCGATACAAAGGGACACTGTGCCAAGTCTTAGACATAGACCTCACATATAATATTTTATTGGGTTGACCTTGGATACATGAGATGCAAGTCGTACCCTCAACTGATGAATAAATGATGAATAGTTAGTACCAAACTGGTATTGAGAGGGGGGTGAATTAGTATAGGCAAAAACACTTTTCCTAAACTGGTTTGACTGCAAACACTACACTTTGACTGACAAGCACTAACATCGGTCTAAACCAGATTACTACCGGTAAAACATAGTAAGAATGTCAAAGACTTAAACCAGTAACCCTTAGCTTTCCATACAATCTAATACCTCATTTCCACTTCACCCTTATGCATAAATGAGCAATCTATCATCAGAAATATAATGACTACTTAGTTCAACATATTTTACCAGTTTGACATAAAGCACTAAACCATCACATGAAAGGCATCACACATGACACACTGATTTTTCACATGGAAACCCAACTGGGAAAAACCACGGTGGGGATGAATACCCACAAGCTATTCTTGAACTCTCTTGAAGTCCGCTCTGTTAGGAGCCTAGTCCGGTTAGAGACTTTTACAATAGGTTTTGCTAGGAACCGATCTTGCTAGGGATCACCCAGTTAAGGGATGGCTAAATACCTGATTAAAGGTTACCTCACAAGAGGATTTGAAGAACTCATTAAATTGAGTCACCCTATTAAAGGATTTACACAAAAGCCTGTTAAAGCTACCCGGTTAAGGGATTTTCCAACTATTGAAATGGTTAGAAGTAATCAGGTAATACACTAATCTGATAGCAACACTCAATGCCAAGGTAGACCCACTTAAGCTCCTTTTTTCTGCAATCACACTTTGCAGGTATCAACACACTTCTCCGGTTTGGCAAGAATCAAGTATCGCTCACTGGGATACACACATACTATTTGCCAACAACTTCAAAATGAAAAACATCATCGACCTTATAGGAAACAAATAGATCGGTAGCGTAAACCCTAAACCCTAAACATTTAGGTTTTACAATCTAGTCGGTTCAATCCTGACCGTTAATCACATTGCATTGAGTACAACAGTCTTGAACAGATCTCAAGATGTTCTCCAACATTCATTCTTTGCCACTTCAAGAAGATGATAACTCATCACTCGCTCTCCACCATTTACAGAGACTTTGCACATTCCTGAGGTAGATAGGATCACTCTCCATGCACGATCCTCAAGGAAATCCTTCACGCGCACAAGGTTGACATGGCAACACTTATCTGGTCTTCATACAATGCTAACTCATCACAAGATTTCATTGGTTGAATCGCACAAGCTTGGAATCCATCAACCGGAAACCGTGAAGCTGAGACTACCAACCGGTAGTCATGCCAAATGAAACCCCAATACAAAACTTCCATTTACTGGTTCTTATTCCAACATACCGGTTCACCTTAAACAGACATATCGCTTCACTTTTTCACAAATACCGGTTTACATCATCATATCGGTTCTCTTGCCAGTTTGGTTACTACACCATACTGGTTCATACTTTAGCATATTGACATCAATGACAACATACAACATCAGCATGTCATCATACTCTGCACATATGCCAACATCAACTTACCACCAGTGTGTTAAATTCTCATACAATGGGTAGGAGATTTCTATATCAGTAGATAATAACCCTTTTCAACATTGTAATGCTATGGGGGCAGCCCAAGATAGATTGGTTCCACATAACAGGGAAAAACAAACTTCCTTTGCAATTTTGAACACAAACGCACCTGTATACTTCACAGACGCGGTTACCCGACATAGACGTGTTTCTATTCAACACAGACGCTATTCTGCCCTTCACAGACGTGCTTAGACAACACAGATGTGGTTAAAACAGACACAGACGCGTTTCTGTAAAATTTGTGCAATTTTTTCCAATCTGTGAAGTCATTTTGTTGTGACCAAATCTGACTGTTTGACTGTTTTTCGTGACAAGAGGACACAATGTTGATGAGGACTCAATGTTTGCAAGTGTTTAGACTGACAATGACTCCAAGAAAAGTGTGATGTTTGATGTAAAACTGTTTTGCATACACTTGAAGACACAAAAGACACAATGTTTTGTTGTTTGGTCTTGAATGTTTTGAATGTTTAACATAAGTCAAGCACAATTCTTATGGCTGGCCAAGACAATAGTTGTTGATCCCACATGGGGTTTTACCCCCGAGGCTATGCTATTCAGAGCGGATACTTAGATGCTTGACCTCACTGGCTCCACCCTCGGCACTCACTTTTCGGGTCAGCCAAGCATCAGTCCCCATGAAAACTCCCCATGGCGAACTTTGTATCTCTACTAAGAACCGTATGTGTGTGGGCCGCTACCAGAGGTCCGACCTCCTGCCCCAACAACTAGAAGGATTTGGGCCTCTAAAACAAAATGGTGCTAGTAAGGGCATTCGCTCGTGTGGCCATACATGCGGCACTTTCAGCTCTGTAAATACAGAAGGCTCCCAGCCAGTAGGGGTTACGCCCTACAACTGATCAAATAAATTTGATCAAACGGGTTTATGGGGAGACATAGTGTCGGTATGAACTAATCAGCACATGTTATTCATAGTTTTCACCATGAATACATTTGATTATAGTGGTTTGGATGAGGTGGGTTTTCCTCGCTACCACTTGGGTTGTTCTCTTCTCACTAGTAGTCCTAATGACCACACGAGAAGACAGACCCTCTAAAGATTAAACAAAAAGAGCCTATTGCTCAAGACACAAAAGACAATGATTCAATTTTAGTGCACCAATGGAAGTGTTTGCTAGTCTATGAAAACAAGGCACACAATAAAAATCGAAAAAACCTTGCCAAGGACCTGCAACAAAGAGTTGTTAGTAGTTCGGATTGTTTGAAATAATCACCCCTTCCTACAAACACACAAGTTAGGTAAATTTTAAAACCCAAAAGACTTTGTGAAATAGGGGCCTTCAACCAAACGATTTAGCTTCCAAGGCAAGCTGCACCACTTTTGTTAGCTAGATTTGAAAATGTTAGCTAAAAAAAAACCAGATTTGAAACCCTAAATGCAAAATCTGAAAACTGAATCAATAAAATTTCAAAATTTTGAAACAGGCAATACACAGACACGATTACCCCCGACGCAGATGCGACTCTGCGACACAAACACGGTTCTGTGAGGCACAGACGCGAGTAAAAACCACAGATGCTCTTTCCAAACACAGACGCGGGTAAAAATGGCACAGATGCGCTTCTATAACACAGACGCGCCTCCCTGGAACCTGCAAAATGAAATATTGCCAAAACACAGATGCGGATCAAGTTGTCTCAGACACGCCTAAAAATCAAAAACGTGATCCGAAAGTGCACAGACGCGAAAATACCAAAAATGCTGCCGAAAATGTCCGATCTGCAACTTCAAAAACACAAGATCTGCAACAAGGAGGTTAAATGCAAAGGGACAAGAGTCCCACCGGGCGTGCCAAAATGTATATGGTGAAAATGGATAACAATAACAATATTGAAAGGCTAAATGAATTCAACCACAAAACCCTAGCCTAACAACAACAAAGATCCACCATAACATATGAAGATTACCTAAGACAATGCAAATCATATGAAATCACAAAGATTATACCATCACATATCCAATAGGGTTTTGATCTCCATTCTTCCTATCTCCATTGATCTTGCTTGATATATTTGCTCTCAGATTTTATGTGCACAAGAGCTCAACAAAGAACGGAATGTGGTTGCAAGTAGGATCGTAGTGTAGTCCAATTGATCAAGTAGTTGGCTCATTAGAATGCTTGATTAGGATGAATGATTAGGGTTTGATAATGAAGGAAGCATCTCCTTATATAGAAGATACTATATGAAATGGAGGGATAAGATTGAGAGGTGTAAAAGGAGGTCGGCTAGGATTAGAGGGTAGGTAAAAGAAATAGTAAAATAATGAAAGGGGTAGGTAGTGTAGGAATTAAAAGATGAATGACATGTGTCATGGGTAGAAAAAGCTAATGAATTAATTAAATAAATAAATATTTATTTAATTAATAGAAGAAGTGGGATCAATTAAATAAATAAATATTTATTTAATCTAGGAAAAGGATAATTTAAATAAATAAATGTATTTATTTAAATGAGAAATATGACTAGAAGAGGATAAATGAATTAATTAAATAAATAAAAATTTATTTAATTAATAGAAGAATTAGGCTTAGATAATTAAATAAATAAGAATATTTATTTAATTAGACATGACAATTTTAGGTGTCTACATTTTGCCCCTCTTTGAGACAATGCGGCTTGTCGCGTTGTTTCAAAGAAGATAATATGAACTGATACAGAGTTGCCCCAAGATGGGAATGATATGCCTCCTCGAGAGATTGGATGAAAATATCTGAAAAGATTGCAGACAATCTCTCGATAAGAAAGAAAGGCTAGAATGGACTGACCGGATAAAGTGACAAAGTCACGGGATAATGAAGACTAACTCGAAAAATGAAGGCTAAGGCTAGGGTAGGCTATAAGATAGACCACGGGGGAAAATACATCCTCATTGTCATCTACACCTTCACGAGATCAAAGTGCAGAGCGAGAAAAGAGTAGGATCAGTCAGCAGCGATGGCTTTTGTGCATAGATTCGATCGTGTTCGCCGATTTCAGAGGCCAGCAGAGGCAGGAGAGCCGGTAAGTACCACCAAACTTCCTCATACTTGGACGCATTTAATTTTGTCATTAATGCATGTCGAATAGGGCAATAAATGCACTTAGAAGTAGCGTTGAAAAAATGTCAAAAACTGTCTAACCGTGTCTGCATCGGTGCCAGGCACGTTTATGTCTGCCAGGCACGTTTGTGTTGGTGCCAGGCACGTCTGTGTCTGGAACCGTGTCTGTGTCGAATGCGGGCGCGTCTATGATGTGCAGGGGCGTCTGCGTAGTCTAGTCGCGTTTATGCCTGACATAGGCACGTTTGTGTTATGCAGGCACGTCTGTGTTGTGCAGGCACGTCTGTGCAGTCTGTAGGCACGTTTATGTAATGTAAGCGCGTTTGCGTTGAAAAATGCAAGTTTTGGTCTTCTAGGTCAAATCGATAGTTCTGTGATGAACATATGCTGTCAATTGGATAAGCTGCTGAGAGGATACACTCAAGCAGGTCCTCTAGGGAAGACTAGAATAGATCAAGGCACTTTGTGATGAACAGTGAGTACCAAGATAGAGTACTTTGTGATGAACAGGGAGTACCCAAAGTATGAGCAGCACTTTGTGATGAATAGGGAGTGCAAATGTGAGTAACACTTTGTGATGAACAGGGAGTGTCACACACGTAATACTTTGTGATGAACAGGGAGTACTACTAGGATAGAAGCAACACTTTGTGATGAACAGTGAGTGTCACTAGGATAGATAGCCATATGCATTTAGATAAAAAGTAGCATTTTGTGATAAACAGTGAATGCCACTATAACTAACATGATTGATTTGCTTGACTATAGGAGTATTTGCCGATGCTGGAGTCACGGGAGAGATTCCATTGACACAGAGGTTGTGACCGGAGTTGTCGTTCAAGGACCGAGCTGCCATCGAGGAGATGGGCTTGAGACATGTACTATATGTGCCTGAGTTTCGGGCAAACATGGGTTTGCTGACTGCGCTAGCTGAGAGATGGCACTCTGAGACGTGCACATTCCATTTGCCTATGGGTGAGATGACAGTCACCCTGGAGGATGTATACAGGATTCTGTGGGTGCCGATCGATGGGGAGTTGATCCCATACGATCGAGATGGCGACAGAGAGGCCTTGAGACGAGTATTCCAGGACCCTGGATTAGAGATGAGGGCAGGACACGTGGCATGGGATACCATGACAGCCACAGGGTTAGCATTGCCGGCAGTGATCGAAGGAGCTATCAGTGGGTTCCTGTGTCCAGACAGGGCGACACGGGGGTTGGCTGTGGGTTGGGGGGGAGCACTGGAGATGCTGATGACACAACATACCAGATATGCCTGGGGACCATGTGTGCTGGCACACTTATATTACGAGCTGCATCAGTTTGTTTATCATGGGTCAGTGGGATTGGGCTGCGGAGTTACATTGCTGCAGGTATGGGCTTACGAGCATCTGTCGGTTACTCGATCGATACACTTCAGGGGCAGAGGTCATGGGCGCAGCTTCGTGCATTTATATGATAGGATCACTTCGCAGCCACAGATTGGCAGGCTAGAGTACTGGCGGCGAGTGATTGATGACATTGATGAGGTCATATGGTGACCTTATCTGGGCTGCGAGCAGTGGGAGGATGATGCAGTTGAGCTACCATACACCTTTCGGAGTAGGTACCTGATTGGATGGATGCCCTATGTGCTAGAGAGGCAGCTGGTAGACAGGATTGGCTGACAGTTTGGCCGGATTCAGAGGATGTCACGGGGCTCAGGCATGTATGCCCGTACCGTGAGAAATCAGGCACAGTTTGGGCCATTGCTGTCGTATGATCAGGCAGTGACACAGTTAGTGGAGATGATACCTCTACCCTAGGACATGTGGCCAGAGATCGAGGATGCCGACATGGATGTCGAGTATATAGCCTATTGGACAGAGCATCCATTCCCACGGTTGACAGATCCAGGAGAGGCACTAGAGGGAGATGGTGGGGGAGATGATGATGATGGTGGAGGTGATGGGGGTCGAGGCCGACAGAGGAGGAGGGGAGTAGTTGGAGAGAGGAGGGTTGCACCTTGGAGGGAGGGTGATGAGGAGAGACCGGCTCGGGTGGTGAGGGGTCACGGTGGATTGCCGCTACAGGTACCAGCAGCATAGGGTCCCAGGTAGGTACAGGCACAGGGACAGGGACAGAGACAGGGACCAGTACAGGTACCAGTACAGGTATAGGTACAGAGACAGGGGGAGCCACAGGCAGAGGCAGAGGTAGAGGGGGTTGACCCAGTGGAGGTTGAGCTATTGGATCTGAGGGAGATCTGCCAGGGACAGACAAATGAGATTCAGGAGCTGGAGAGGGAGAGAGATCAGGCGATCCAGCGCTATATAGAGGCCGAGACAGCACTAAGGGCAGGGAGACAGGCGGCGGAGGACACAGGGGCAGGATATGCATATGTCCTACGGGCAGGAGAGGAGATAGGCTACTGGAGGGACCTCTACTATGGTGCAGTGCCAGCAGATCAGTGGGCGAGGAGCTTCCATAGACCGTCGCGTATAGCAACAGCTACGGGGGGAGCCAGAGGAGATAGGCATCGAGTGGTGGGGTCATGGGTCCACCACCACCACCAAATAGAGGAGATAGGCAGGGTGATCCTGGGGCGGGTCCTTCAAGGGCTCAGATTCCACCGAGGCCAGGCGGCTCTGAGGGAGGGAGTTCATCATAGCCTTAGAGGGCTCCCCTTTGTATCAGTTTTGTACCATTTTTTGTATGATGATGTAGACACCTACGGGTGATTGTAGCCATATGATTTTGACATCATTGTATCATGACACTTTATATATATATATATAAGATGATTCATCTTTGCGGCAGCTATATGCATGTGTACCTATGTGATGAGATGTTCTTATGTGATGCTTATGATATGGATGCAAATATGTATGTAATGCAATATTTTTGTTATTTTATGTTTTTATATGTGTATGCATGATGCAAATTTGAATGTAAGTAATGCAGATGAATATGATAATGCAAATGTAAATTGTGCTAATAGGTGTTGTGTGTAGGATATGATGTAGTTGTGATATCTATATGTACGTATGAAATGCTTATATGTGGTAATGCAGGTGCAACTATATGACATGCGAATGTTTTTGGTGTGTCATTATACTCAGTCATGTGATAGCAGGCTACACGGACTCAAGAAGGATGATGGAAGTCAATCAAGAAAGGGGGATGAAAGAAAAAAGATATGAACGTGAAAGAGCTTCTTGTGCATTATCATCATTGAGCTTTATTATGGCAAAATAGGTTATGACAATCAAGGCATATGTTCGACCCAGAAAGTCATTGTACCTGTTTGCATGGAGATAAGATAGTCACAAACAAGGAATGCCCTAGTTCACACTAGACTCACAGTGTCCTCATATCCTTGGACAAGTCATAGCATTACTAAAAGACAATCCACAGACAACAAATACAAATAAGTGACGATACCCCATCCTCACCTTTCTAGTCAAAAACATCCCGGAGATAGAATCTCTAGTCAGAGACATCCTGGAAAAGCTAAAAGACATGTCACCAAAAGATAAAATCAAAAGAAAACCAAGACTCGACACCAACATCCACTGTAGTCCTCAAGTTTAGTGTCTCTTGTCACTTGTATAAGTCTTATTTGATTGTGGTCACAATGTTTACTTTCATAGAAAGGATAGATAGCACTGAACCATAATATTGTCTGAGTCTGTTGAAAGATTTGATTTTGTTGAAGCCCATTGTTGCTGTTGTCTCATCTGAAACTGACTGAATCCATGAAGCTGATACTTTATTGTGGAGAAGATGAAGCTTTATTGTGGATCTGTGATGCAAATGCTGCTTTATTGCGAATTGTGCGCGGATAGACTGAAGGAAGCTGGAAGAAACTGTACTCCTTGAAACATGTGATGTTCTCAGTTCCACACCCATTACTAGACGTAGGATTTGCCTTAGCCACAGATAGGATCTGGTTTATTATGGATGGAAAGGGATGATTTATTATGAATGGCTAACCAATCTTGGGTAGATCAATAACAAGCCATGATGGGAATGGGTAAGTTTATTATGGATGAATAGGTTGTGAGTGTGTGTAAAGTGAAATGATGAAAGTGAATCCCGAAGGAGGGAGGAGCAATGTCTCTACGCATGGCGCTGGTGACCCAGTTTTCACCATGGTACTTGCCCAGGGCGCCACCGAAGTGGTTTTCACAATTGGATGAAATTATTTCTCTTTACTTTTTTCAATTTTTCAATGTTTTTTGTGTCACAAGGTGCCTGTTTGCCAGGTTTTCACCAAGTAATGATTTTTTATTTTTATAATTTTTTTTGTATTTTGAATTTTTTGATTTTTTTGTATTTTTGAATTAGGATATTCCGAAGAGCTATGTGTAGAACCTGCGAAGGTGCATGCTGTTGATAGGATCCTCCAAAGGTTCACCTTCTGTAGTTGAGAGCTGATATGCCCCAGAGCCATATACTGTTGTGATGATGTAAGGACCAAGCCAGTTTGGTTCAAACTTGCCCTTCTTCTCTCTGTCTTGCTGATTCTTGGGGTTTTCTCAGAGAACCAAGTCACCTACCTCAAATGTGCGAGGCTTGACTTTGTGATTGTCGTTGCGACTCATTCGTTGTTGGTAAGCCTTGAGATGATTAAAAGCAGTTTGTCTCCGTTCATCTAGCAGTTCCAGTACTTGTAAGTGAGAGACTCTGTAATCTTCATCAGTGATGATGTTTTGCAAAGAGACCCGTAAAGAGGGTAGCTCAACCTCAATAGGCAAGATGGCTTCAGAACCATAGACTAGTGAATAGGGTGTAGCTCCTGTAGGTGTGTGAACACTTGTGTGGTAGGCCCAAAGTGCAAGATTGAGTTGGATATGCCAATTACGGCCAGCATCGTCGACTGTCTTCTTGAGGATTTTAAGGATTGTTTTATTAGATGCCTCAGCTTGGCCATTACCTTGGGGGTAATATGGTGTGGAGAAACGATGGGAAATATGGAAGTGGTCATAGAGTTCACGAACATCCTGATTTTTGAAGGGCCGCCCATTATCAGTGATAATGGAAATAGGGATACCATATCGGCAAATGATATAGTTAAGGATGAAGGTAGCAATCTGTTTTCCAGTGACTTGTGTGAGAGGCACAGCTTCAATCCACTTCGTGAAATACTCTGTGGTTGTGATAATGAATTTATGACCATTGGAAGAAGGAGGGTGAATCTTACCTATGAGATCGAGTCCCCATTGATAGAAGGGCTAAGGAGACGCAAGTGGCTATAGTTCTTGTACTGGCGCATGTATGAGGTCTCCATGAATTTGACATTGCTTACATTTCTTGACAAACTGATATGAGTCTTTTTCCATATTGGGCCAGTAATATCCAGTCCTAATGAGTTTCTTGGCCAAGGTAGGACCACTAGCATGTGGACCACGTATCCCTTCATGCACTTCACGTAACGCAATCTAAGCTTCGTTTCTTTCTAGACATCTAAGAAGAGTGCCATCTAGACCTCGCCAGTATAGGATATCAGCCAAAATGACATATCCAGAGGATTGGCGAATGAAGGTGCAGCGTTGGTTATTTGATAGATCAGGAGGTAGGATATTGTCGCGAAGGTATGTGAAGATGGAACCATATAACTGGGATTCAGGACCAACAACACATATCATTTTAGTAGGAGTGATCTCATATGATGGAACCAAAAGGTTATCCACCAAGAACTCATAGCGGGTCTCATTTGGAGGTAAATCGATCAATGAAGCAATTGTAGCCATGGCATCTGCGGCGCAATTCTGCTCTCTTGGTATCTGCTCAAAATCTATCCTTGTGAAGTGTTGTTTCAGGTCATCCACCATTTGTTTGTAAGGCATTAATTTTTCATCTTTTGTTTGGTAATCATCAGTTGCTTGATGGATAACAAGTTGGGAATCCCCAAAAACATGAAGTTCTTGGATCTTCCACTGAACTGCAATCCATAATCCAGTTGTTAATGCCTCATATTCCGCTATATTGTTAGTGCAAGGAAATGATAAGCGGTATGATTTTGGTATAGAATCCCCTTGAGGAGTTATAAAGAGAATACCAGCTCCTGCCCCATGCTGTGTGTATGAGCAGTCAAAGTACAGTTGCCATGGCTTTTCATGTGATATTGTTAAAATGGATTCATCTGGAAATTTTGAATTTAGAGGAACATCATCAATCATGGGAGCATCTACTAACTGATTTGCGATGGCTTGTCCTTTTATTGCTTTTCTATCCACATACTCGATGTCGAATTCACTTAGGATCATTACCCATTTGGCCAGTCGCCCCGTAAGTGTTGCTTTATTGAGAAGGTATTTTAATGGATCAATTCTTGCAACCAACTTAGTCTTATGAGTGAGCATGTAATGTCGTAATTTCTGTGAAGCAAAGACCACGGCGAGACATGCATGCTCGATTGGTGTGTAGTTTAGCTCATATCCCACCAATGTGCGACTAATATAGTACATGGCCTTTTCCTTGCCCCTAGCAATTTGTTGTGCTAAGAGTGCTCCCAGTGCTGTTGGAGTAGCTGATATGTATAGTAGCAAAGGCTAATCTGGAACTGGTGGCATCAGAACAGGCAGATTCAAGAGATAATCCTTGAGTGTCTAGAAAGCCTGTTGACAGTTATCATCCCATTTGAATTTGATATTTTTATGTAGCAGGTGTTGAAAAGGATTGCACTTATCTGCAATTTGTGCTATGAATATTCGTATAGAATGGAGTCTCCCTTGTAAGGATCAAAGTTGACTGATATTTTTGGGTGGTGGCATGTCCAAGATAGCCTTGACCTTTGCTGGATCGGCTTTGATTCCTCTTTTGGACATAATGAATCTTAGGAGCTTCCCGAAGGTTACTCCAAAGACACATTTCTTGGGGTTTAATCTTACTTTGTATTTTTCCAACCGATCAAAGATGACTGAAAGTATGTCCAAATGTGTATCTCTGTCTACTAATTTACCCAAGAGATCATCAACATAATCTTCCACAGTTATGTGCATGAGATCATGAAAGATAGTAGTCATTGCTCTTTGATATGTAGCACCTGCATTTTTTAGTCCGAAGGGCATGATATTCCATGAGAAAGTTCCCCAAGGACAAGTGAATGATGTTTTATGTTGATCCTCAAGTGCAATCCTGATTTGATTATAGCCAGAAAATCCATCCATCAATGATAACATTTTGTGACCTGCCGTGAGATCAACAATCAAGTCAATATTTGGTAATGGGAAGTCATCTTTTGGACAAGCTTTGTTGATGTCTTTGAAATCTGTACATATTCTGATGCTGCGATCTGGTTTACTGACAGGCACTAGATTGGATATCAATTCAGGATAATCAATTGGGTGTATGAATCCAACATCCAATAACTTCTCCAGCTCTGCTTTGACTAGTAATGCCACTTGTGGATGCATTTTTCTTAATTTCTGTTTCACTGGTTTTGCCCCCGGTTTTACTGTCAGATGATGCATTACCAAATCCGGATCCAATCCAGGCATATCAGCGTATGACCAAGTGAAGTTGATTTGTCACTTTTTGAAGAAGCTTATGAATTTTGACCTTTCAGACTCTGTCAGTGATTGAGCTAGGAATATGTTGTGTGGAACCTCTTCTGTACCGATGTTTGTTTTGATAGTCTCCTCTACCAACATGGATGACTTTTCCTCATATGATGCTGGGAGAATGTCGAGCCTTCCATCTTCAGGTGCCTCGGAGAGGTTTTCACCCTCAGATACGTCCTTTCTTTTTACTTTTTTGGAGTCAGATAGCGCCACAGTGTGGTTTTCGCCATAAGACCCTTGATTTGTTCTTATTTTCACATTTTTGCGACTGGAAAGTCTGACACCCTCACCAAAATATGCCATGTTGTTGAGTTCTATAGTGTATCCTGCTTTATGGTCCCTAGGAGGGAGATCATCTTGTATGCCAAGATAGTCAATAATAGCTTCATCATTTTGGAATGTATCAAACTGTGCTGGTCCTTCATAATCCTAGTCAATGAGTTGGTGATGAACAAGGGGAAGGCCTTTAATGTTTTTGGAGTTTGCGGGGTTAAGAGTGAAGATGTGGTTATATTCGGGTATGTCAAGGTAATTATCGAGGTCATTGATGGCACTCTCCTCATCAGTCTCAATCACAAGCAAATCCAAATTGTCATCACTAGTAGCGCATTCTGGGATAGGTGTTCTCATCCTATGTGATTTCAACCTAGAACCTTGAGACGAAGACTGTGTGGAATCCTCATGGGTTGTTTCTTGACCAACTCTGAACTTTTTATAAAATTCCTCTTCTTCTGTGGGTTCATCTGGCACTCTGAATGTCTCGGTGAGCTCATAATCATTGGAGGATTTGTCTGAACCCCATTCCCATTCATTGGAGTTTGTGGAATAGCGATCCTCTTGTTGAACTTTGGCAGCTTTGATTTGTAATGCTTCTTCTATCCTTTTAGTGTGGATCTTGGAAGTCAGAAAACCAAGTCCCTTTGAGCGTTCCTTTTTGAAAGTCAATTCAGGTTGTAAAGGTTCAATGATGCCTTCCTTTCGTAACCCAAGAGGGCTTCTTCCATCATACCCAAATTTTTGTAAAATATTGAAGCCTTTGCCATATTTCTCACAGGGTATATTGATGTGATCTTGTGTGTCATCTTCAATGTCTTTGTAAAGCATTTTTTATAGATCTTCCTCCTTCTATTTGCCCCATCTTTGAAAGAAAGTAGGGTCCCATTCGAGTATCATGATGGATACTTGTTTGTTAGGATGTGGTCTTCCATATTCTTTTGGATAACTCATGACTTGTCGTAAGTACATGGTCTGATTTAAAGTGTACTCTCCCATGCCTTTGTCCTAAAATTTGCCTCCTTTAAGCTCACCTTGTTTTGATGTCGAAGGTTTCAATGACTCAGGATCAACGTATGCGGAAGAAGGAACAGCTTCATGATTATTGGGAATGATGGTTTTCGTATGTGATCTCAGGTTATTGCAATATATGAATGGATTAGGATCACCGTTAACTATTACTTCGACTCCATTGTGAGGAAACTTAATGCATTGGTGATATGTCGATGGGACTGCCCTCATTTCATGAATCCAAGGACGTCCTAGCAATATATTATAAGTGAGGTCTAGATCTAGGACTTGACAAACCACATCCTTTGTAACTAGCCCAATTCTTAGAGGTAAGGTGACCGTGCCCTTGGATGAGCGCTCTTCATCATCATATGCCTTGATGGTGATTTGATTTGTTGAATTTACAGCTTTGTCAGAATACCCCAATTGTTTGATAGTGCTTAATGTGCAAATGTTTAGACCAGCTCCTCCATCTATCAGGACTCATTTGATTCTATGTTTGTGTATGAAGGCTTCAATGTGTAATGGTGCGTTATGAGGCTGACTTACGGAGGCGTCATCGGCTTCTGTGAATGTAAGGGAATGTGGAATGGAAAGGTATCCCACCATGGCTTGAAACTAGTCCACATTTTGATCAGTAGGAACAACAATATCTCTCAAGATTTTGTCAAGAATAGCTTTATAAGCGGGGGATATGCGTAAGAGTTCAAGTATGGAGATGAGCGCGGGCGTCTTCCCTAACTGTTCTACAAGGTCATACTCAGGTTTGGTTGATGAGGAAGCGGTGTTTTTAGTTGAAGCACCTGGCAAAGTAATTTTACCTCGATGGGTTGTAACATGACACTCAAAGGTAGGCTCGGAAGAAGATCCAACACCTCTTAGGACAATCTTGGGTCTCTGAGTAGGATTCTTAGGGTTTTTGTTCTTGATGATAATAGTAGAGACATGATTGTCCATCGAGATGTGATTGATAGTTGAATCATAGTTGTAAGGTGCTCTAGTATAGTTAGCTTGATCATCTATGACTTTAGCTTTTCCCTTGTCGTGCTTTGGGAATGGTTCCTTAAACATCTCATGTTCTTGATTGGATGAGTGTCCCTCAATCTCAATGTCACCTCTATCAATGAGATCCTGTACGATGTTCTTTCGTCGATGACAATTTCCTGTCTTATGACCCTTGCTCTTATGAAATTCACAATACTCATCATCATTCCACCAATTTGGTTTAACCTTTGGTTCATATGGAGGAAAATTTGGAACTGTGATTACCTTGTTTGCCACTAACTTCTTGAAAACTAACTCAAGTGGTTCTCCCAACGGGGTATACTTCCTTCGTGATCTAGAAGTTGTTTGAGTGTTCACTTGATTGTTTGTAGAACTTGATCTTGAAAAGATGACTTTGGGTCGCACTGTGTTGGCATCAACAACACCATCATTGACTGTGTTCTTGTTTTTATTCCAAAATCTTGGCTTGTCTTTTCCTTTAAAGTCATCTTTGTTTTCCTTGAATATCTTAATGACTCCTTGTTCAATTAGGACCTTTTCTGTCGCTAAGCCTTTTTCAATAACGTCCTTGAAGGTAGACAAACAAGCTTTTCTTAGATCATAGCCAATGTCTTTGTTAACATTTTGTGTGAACATCTCTACCATTTGTTTTTGTGGAATTTCACAAGAGCATCTACTGGCTAGATTTCTCCATCTTTGTAAAAATGATGCAAAAGACTCTCCCTCTTTTTGCTTGGTGTTGCACAAAGTAGTGACTGATATGTCTGTCTCTATATTGTAGGAGAAATGTTGAATAAATGCCTCTGCTAAGTCACCCCATGACTTAATACCAGGTGGGAGTTGGGAGAACCATTCCATAGCTTGACCACCTAAGCTTTGTGGGAATAATCTCATCAAATATGTCTCTTCTGAAGCTACTTCAATGCAAGCTGTGAAAAACTGTCTTATGTGTGCCTTAAGATCCCCTTTTCCTCTATACTTATCAAATTTAGGCATCACAAAATGTGTAAGAAATGGAGGCATTGGAATGTTCTTGTCGAATGGATAGGGACATATGTCTTTCATTGTGTATGTTGGCTTTGGTGTATTTATGTCCTCCATTTTCTTTTGTAAGTCCCTTATTTGTTGCTCCAAATTGCTCTTAGGTGGAGATCGACTTCTTGGACCATACCCCATGTTTGAGGCACCAATTGGAGGAGGAGCATGTTGCATATATGGATGATATTGATCATACACATGTTCATATGGAGGAGGTCTATAGCGATGCGGCATATATGGAGCACTTGGTATAGATTCATGTTGAGGAACACCATATCTATTTTGCGCATGTATACCATATTCTACAGGCATGTCATGTTCCATTGTGTTGCCCCCAAATTTGACATGAGGTTTCCTTGTGTCCAAATTTTGAGCATGCCTTTGAACATCCAATTGCTTTGGTTGATCCGTAGCTTGAGCATATCTATCTGCATAAGACTTCCATGATGGTCTGCGAAGGTGAGTATCATATGCTTGACCATGTGTATGTCGGACCTCTGGTTTTTGAAGCAAAGATGATGGTGATTCAGGCACCATATATGGTCCTCTATTTCCTCCACTATTAGGTCTCCTTTGATCCATGTTGGAGTGAGTTTGTTGCAAAGGTCAGTTTTCCATTATTTGAGACATGTCAAAATCATGAGGTATCTTGGCTCCACTTTGTGCCATCATGTGTAAGAAGTATTGTCTATCTCTCATCATTATTTCCTCAATCAATCGATTGAAATGGGGATTCATAATGGATTCTTCCACATATGTTGAATGTATTGATAAGTTGTCCAAATTGTCATTGTGTGTAACATTGTTGTTTGTGGTGCCTGTGTTTTCAACATTTGGAATGTTTCTATAGACATCCATGTCAGGTAATGTAGTGTGATCAGTGTTGAAAAAGATATCATTCTCATACTCATAAGAACTCATGTTTGTGGACTCTTGAGCCTCTTTAGTTTCTCTCCTAGATTTTTGAAGATGGGTTTCAACCATGAACTAGGTATTAACCAAGATGTGTGAGACTAGATGAAAATGTAAAAAGTATGGAAGACCAAGAGTTGTATGGAGTGTAAATGAATCTGAGGTGTACTTGCAATGTCCAAAGTGTAAGACCAAGTATGTATGTAGTAGAGTAGGTGTGACTTCCAAAGAGAGGATAGTTTCTCTTGATGAGGTAAGCTGACCTTGACCCTAAGTAAGACCAAATGAGACCCAAAGGTAAGAAACCTTGATGAGAGACCACCTAGCAAAGTGTTGTTGTATGTAATGTGTTGACAAAGTATGATGAGGACAAGCAAGTGACCTTTTGACTCAAGTTTAGACAAGTGTGAATGTAAAGCAAGATGTAAAGCAATGATGGATTTTGTGAGACGCAAAGACAGGTTGAATGCTAAATGAAACCTTAGAGAGATGACCTAGGAAGCTCAAGATTTCCAAAACTGACTGTGTTTGCTTGTTGGACTGTAACAGTTTTTTCAATTCTGGACACAGACGCAACTGTATACTTCACAGACACGGTTTCCTGACACAGACGCTACTCTGTTTAACACAAATGTGCTTCTGAGATTTTCTTGTTTATGTTTGCTAGACTGTAAATTTTTTTTTTTTGCAATTTTGAACACAAAAGCGGTTACCCGACACAGACGTGTTTCTATTCAACACAGACGTTGCTATAAACATAGACGCTATTCTGCCCTTCACAGATGCACCTAGACAACACAGACGCGGTTAAAACAGACATAGATGCGTTTCTGTAAAATTTGTGCAATTTTTTCCAATCTGTGAAGTCATTTTGTTGTGACCAAATCTGACTGTTTGACTGTTTTTCATGACAAGAGGACACAATGTTGCTGAGGACTCAATGTTTGCAAGTGTTTAGACTGACAATGACTCCAAGAAAAGTGTGTTGTTTGATGTAAAATTGTTTTGCATACACTTGAAGACACAAAAGACACAATGTTTTGTTGTTTGGTCTTGAATGTTTTGAATGTTTAACATAAGTCAAGCACAATTCTTATGGCTGGCCAAGACAATAGTTGTTGATCCCACATGGGTTTTTACCCCCGAGGCTACGCTATTCAGAGCGGATACTTAGATGCTTGACCTCACTGGCTCCACCCTTGGCACTCACTTCTCAGGTCAGCCAAGCATCAGTCCCCATGAAAACTCCCCATGGCAAACTTTGTATCTCTACTAAGAACCGTATGTGTGTGGGCCGCTACTAGAGGTCCGACCTCCTGCCCCAACAACTAGAAGGATTTGGGCCTCTAAAACAAAATGGTGCTAGTAAGGGCATCCGCTTATGTGGCCATACATGCGGCACTTTCAGCTCTGTAAATACAGAAGACTCCCAGTTGGTAGGGGTTACGCCCTACAACTGATCAAATAAATTTGATCAAACGGGTTTATGGGGAGACATAGTGTTGGTATCAACTAATCAGCACACGTTATTCATAGTTTTCACCATGAATACATTTGATTATAGTGGTTCGGATGAGGTGGGTTTTCCTTGCTACCAATTGGGTCGTTCTCTTCTCACTAGTAGTCCTAATGACCACACGGGAAGATAGGCCCTCTAAAGATTAAACAAAAAGAGCCTATTGCTCAAGACACAAAAGACAATGATTCAATTTTAGTGCACCAATGGAAGTGTTTGCTAGTCTATGAAAACAAGGCACACAATAAAAATCAAAAAAACCTTGCCAAGGACCTGCAACAAAGAGTTGTTGGTAGTTTGGGTTGTTTGAAATAATCACCCCTTCCTGCAAACACACAAGTTAGGTAAATTTTAAAACCCAAAAGACTTTGTGAAATAGGGGCCTTCAACCAAATGATTTAGCTTCCAAGGCAAGCTGCACCACTTTTGTTAGCTAGATCTGAAAATGTTAGCTCAAAAAAAACTAGATCTAAAACCCTAAATGCAAAATCCAAAAACTGAATCAATAAAATTTCAAAATTTTGAAATAGGCAATACACAGACGCGATTACCCCCGACGCAGACGTGACTCTACAACACAAACGCGGTTCTGTGAGGCACAGACGTGAGTAAAAACCACAGACGCTCTTTCCAAACACAGATGCGGGTAAAAATGGCACAGATGCGCTTCTGTAACACAGACGCGCCTCCCTGGAACCTGCAAAATGAAATATTGCCAAAACACAGACGCGGATCAAGTTGTCTCAGACGCGCCTGAAAATAAAAAACGTGATCCGAAAGTGAGCAGACGCGAAAATACCAAAAATGCTGCCGAAAATGTCCGATCTGCAACTTCAAAAACACAAGATCTGCAACAAGGAGGTTAAATGCAAAGGGACAAGAGTCCCACCGGGCATGCCAAAATGTATATGGTGAAAATGGATAACAATAACAATATTGAAAGGCTAAATGAATTCAACCACAAAACCCTAGCCTAACAACAACAAAGATCCACCATAACATATGAAGATTACCTAAGACAATGCAAATCACATGAAATCACAAAGTTTATACCATCACATGTCCAATAGGGTTTTGATCTCCATTCTTCCTATCTCCATTGATCTTGCTTGATATATTTGCTCTCAGATTTTATGTGCACAAGAGCTCAACAAAGAACGGAATGTGGTTGCAAGTAGGATCGTAGTGTAGTCCAATTGATCAAGTAGTTGGCTCATTAGAATGCTTGATTAGGATGAATGATTAGGGTTTGATAATGAAGGAAGCATCTCCTTATATAGAAGACACTATATGAAATGGAGGGATAAGATTGAGAGGTGTAAAAGGAGGTCGGCTAGGATTAGAGGGTAGGTAGAAGAAATAGTAAAATAATGAAAGGGGTAGGTAGTGTAGGAATTAAAAGATGAATGACATGTGTCATGGGTAGAAAAAGCTAATGAATTAATTAAATAAATAAAGATTTATTTAATTAATAGAAGAAGTGGGATCAATTAAATAAATAAATATTTATTTAATTTAGGAAAAGGATAATTTAAATAAATAAATGTATTTATTTAAATGAGAAATAAAGGCTAGAAGAGGATAAATGAATTAATTAAATAAATAAAGATTTATTTAATTAATAGAAGAATTAGGCTTAGATAATTAAATAAATAAGAATATTTATTTAATTAGACATGACAATTTTAGGTGTCTACAGATACCATAATCCATAGTCAATAGTTCCCTTCAGATATCTCAGAATTTGCTTGACTGCTACCAAGTGTGATTCTCTTGGGCTTTTCTGGAACCGTGCAGTAATGCCCACTACATGTGTAATGTCCGGTCTACTATGTACTACATAGTGTAATTTACCAATCATTGATCGGTATTCCTTCTCATTTACCAACCTTGAGTCATCCTCTTTTGATAATTTACAACCAGTCACCATCGGTGTACCAACCGGTTTGTTGTCTTCCATGCCAAAAGTCTTCAACACCTGTTTGACATACTTGGACTGAGTGATAAAGATTCCATCTTTCATTTGTTGAATTTGTAGTCCAATGAAGAACTTAATCTCCCCTATAAGTGACATCTCAAATTCCTTTTTCATCTAATCTGCAAAGTCATGACTCATCTTGTCATCTCCTCCAAAAATTATGTCATCAACAAATACCTCATAGATTAGAATCTGATCTCCTTTTGACTTCAGATAGCTATTGCTATCTTCACTTGTTCTCTCAAATCCAATCTTCACAAGATGGGAGTGCAAGCATTCATACCATGCTCTAGGTGCCTTCTTTAGTCCATACAAGGCTTTATGTAGCCTACACACCATGTCATTATCTTCTGATAGGGCAAACTCATCTGGTTGCTCTATATACACCTCCTCTTCTAGTATTCCATTCAAGAATGCAGATTTTACATCCATTTGATATACTTTGAATCCCTTGAATGCTACATATGCAAGAAGCATATGAACTCCTTCCAATCTGGCTACAGGAGCAAAGGTTTCTCCATAGTCTTCTCCTTCTTCTTGAGCATATCCTTTGCAACCCAGTCTGTCTTTGTTTCTTACCACTGTGCCATCTTCATTCAGCTTATTTCTAAAAACTCATTTGGTTCCTATGACATTTTTATGCTTCAGGTTTGGGTACCAAAGACCATGTACCATTCTTTTCTATCTGGTCAAGTTCCTCTTCCATTGCCTTGATCCAGTCTTCATCTTTATGTGCCTCTTTGAATGTTTTAGGCTCAAATTCAGAGATCATGCAAGAGTTTTCTCTGACCTTTCTTCTTGTAATAATTCCCGCATCCTTGTCTCCTATGATCTGCTTTGGATCATGATTCAGCTTTACATACCTAGGAATGATCTTAGTTGTTTCCTCTTGCTTTTCTTCTTCATCCTCATCTTCATCAGCATTAGCATCTACCAATGTAGGAGCACTGTTACTGGTGCTAGGCTATTTTGCAACCGGTTGCCAGAAGGTTACTACCGGTTCATCTCCTACTTTCTCACTGTCAGTTTCCTCAGATTTCTCAAAGGTTTCATCAACTCTAACATTGATTCTTTCAACAATTCTCTGAGTCCTATTGTTGAAACATTTGAGAGCTTTTCTCTTTGTGGCATACCCTAGGAATATTCCCTCATCACATTTAGCATCAAACTTGCTCTAATGTTTACTCCTCTTGATATAACATTTGCTACCAAACACTCTAAAGTAGCTTACCACTGGTTTCTTACCGATCCAATACTCATAAGGTGTTTTATCCTTACCCTTTTTGATGAGTACCTAGTTCATTGTGTAGACTGTAGTGCTCACTGCTTCTCTCCAAAAGGTGTGAGCAACTTTTCCTTGGATCAACATTGTTCTGGCTGCTTCAACTATAGTCTGGTTGTTTCTCTCTACTAGGCCACTCTGCTATGGAGTCCGGGGGGCAGACAGTTGCCTCTTGAAGTCATTCTCTTCATAGTACTTGTTGAATTCACCAGAAGTGAATTCTCCTCCTTGATCAGTTCTCAGGCACTTAATCCTCTTACTGCTTTCTTTTTCAACCAGTGCTCTTAAGGATTTGAACTTTCCAAAGGCTTCAGACTTGTCCTTCAAGAATGTGACCCACATCATTCTTGAGCAATCATTAGTAAGAATCATAAAATACCTATCTCCCTGCACACTCCTAGTTTTCATAGGACAACACAAATCAGTATGCACAAGATCAAGTAAATTGTCTGCAGTGAAAGATTTACCTTTGAAGGTTGAGGAAGACATTTTCCCCAGTTGACACTCTCTGCACAAAGGATTCTCCGGTTTTCTCAGCATAGGCAATCCTCTAACTTCCTTGATCTTATTGGCCTTCACAATATTATCAAAGTTTACATGGCAGAGTCTCCTATGCCATATCCAGCTATCATCAAACTTAGCCATTAGACATGTACTGGTATTTGCATTCAGCTGAAATAGGTTACCTTTGGTCTACATACCGGTGGCCATCAGTTCACCACTCTTACCTTTTATTTTTCACACTCCATCTCTGAATTCTAGAGTGAGTCCATTGTCATTCAGCTGGGCAACACTCAAAAGGTTGTGTCTAAAACCTTCTACCCAATACACATTATCAGCACTTCTTTTTCCATTCAGAGAGATGGACCCTCTACCTTTTACCATATATGGTGCATCATTACCAAAATGAACCACACCACCATCATACTCTTCTAGTGATAGAAACTTACTCCGGTCACCAATCATATGGTGAGAACAACCACTATCAATAATCCAATCATTGGAATTATCAAAGCGGGACGCCTTCTTGTCTGACACATCTTCCTTAACTGCTACAAACACAATGTCTTCACTTTCTTCATCTTCTGATTCCTCATCAGTGACACCTTCATCAACTGCTACAAAATAGTTTCTCTGGTTTCCTCCTTTGAACTTCTTGAACCTCTCTGGTTTGTCCTTGTTATCACCATTAGGATAGTTTACAGCAATGTGTCCTATCCTATTGCAAGAAAATCATTTCAAAGGGAGCTTACCTCTGTATTTACTAGTTCCCTTAGGAAGTCTCTTGGCAAGAAGAGCTTCAAATTCCATCAGGATCTCCTCATCATCCATTTCTCTTCTTTATCTTAGTTCACCACTGGTACTAGCTTCTTTGCCCTTTCTAGATGGTGCAATAGATGCTCTAAAGGTTGATTCAATCTTCTGAATACTGCCATCATAATTATTTAGCTCATAAGCTATCAACTTAGCAATGATGGAGTCTAGGGATACCTTTGTCTTGTCTATAGACCTCAACTCCTGAATAGCAGCAACCTATATTGCATAGACCGATAATAAGGATCTCAAGACTTTGCTAACAACAGTGGAATCATCTATTATACCACCTACACTCTTGATGTCTCCAACAATAGTTTTGATTCTTATTCCATATTGTTGAATGGTCTCTCCTTCAACCATCCACATGTCTTCAAACTTTCCCCTAAGGCTCTCTTCCTTAGCTTGTTTCACATGCTCATCACCGCCATAGATATTCTCAAGAGCATCCCATACTTCTTTGGGATTGTCTTTATCCTGAACGTCAATGAACTCAATGTCAGATAGACTGCTGATTAGGGCTTCCATGACTTGCCCATTCTCCTGAATCTCTCTCTTTTGATCATCGATGAGAGAACTGGTAGGGATAACATAAGCATTCTCAACATAGCCCTAGTGTTGAGCACCCATGCTTTTGATGTATATCTTCATTCTATCCTTCCATATTTTAAAGTTGTCTTTGTTGAACTTTGGACCTTCCCTCTTCATCATTAGAGTAGGATCTTTTCCTCAAGTGGTTAAGCTTACAACACAGAGGACCTAGAAGAAGCTCTGATACCAATTGATAAAAAAATGATGAACAATTACTACCAAACCGGTACTGAGAGGGGGGGTGAATCAGTACAAACAAAAACACTTTTCCTGAACTGGTTTGACTACAAGCACTGCACTTTGACTGACAAGCACTAACACCGGTCTAAACCAGATTACTACATGTAAAACACAGTAAGAATGTCAAAGACTTAAACCGGTAACCCTTAGCTTTCCATACAATCTAATACCTCATTTCCACTTCACCCTTATGCATAAATGAGTAATCTATCATTAGAAATATAATGACTACTTAGTTCAACATATTTTACCAGTTTGACATAAAGCACTAAAGCATCACATGAAAGGCATCAAATATGACACACTAATTTTTCATGTGGAAAACCAATTGGGAAAAAACACGGTGGGGATAAATACCCACAAGTTGTTCTTAAACTCTCTTCAAGTCCGCTCTATTAGGAGCCTAGTCCGGTTAGAGACTTTTACAATAGGTTTTGCTAGGAACTGATCCTGCTAGGGATCACCCAGTTAAGGGATGGCTAAATACCTGGTTAAAGGTTAGAACCCTGTTAAAGGTTACCTCACAAGAGGATTTGAAGAATTCATTGAATTGAGTCACCCTGTTAAAGGATTTACATAAAATCCTGTTAAAGCTACCCGGTTAAGGGATTTTCCAATTGTTGAAATGGTTAGAAGTCAACAGGCAATACACTAATCTGATAGCAGCACTCAATGCCAAGGTAGATCCACTTAAGCTCATTTTCTTCTACAATCATACTCTGCAGGTATCAACACACTTCTCCGGTCTGGCAAGAATCAAGTATCGCTCAATGGGATACACACATACCATTTACCAACAACTTCAAAATGAAAAACATCCTTGACCTTATAGGAAACAGATAGGTTGGTAGCATAAACCCTAAACCCTAAACATTTAGGTTTTACAATCTAGTCGGTTTAATCCTGACCATTAATCACACTACATTGAGTACAACAGTCTTGAATAGATCTCAAGATGTTCTCCAACATTCATTCTTTGCCGCTTCAGGGAGCTAATAACTCATAATGTGCTCTCCACCATTTATAGAGACTTTGTACATTCTTGAGGTAGATAGGATCACTCTCCATGCAAGATCCTCAAGGAAATCCTTCATGCGCACAAGGCTGATGTGGCAACACTTATCTAGTCTTCATACAATGCTAACTCATCACAAGATGTCATCAGTTGAATAGTACAAGCTTGGAATCCATCAACCAGAAAGCCTAAAGCTGAGACTACCAACCGGTAGTCATGCCAAATGAAACCCCAATACAAAACTTCCTTTTACCGGTTCTTATTCCAACATACCGGTTCACCTTAAACAGACATACCGCTTCACTTTTTCACAAATACCGGTTTACATCATCATATCAGTTCTCTTGCCAGTTTGGTTACTACACCATACTGGTTCATACTTTAGCATATTGACATCAATGACAACATACAACATCATCATGTCATCATGCTCTGCACATATGCCAACATCAACTTAGCACCAGTGTGTTAAATTCTCGTACAATGGGCAGGAGATTTCTATATTAGAAAATAATAACCCTTTTCAACATTGTAATGCTATGGGGGCAGCCCAAGACAGATTGGTTCCACATAACAGGGAAAAACAAACTTCCTTAGCACCAGATCCTCAACAAGAAAAGCTTAAATATTTATCCATGGATTTCAAACAAAAGATGAAAATCAAGGAACAAGGCATGGGAGAGTACTCTTTGGAACCCATGTGTCTAACCAACTTACCAGCATTGCCTAAATCTCATGGGCTACCTTTGACATCAATACATCAAGCAACACAACCCATCACCAAATTTGATGGAAAATTTATTCAACTAGGCACACTAGCCCATGAGTCAGAAGAGAAGGACATCCTTAGTTGGCTATACAAGGATGAAGAAGAAGTCTAAGCTACTACTATGGAAGTAGCTACAACATAGTTGTATGGGAAAGGCTACCTAATTATGCGGCAAATGGGATACAATGGCAAAGGACCTATCGGCAAGCGTCAAGAAGGTGTCATGGAACCATTAGATCCTCCTTCATAGTTTTCTAAAGACAAAATAGGATTGGGCTATGAACACAAACTACCCCCAAAGTAGAAACCAAATAAATATCAAAAACCTTAGTGGAAAGCAAAGAAGAAATACAAGGAGGATTCATGGCAGGAGGCACTACATGAATCAACATAAACAATAAGGAAAGCATGAGAACACCAGGAAAAAGAGAAACAACAAGAGGAATGGGCCATTCAAAGAGAAGAAGCATCACATGCAGAAGTACATCATGTGCAAGAACCTATTCCAAACAAAGTCGAATCACCCCCTGAGGAAATCACTACTCCCTAAGGAGAGACAATATATGAGCAGATACAAAGAGTACAGGCGGGATCTGATACAGAATCAGAGAAAACTATTAGGCTGGTATCAATCATCATAAACCTATTTTCACCATACAACATACCTGTCCACAACACTGACAGAATCTGGGACAACACTTTTGAGACTGATTCAATGACTATGAATGGGGCATCTATTCAAATGTTACTGAAGATATTCCTGAAAATACTAGTCATATACCCCTTTCTCTAGAAGGACAAGGCATAGAGCCTAGACTACTTGAATTTGGTCCACAAAATATCTATGATGCCAATGAAAATGAGCAGTGACATTACGAGAAAGTTTACACAGAAGATGATACCATCGAAGACCTCGACAAAATCATTAACTTATTCAATATCTCAACCAACCTTGACAATACCTCCATCATGACACTTACAACAGCTAAACTCAACCCACCCAATGAATCTTTACTACTTGTCTTTCTTGATCTTATAGATTGGGAAGAACCTAAAAACCATGACATACCTATTTTCCCAGATGATGATTCCATTATCCATTACTTATGTACTATCAACCCAGAAACAAACTCTACCAGCAAACAAAGTAATGACATCTGCAATCAAGAGAGTGCCAAGTCTCTGAGTCGCAAAAATGAAAGAAATAAAGGATCTACTACTGAAAACTAGTCAATGGCAGCACTAGATCACAAAAAAGTAAAAATAAAGGACGCATCTATGGGTGAAAACCTTTTTAAGGCACCTAAAGATGGGAGACTTGACACCCTTCTTGAACACTATCAGGAGTGATCACCCATATTGATTGAGCCCACTCAATCGATCAACATTGGTACAATAGAAGCAACCAAAAACATACACCTAGCAAAATCTCTGACAACAGAAGAAAAACCAGAGTTTATCAAGTTCTTTAAAGAAAAGCAAATCAATTTTTCTTGGTCCTATGCAGATATGCCCGAGATTGATCCATACTTAATCATGCATCACTTATCTATTGCTCCAGGAGCTAAGCTAGTCAAGCAAAAATTAAGAAAGATGAATCCGCATGTAGCACTCATGATCAAAGCTGAACTAAAGAAACTATTAGACGTCGGATTTATTCGACCTATAGAATATGCTGAATGGATTTCCAACATTGTGCTAGTTTCAAAACCAGATGGCAACATCAGGTTATGCACCGATTTTAGGGATGTCAACAAAGCCTGTCCAAAGGATGACTTTCCTTTTCCCAACATCAACATAATTGTAAACCTCACAACAGGCCATGCAATGATATCATTAATGGACAGTTTTTCTGGCTATAATCAAATCAAGATAGCTCTAGAGGATCAAGATAAAACAACGTTCACCTATCCTTGGGGAATGTATTATTGGAATGTCATGTCTTTTGGCTTAAAGAATGTTGGGGCAACTTATCAATGAGCAATGATGATAATCTTTCATGATATGATGCATACCTTCATGGAGGACTATGTGGATGATTTACTAGCTAAGTCATTTACCCAGGTAGAACATCTAGGCATATTAGAGAAATTTTTTGAGAGATTGGAGAAATTTCAAGTCAAGCTCAACCCTAAGAAGTGTTTCTTCAGGGTAACATCAGGCAAATTATTAGGCTGCATCATGTCAGCAAAAGGCATTGAAGTGGATCCAGCAAAGGTACAAGCCATCATGGAGTTGCCACTACCTAAAGACATTAGCTAACTCAAATCTCTGCAAGGACGGCTCCAGTCAATCAGGCGATTCATCACCCAACTAGCAGATAAAAGTCTACCATTCAATCATTTTCTACACAAGAATGAACCATTTAGATGGGAAGCCAAATGTGTAGAATCATTCTATCAAATCAAGCAATATTTAATGAACCCACCAGTTCAGGTGCCCCCAATAGAAGGAAAGCCACTTATTCTCTACATATCTCTACATACCAACAATAGACATATCATTAGGGGCACTATTAGCACAAGAAAATCAAGAAGGCAAGGAACGAGCTATCTATTACATCAGTAGAACATTAAATGGATATGAGCACAATTATACATTCATTGAGAAGGCTTGTTTAACAGTGGTATTTGCTTCTCAAAAGTTCTGACACTTCATGCTAGCTCACATGATCAAGCTAGTAGCAAAAATTGACCCTCTAAAGTATTTACTCAGCAAAGCAGCTCTCACAGGCAGATTGGCTAAATGGGTAATGATTCTCAGTGAATTTGATATCCACTACACAGAGCATCGAGCTATCAAAGGGCAGGTAATTGCAGATCAATTAGCTAAAGCACCACTACTAGATAAACAACCAATGGAGATCGAATTTATAGATAGGGATGTCCTTACTGTTACCACCAAGCAATGGACACTGTACTTTGATGGTTCCTACACTCAACATGGATCAGGTGCTGGCATCTTGTTCATCAATGTTGAAGGACACACCATACCAAGATCATATAGACTCATGTTTCCATGCATAAATAAAATTGTTGAGTATGAGGCATTGGTTATAGGAATCAAAATGACCATGGAATGGAGAATCATGAAACTAAAAGTCTATGGAGATTCCCAACTAGTCATAAATCAGATCAACAATGACTATTAGAAAAAAGATGACAAGCTGCTACCATACAAACAAATGGTGGATGATTTCAAATAGTATTTTGTACACATCACCTTTGACCAAATCCCAAGGTTGGACAACAAAGTAGCTGATGCAATGGCTACTATCGCTTCACTGCTACAAATTCCAGAACAACAGAGTCATTATGAGTTTCTAGTAGAGCAACTATTTTCCCCAGCCTATGACAATTCCACATACCATGTTATCTATGCCTTAACTAGTTTAGACTCTCTGTTATACAAAACAATATATGAATATCTCAAAACCAATACCCTACCCATTGACTTATCTCAAAATAAAAAATGCAACTTTATCCGGCAAGCCGCCCGTTATACTCTAACTGCTAATACTCTTTACCATTGAGGTCTAGATGGTACTCTTCTCCATTGCCTTGATCATAATGAATATGACTCTACTTTACAAGAGCTTCACGAAGGTATCTATGGCACACATTCAAGTGGTCCTACTCTTGCTAAAATCCTTCTAAGAATGGGATATTACTAGTTGACAATGGAAACACTTTTATCATTTTGCCAAGAAATGTCCTAAATGCCAAATCCATGGCAATTTTATACATGAACCAGCACATGAATTGCAGCCATTTACCACATCTTGGCCTTTCTATCAGTGGGAACTATACTTAGTAAGCAAAATATGCCCTTCCTCTTCAAATGGAAACAAGTTCATTATCATTGCAACAAAATATTTTACAAAATGGATCGAAGCGGTCCCCATGACCACAGTAACTGGAAAACAAATTATGTCTTTTATTCTTAACTATTTGATCTATAGATACGACATTCCTAGTTCCATCATCACAGATAATGGACATCCTTTCAAAAACCAGGATGTGCGAGAACTATGTGAACAATTCAAAATCCAACATCGTTTCTCTACACCTTACTACCCACAGGGGAATGGTCAAGCAGAGGCATCAAATAAAACAATATTGAAAATCCTCAAGAAGATAGTAAATTATGTGGGAAAAGATTGGCATGTGCAAATCAATCTGGCACTTTGGGCATATAGAACTAGCATCCAGACACCTACAGGAGCTACGCCATATTCATTGGTGTATGGATCAGAAGTAATTTTACCTCTTGAGGTAAAAATTCCTTCACTCAGAGTATCTTCCTACGCTAACCTTGAGAGGAGGGTAATGCAAAACTTTTTTAGATCGTTACAACAGTTACAGAAAATAGAAATAGATATAATAGCATTCATACCACAACACAGTGATTTACGTGGGGAAAACCCTTTCGGGAGAAAAACCCCACACTCCAAAAGCAGCTCAATATTTTATTCACCAATCAAAAACAGATTACAACATACTTGCAGAGCAAGCTCTTCGCAGGAGTACCACTAATCAGAGATTCAAATGCAACTCAATAGCCATGAGACTCTTACACACAACCTCTATCTCACACACCTCATAAATAAGAGATACAATACAAGAAACCGTCAAACGGTATTACAAAACCATGGGCTAAAACCACCCAATAAGGTGTAGCCGACCTTATCTCCCTTCTATGACATGTTAAAGCGCACATCAACACATGTCACTCCCTTTTACATCTCATTTATGTATCCGATACAAATTATCTTTCCTATTTCAGGAGTACAAACTTCCGGAGGCCATAACTTGAAAACCGGGTGTCCGATTGACGAACCGTTTGAAGCGCCGAAAAGCTCGCGAAGTGCTCTATCACCTCGTAACCGACTGCGCCGGTTACGGCCACTTTTCAGGGCATTTCGGAGCCTCTAAAGCCTCCAAAATTAAGTTTAAACATTTTATCGCACCCCTCCAAGACAAAAACTTTAATATCTTCAAAACTAGCTGTGACCTTGCGACGCAACTTTACCGGAATGCTTATCTAGCCAACCAGAAGCTTCAGGGAGAGTTTCGCACCATTTCGTGCTCAAATGAAAACTTACTATAAATAGTAACCTCACATAAATGCAAGGTTGAGACACCATTTTTCCCAACAAATCTCCCACTTGTCGAACACCTTGCAGGAGCGGAAGGGAATGTCAACACAATGAATCAATTGCTAGGGGCCATAAGGCCCATAGACTCTAAACACCATCTGAACTTCTCTGTGCTCACAGCCTTAGTTAAAGCATCTGCAACATTCATCAAAGTTTCCACCTTAACTAGCTTCACCCTACCATCTTCGACCATATCTCTAACAAAATGATACTGAACATCAATATGTTTGGTCCGGGCATGAAATGTCGGGTTCTTAGCTAGGCTAATTGCACTCTGACTGTCACAGTAAACTGTCACTGTACCTTGTTTTATTCCAATATCCAAACACAATCTCTTAAGACAAATGGCCTCTTTACAAGCATGAGTAGCTGCCATATACTTTGCTTCAGTAGTGGATAAAGCAACCACAGCCTATCGCTTACTCATCCAACTGATTGCACCACCAAACAAAGTAAACACATAAGCACTAGTGGATCTTCTACTATCAATATCACCTGCCCAATCTGAATCCACATAACCATGGATATCAAGGGAAGTCATGTCTCCAACTGAATTACCATGATAACACAAAGAATACTCTGAAGTACCCTTCAAATATCTGAAGACTCTTTTGACTACATCCCAATGAACTCTACCAGGATTAGACATATATCTAGAAAGTACTCCCACTGCTTGGGCAATGTCTGGTCTAGTACAGACCATAGCATACATCAAGCTTCCAACCGCACTCTGGTAAGGCACTCTGCTCATGTCTTCCATCTCCAATGGGGATGTAGGACAATCTGAAATAGATAGTTTCATTCCAACTGTAAAAGGAACACTCAATGGTCTACAATTCTGCATGTTGAACCTCTGTAACACTGAATTCACATACTTACTCTGGCCTAGCCATAGCTTTCTGTTCACCCTATCTCTTCTAATTTCCATCCCAAGAATGTGCTTTGCTGCACCAAGATCTTTCATTTCAAATTTAGCAGCGAGCTGAGACTTCAGTTCTGAAATCATACCTTTTCTTTTTACCAATGAATAACATATCATCAACATACAATGCAATGAATAAGAAATGATCACCATTAGATTTATAATAAACACAGTGATCTGATTTAGAACGTTCAAATCCCAAACTCAACACATATGTATCAAATTTCTGGTACCACATCCTAGGACTTTGTTTGAGGCCATACAAAGATTTCTTCAATTTACAGACCAAATTACTTTTGCCTTTCACCACATAGTGCTCCGGCTGTGTCATATAAATATCTTCCTCCAAATCACCATGAAGGAAAGCAGTTTTCACATCCATTTGCTCAACCTCTAAATCATAAGCAGTAGCAATAGAAAGAAAAAATCTAATGGATGTCATTTTTGCAACAGGAGAAAATATCTCACCGTAATCAACACCCTCAACCTGAGAGTAGCCTTTTGCAACCAACCTTGCTTTATACTTCTCAATGCTTCCATCTGAACCAATCTTTTTCTTAAACACCCATTTACAACCAACAGGTTTTCGTCCTTCAGGCAATGGTACAAGATCCCATGTATCATTCTTTTTCAAAGCTACCATTTCTTCCTCCATAGCAATCTTCCAGGATTCTGCATCATTCATACCTAATGCCTCTTCTACAGATTTCGGTTCATCCACACTAGTATTCAGAGCAAAAATACATCTCCAATCATTAGGTGAATACCTTTCAGGTGGTTGTCTATGTCTTGTAGACCTTCGAACAAGCTGAGTTGGAGGTTCTTCCTCCTCTTCTGAAGATTCAGAGCTAAACGAGCTCTCCTCAACTTCTTGCCTATCTAGGGGTCTCGATTCAACTCTTTCAGGTGTAGAAGGAAGTTGAATCACATCTTCTTTTTTAGTCTGTTTTGGCTGCAATGTAATAGAAGGAGACTTAATTTCTCTAAAAATAACACTTCTACTGTGAATTACCTTTTGTGCAACAGGGTCCCAAAGCTTGTATCCTTTCACACCATAACTATACCCGATGAAGATACATTTCACAGCCTTGTTCTCTAACTTTGTTCGCTTCTCCTTTGGCACATGTGCATATGCCTCGCAACCAAAAACTCTAAGATGTCTCAATGAAGGCTTGTGACCTGACCATGCTTCCATAGGCGTTTTATCAACAAGAGCTGATGTAGGAGACCTGTTAATCAGGTAGCAAGCAGTGGCAACAGCTTCAGCCCAAAACTTTTGTTCGAGACCAGCACCACTCAACATACTCCTAGCCTTCTCCATCAGTGTCCTGTTCATTCTTTCTACAACTCCATTCTGCTGTGGAGAATACAGAGTTGTCTTCTGCCTGTTAATTCCACAGTCTTTACATAATCTATCAAAATCATTAGAGCAAAACTCACCGCCATTATCAGTTCTCAAACATTTTATTTTCTTTCCAGTATGCAACTCAACCATTGCTTTAAATTCTTTAAAACGACTAAAAACTTCAGATTTACTCTTTAGAAAATAAACCCATGTCCTTCTACTAAAATCATCAATAAATGAAACATAATATGTGGATTTTCCAATCGAAGAGACATCTACCGGACCAAACACATAAGAATGGATAAGATCCAAAACACCACAAGTTTTATGAGAACTCGAGTAAAACTGAACGCGGTTTTATTTTCCATAAATGCAATGCTCACAGAAATCAAAGTCAAGATTACAGTCATTCAAACCTTCAACAAGGTTTTTATTTTTCAAGGTCCTTAGACCCTTTTCTCCAATGTGGCCAAGTCTCTGGTGCCATAACATAGTCTTCTCTGCAGGTAACTTTGCTTCAGATGAAAGAGCACCCTTAGGTACCCAAAAACCATTTCCATCTGCTGAAGGTGAAACCTTCAAATCTTCCAGTGAAGTATCCGCAGATTTACTTTTTACAGAAGTGCTATTACACTCAACAGTGTATGCTTCAAGCTTATACAAAGTGCCAAACCTGACACCTCTAGCAACTACCATAGCACCCTTAATCATCTTACATCCTACTTCAGAAAAGACTATCTGCACACTCGCATCTATCAGTTTGCTCACAGATAACAGGTTTCATTTTAATCCAGGGATATGCAGCACACCATTAATCCTTTTTATTCTACCATCAGAAAACCTGATTCTAACTTTACCTCGACCAACAATGTCTAGATGTGAATCATCACCCAAGTACACCTTACCTCCATTAAATCCTTCATATTCAGAAAACCAATCTCTATTGGAAGTCATATGAAAAGATGCACCTGAGTCAATTAGCCAAGCATCATTACCTGCATGAGTCACCAAAGCCGCAATAAATGCATCGCCATCTTCCTTGTCGGACTCAGAATCAGAATCAAACTTTTTCTTTTTCTTCTTCTTCTTTTCTTCTTTGCAGTCCTTACGGATGTGACTCGGTTTACCGCAATTCCAGCAAATGACTTTGGACTTTCCAGGAGATTTCGATCTCCCTTTGGATTTGGACTTGTCGCGCTTCTCATTCTTCTTGCCTTTCTCCCTAGGTCTTCCACGAACGGTTAGGGCTTCCTTTGAACTGATGGATACCTTCCTTCGCATCTCTTAACCGAGTAGGGCACCCACCACGTCTTCAGATTTCAAAACAACATAAGTACTACCGATAGCCATAACAAGAGAATCCCACGAATCAGGAAAAGAACAAAGCAAGATTTGACATTTCTCCTCCTCGTCCATCTTAACACCGACGAATACTAATTGAGCCACCAACATATTGAATGCTTCCAGGTGGTCTGCAATTCGTCCACCTTCTTCCATCTTCAAGGAATACAATTTCTTTCTTAAGAAAATTTGATTTAATAAAGATTTCACTTGATACATCTCACCAAGCTTAGTCCATAGCTTCTTTGCAGAGTTCTCTTCATGGACATTGATTAGAACAGAGTCTGCCAGACACAGTCTGATTAGACCCTTGGCATTTCGGTCCATAACATCATACTGAGCTGCCGCAGTAGGATCTGAGGGCCTTTGGACATTCGCATCAATAACATCCCAAAGATCTCAATCTATTAGCAGATCTTCCATCTTTAGCTTCCACATCTCAAAATTACTTCCATTAAATTTCTCCACCTCTATTCTCCCTGACGAACTCGCCATCTGAATATTCCTGCAACAAGATCAAAAAGTGTCTTCTGCACAAGCTCCCACTCAAATCTGGATTAGTTCAAAAAACCCAACTACCCACAATTGAAACCAAAGGTGATCAGGCTCTGATACCACTTGTAAGGAAGTTAAGTAGCGGAAACAACTTCCTACGCTAACCTTGAGAGGAGGGTAATGCAAAACTTTTTCAGATCGTTACAACAGTTACTGAAAATAGAAATAGATATAATAGCATTCATACCACAACACAGTGATTTACGTGGGGAAAACCCTTTCGGGAGAAAAACCCCACACTCCAAAAGTAGCTCAATATTTTATTCACCAATCAAAAACAGATTACAACATACTTGCAGAGCAAGCTCTTCACAGGAGTACCACTAATCAGAGATTCAAAGGCAACTCAATAGCCATGAGACTCTTACACACAACCTCTATCTCACACACCTCATAAATAGGAGATACAATACAAGAAACCGTCAAACGGTATTACAAAACCATGGGCTAAAACCACCCAATAAGGTGTAGCCGACCTTATCTCCCTTCTATGACATGTTAAAGCACACATCAACACGTGTCGCTCCCTTTTACAGCTCATTTATGTATCCGATACAAATTATTTTTCCTATTTCAGGAGTACAAACTTCCGGAGGCCATAACTTGAGAACCGGGTGTCCGATTGACGAACCGTTTGAAGCGCTAGAAAGCTCGCGAAGTGCTCTATCACCTTGTAATTGGCTGCGCCTGTTACAGCCACTTTTTAGGGCGTTTCGGAGCCTCTAAAGCCTCCAAAATTAAGTTTAAACATTTTATCGCACCCCTCCAAGACGAAAACTTTAATATCTTCAAAACTAGCTGTGACCTTGCAACACAACTTTACCGGAATGCTTATCTAGCCAACCATAAGCATCAGGGAGAGTTTTGCACCATTTCGTGCTCAAATGAAAACTTACTATAAATAGTAACCTCACATAAATGCAAGGTTGAGACACCATTTTTCCCAACAGTAAGCAAAATATGCCCTTGCTCTTCAAATGGAAACAAGTTCATTATCATTGCAACAAAATATTTTACAAAATGGATCGAAGCGGTCCCCATGACCACAGTAACTGGAAAACAAATTATCTCTTTTATTCTTAATTATCTGATCTGTAGATACGACATTCCCAATTCCATCATCACAGATAATGGACATCCTTTCAAAAACCAGGATGTGCGAGAACTATGTGAACAATTCAAAATCCAACATCGTTTCTCTACACCTTACTACCCACAGGGGAATGGTCAAGCAGAGGCATCAAATAAAACAATATTGAAAATCCTCAAGAAGATAGTAAATTATGTGGGAAAAGATTGGCATGTGCAAATCAATCTGGCACTTTGGGCATATAGAACTAGCATCCAGACACCTACAGGAGCTACGCCATATTCATTGGTGTATGGATCAGAAGTAATTTTACCTCTTGAGGTAAAAATTCCATCACTTAGAGTATCTTTGAAAGGCCTCATTCCAATTGAAGAGTATCGAGTAAATAGACTGCAGGAGCTAGAACTTCTAGATGAAAAGTGACAACATGCCTATAATCACCTCAAAGCATACCAACAACGCATGTGCTGAAGCTACAACCACAAGGTCATCCCTAGGATTTTTAAAGTCGATAATCTCGTACTCAAGGAAAATCCTAGAAATCAACAAGATCAAGAAAAGAAGGGAAAGTTTGAACCTAACTGGTTGGGTCCCTATGTCATCATCTCGGCCTATGGATCAGGTGCCTATCAGCTAACAACTTCAGAAGGTGAGCTGCTCAATGAACCAACCAACAACATCCATCTGAAGAAATACTATACTTGAATAGTCTATTGCATGGAAAAAGTGAAAAAAAATAAAAATAAAAATAAAATCCGAAAAATACAAAAAAAATCAAAGCAAGAAAAAGGGGCAATAAAAACAAATGGTGAAAACCTGGCAATAGGCATTACTAGTGAGAGAACAACTCCTCTATCTATCTTTACTCATATCTTTTATCAGAAGTCCCTGGCCATCGCCCAACACTTTATCAAAACAACATTATCCAGGACATACTTAGTGTAGTCACTATCCTTACTTATCTAAATATCAGTTCATCATATCCCACCATGGCTTGGTAGCCACTGTACATATCCACATTGATAGGTAAATCTAGCTTGGGGCAACATTCATCTAAATTCCATCATTTCAACAAAACAAGAATCACAACAAGGCAAGAAAATCCTATCAAGCAAAACTCTAGCCGTCAAAGAGAACAAACACATTGATCCACTTAAAAACAACTTCGCAACATGCGATGGATGATTTTCTGAAGTATAAATTGTTGACATCTTGCATGAAGTTTTGACTATTTTTGCACTAGAACTTTTTGAACTATTGGATCCCCTAAAATTTTCTCAATAATGCATCAAGCTAGAGAAAGTGGTTAGGGATTCTGATTTTTTTAGTTTTTTGTCTATGAGGCGATCACTTGTACTGTGCAAATACTTGTCTCAAGATGTGATTCAAATCATATCATTGAAGACATTGTTCCAGTTTCCACATACAAATGGTTTAATCTTGTCTTTTTATACACAAACAACACTCAGTTCATCTTGGTTCAATTATACCTTGACGCTTGTGCCATCTTGCATTATCAAAATTCATGTAAATTTTTCTCAGGTCATTATGGTTCAAATATACCATTATGCTTGTATAAATTTTCAACATATCAAAATAGCTCCATGATGATAAAACACAAAGAAAGCAACAACATGTGAGTATATAGGAATGACAAACGGAAGAATGAGGATGATCAATTAGTTTCATATCATTTTACAAATAGTTTCATATCATTATCATACATCTCATTTTCAAGATACATCTCACAACATATCATTATCATACATCTCATTTTCAAGATACAACTCACAACATATCATTATCATACATCTCATTTTCAAGATACATCTCACAACATATCATTATCATACATCTCATCTCACAAATCATATCATTACATCATGCATCATCCAATCATATCCATCAAATATCAAATCACCCCCATTTATCTAAGCATTGCATCATCATCATAGAACCATCACATAAATATATAAAACATCGTCCATAAAAGCACATCACATGTGGATCAAAGAAATCGGTGTCGTATACAAAACAATGTCATGTCTGCCCAAAATACAACACAATGATTAAAATACAAAGGAGACGAGGTCTCTTAGGTATGACTATCTCCTGAGGGTGATGGTCTTGCAGTAGATGTCCTAGCACCTGGATCTCTAGGTGGATCATGTCGAGGTAGCCCATTCACACCTCTACTCTCTGTCCCTGAAGGAGTCTGCTTGGATCGACTGGATCTCATCGCAACATAGCTAGGAGCTTTGTGATCTCTAGGAACCACCTCCTCATATAGACGCTGGTAGTACTCAGCCTCCTTGGCTGCATACTACATCTCTCTCAATGTGTCTCTCATCGAACCACTAGCTGCCACTCTCTCCAGACTATCCGCTTGAGCCTCTGCTTGACCTAAGCGCTCCAACACTATATCCCGCTCTACGGTAATCTATGTAATATGACACTGCTGCACCAAAACCTATGTCTGAAGCTTCTGCACTGACAACTATAAGGATCTAATTTGTGCATCCTCTCGATGGGTGGTTATCTGAATCTAGAGGGGTACTTGTGTCGAGGTACCCCCTGTCCATGTCTCTGTCCTCAGCACCGATGGGGGTAACACATCTGATCTCCTCCTCTAGGTAGGCCACCTAAACTCATCCATCCCACCCACAACTACTATAACCTCACCTACTCGGCCAACTCCACCAACTCCAATCACCAAACCTCCCCTCCCTCTCTCATCAACTGCTCGCCTCACTACTCTATCTCCTCACATCCCTCTATCTCCACCATCTCCTCCTCTATCTCCTCTCCTCCCACCATCCCCTCCTCTATCTCCTCTCCTCCCACCATCTCCTCCTCTATCTCCTCTCCTCCCTCTATCTCCTCTCCCTACTCTATCACCATGCCTCCCTCAAGCACTTCCCCTCCCATCGACCACATCATCCCCTCCAACATCCCCAAATCCCTCCTCAATCTCCTCTCCCTCCTCTCTCAGTCTCCCTAGCCTCTCAGGCTGCTCATCCTCATCATCATCAAAAGTGGGAATCATCTCTGTTGGATCAGATATCCGAGCTACAACATGAGCCATGAAGAGCACTACAAAATCCTCTGTCATCCCCGCATCTACTACCCCGTAAGCATAGTCCCATATTTGGCCAGCCAAATGCATGTAATCCTTCACTATCGCAACACTAACAATAGTCGGACCCAACTTTGGCACATCCTGCCTCTGATGAGCATATAAGCATTCTCCCTGTGGTATAACCTGTTGTCGACTATACTGCCATTGAACTCCACTGTGCAGGAACCTCTCAATCACAAATGGCGTCCTCCCTATCAGGAATAAAGACACACATACACATATATGTATAGGGCATCACTAGCCCATCCTCAGCCCACACCTCACACTCCATATACAGTCTCCAGATAATCATATCAATATCATCTAGCACCCTTCTCCAATGCTCTAGCTTGCCTAGCTTACGCTGGACAACTATCCCTGTATATACATATGCATAGGCGTGCCCAACTGGCCTATCTTTATCTACAAGTGGCCTCACTACAGGAATGTGCTCCCAAGCCCATACCTGTAACTATGTGACCCCGACTGATAAACTACTATAGCCTAAGTACACCACCTGATGCAAATCTCTATATAAATGGGCCAACATGTAGGACCCCCATGCAAAACAGCGACCCTATGTCACCATACCCTCTAGAACCAACCCCCATCCCACTACCAGTCCCTTCAACCTACAGTCGGGACACAAGAAGCCACCTACAAAACCTACCAATACTAATGGTAGTGGGGCATAATCAAAATCTATGAACTCCTGCCAAGGGATCTCATACTTACAAATCAGATCATCTTATAGAATCTGGCGAAGCGCTTCTATCCCACCCTCCTCGGTCTGCTCATAAGGCAATAGTGCACCTACCACAGGAATCCGCAAAATCTGATAATAGCCCTTTGGTGTGACTGTGATCATGCCTGTAGCCAAGTGAAAGGTGTTGGTGTCACTATGCCACATCTCTGCCAATGTTGTCAGTAAACCTTGGTTAATCATATAACGAGGCATGTCCAACAAGGAGGACAACCTGCATCTCTCAATAATATCTCTATTTGCCTGTGTCAATCACAGAATCAAAGACTATGGCCTCAAAAATCGCTCTCGTGACTGAAGAACCCCAAGCCGCTCCTATAACAAACAAAGAATGTCCAAATATCAGTTCCCACATCAAATCAAAACCATATCCAATCTCAAAATTCATATCAACTTGAAACAACGAAAATCAAATCAAGTTTCATATCCGAAATCAAAACCATATCCAATCACAAAATTCATATCAACTTAAAACAACAAAAATCAAATCAAGTTTCATATCCGAAATCAAAACCATATCTAATCACAAAATTCATATCAACTTGAAACAATGAAAATCAAATCAAGTTTCATATTAGAAATCAAAACCATATCCAATCACAAAATTCATATCAACTTGAAACAACAAAAATCAAATCAAGTTTTATATCAAAAATCAAAACCATATCCAATCACAAAAATCATATCAACTTGAAACAATGAAAATCAAATCAAGTTTCTTATCTGAAATCAAAACCATATCCAATCACAAAATTCATATCAATTTGAAAAAATGAAAATCAAATCAAGTTTCATATCAGAAATCAAAACCATATCCAATCACAAAATTCATATCAACTTGAAACAACGAAAATCAAATCAAGTTTCATATCAGAAATCGAACCCATATCAAAATCACAATTCATATCAACTTGAAACAATGAAAATCAAATCAGTTTCATATCAGAAATCACACCCATATCCAATCAAATTTCATATCAACTTGAAACAATGAAAATCACATCAAGTTTCATATCCGAAATCAAAACCATATTGAAAAATCAAAATCCATATCGCAAGACTCATATTAGACACCATATCGGAACTCATATCGAACATCATATTCACGACAAAAAAAAGAAACAAAAAGAAAAAAAAAAAAAGAAAAAAAAAGAAAAAAAAAAGAAAAAAAAGAAAAAAAAAAAGAAAAATCAAAGATCTTATACAATAGATAAATCAAGATCATCCTTCAAAAACTCATCTTGGAAGTTCAACAAAGACAAAATCCAAATTTATCAAAACAAAACACACATCAGCACAACAGACACACAGATTGGGTATCGCACCCATCCAAGAACACTTAGCAGACACCTATTCACCGTAGCCTATCTCCCTTCCTCTAATTTTACCTCACAACATCATATTTTCCTCCTAAATCATTACATTTTCTACCTACGCGCTAAGACATCTTCCCTATGCACTAAGCTACCACATATGCTCTAGCTAAACCCTACTATGCGCTACAAACTTTACCCTACGCGCTAGACTTACCCTACATGACACCCTTTTCTTTCGTTGCACTACAAACTTTACCCTACACGCTAGACTTACCCTATGCACTACTCTTTTCCCCCTCTGTGCTACCCTACTAGTCCTACGCACTAGGTCTACCCTACGCATTACCCTTTCCCCGCTATGTGCTATCCTGTTAGCCATATGCACTATATTACCCCTATGTGCTACCCTAAACCTACGACACACTACCCTAATTCATTAATCCAAAGTGCTAGGGATTTTATCGTATGCACTATGAAATTGACCCTATCAGCTAACATGTGAAAATCTGACACAAAAAATAAAAAATGTGCTCAAAATCGACAAAACAAAAAGCAAAAGGGGCCAAATTTAGATGACTTATAGGTGGACCATATGTGGTGGGCCTCCGGTATCAACAAACACACTTGAATCGATGTGAAGCATAGGGAACCGATATTTTGTCACTCTCCAAATGTCACTCTCTCCAAAAGTCAACAAGCACAAATGATACAAATCAAATCACTTTTCACCTTTTTATAGGGTAAAAGAAAATTAGGGTTGGTAAGAAGGGCATGAATTTTGCTCGTGCTCTCACTTCTAACCCTAACAAACATCATTTTTGAGAGATGAATCAATTAAGCACGATTTCAACATAGACAAAATTTAAAAATGCGATCAAATTTACCAACTCTTATGAAATCAACAAAAAAATTTCAAACTTCTTGATTCATCTCTTGAGGGGGCATTATCAATATTATTTATCAAAAACTGGGGCATGACATCGACATTTCGACCACATCAAATTTTGAAGACACATCAATTTTATTTGAGTCAACATGTGCACACACGTCACTTCAAAGAGGGCAAAATGTAGATGTATAAAAATGACCACTTTCCTAAATGAATATTTAATGTTCATTTTATTCTCATTCCTTTATTTAGTTAAATCTAATTTAATTAAATCATCCACATTGTTGCTGTTAAGCCAAACCTGGACCGATGATGGACTGTCCAAGAGTGGCCAGTAGCTCAATGGTAGAGCACTCCAACAGCGTATGGAAGGTCCTAGGTTCGAGTCCTAGCTGGTCCATGTCTCAACATGGTATCAGAGCTAGGTTAAATCAAACTTGAGGCTATTCAATTTTACGTAAAATTCAAATCAAGCATATATTCAACATCACAATTCTTTTAAAGGCTAGTGCTATCAAAATTGAAGATAGACTTAGAGGAGGTGATGACTTCTCACCATGGAAGTTCAAAATTCAAATGATTCTAAAAGAAAATAAAGTCGAATCATTTGTAAAAACTGAAACTGCAGAACTTGAGACCGAACCTGACAAAAAATTTCAAGAAGAGAAAGAACTGACATGAGAAAAGGTCATCTAAGAAAGACAACTCTCACATTCAGTGCTTTAGGTTTGATCAATATGGACACTATGCAACAAAATGTCCGGATAGAATCAAACAACAAGCTATATTTGCAAAAGTGAAAAGGGAAGAATATGACTTCGAGAAGCATGTATTTTGCTCTGCCCTCTCTAGCCAAGTATCCAATAAATCTAACACCTGGATCATTGATAGTGGGTCTTCAAGACACATCACTAGGTATAGAGAATTATTGGATTCCATGTTAGAAGAAATTGATGAAGAAGTAACCATTGGTGATGACTCTGCACATCTTGTGAAAGGCGTCGGTACCTGCACCATTAAGATGAAGATAGACATGTCTCTCCAACTCACCAGAGTCCTATTTGTCCCTAGCATCGAGAGGAACTTAATCTCCATATCTGCACTTGAAGATGATGGGTATAGAATAACCTTCATGAATGGTAAAGTTCTAGTATGGCCACAAAACTCTTCAATCAAGAAGGCTATAACCCTAGGACATAGAAAAGACTATTGGTACGAGGTAAGTATTGAATCTAACCTAGCCCTACTTCATATTGTAGATTCTAATGAAATTTGGCATAAAAGATTAGGTCATTTAGACTTTTGTGCTTTATGTTCAATGAAAAATTAGTAATTGGTTTGCCTAAGTTAAAACAATACCATTCTAGTACATGTAAGGGGTGTGCCCTAGGCAAAAATACTAAGAGTTCCTTTCAGAATAGTTGTAGGAAAACAAGCAATGTTTTAGAACTAGTTCACTCTGACCAAAGTGGGCCAATGTCTTTACCATCATTAGGAGGGTGTCTTTATTATGTAATTTTCATTGATGACTACTCTAGGAAAACTTGGATCTACTTTCTGAAATGTAAAGAATTAGAAGAGATCCTTAATAGGTTTAAAGAATTCAAATCACTAACAAAGAACTACTCAGGAAATAAAATTAAAACCCTAAGAAATGAAAATGGGGGGAATACACATCAGAATTATTTAAAGAGTTTTGTAAAAATTCAGGGATTTAGAGGGAGTTAACAATACCTTATAACCCTCAACAAAATGGGATAGCTGAAAGGAAAAATAGGACAAACGTTGAAGCTACCAAAGCTATGATTCTTGATCAGAATCTAAAAATTAATCTTTGGGCAGAAACAACTAGCACTGGTGTATATATTCAAAATAGATGTCCCCACTTTCATCTTGAAGATAAGACCCCTGAGGAACTCTTTACTAAATCAAAACCTGATATTAGTCACCTTAGGATATTTGGATGCCCTGTCTATATTCATGTACCTAAGGAGAAAAGATTAAAACTAGAGCCTTCTGGGAAAAGGGCAATCTTTGTAGGATATACTGAAACCTCCAAGGCTTATAGGATCTATATACCTGGCCAAAAGAAGATTGAACTAAGAAGGGATGTGATCTTTGAAGAGGACTTAGCCTTCAAAAGAGCCCAAAGCTCTTTAGACCCTGAAGTCTATGTCCCCACCCCTAACATAGATAGAGATCCTACTTTTGAGCTTTAGAGGGAGAATCCTGAGGAAACTATAAGTGAAACTCAAAGTCCACCTAGAGAAAACCTCAAGAAAAGACCACTATGGGCCACCAAAACTATAGCAGAAGCTCAGAAGTTTGTTGCTCCTTCAGGAACCTTCAGGGAAAGAAAAAGACCCAACAGATTCACTAGCTATGTTTCCCTTATGAATAATTTCTCTAAAGTCGAACCAAACAATGTATTAGAGGCTCTTGAACATCAAGTATGGAAGGATGCCATGTCTGAAGAGTATCAGTCCATTGTGAAAAATGATGTTTGGGAGATTGTTCCTAGGACAACTAAGAAATCTATTGTTTCATCTAAATGGCTTTTTAAGATTACACATGTTGTAGACGGTAGTATTGAGAAATACAAGGCTAGATTTGTAGCTAGAAGTTTCTATCAAAGGGAAGGGATATATTATGAAGAAAATTTTGCACCAGTTGCCAGATATACATCAGTAAGAGTTGTATTAGCCATTGCAACATCTAAGAGATGGAAGGTACACCAGATGGATGTTAAAACAACATTTGTAAATGGTGAGATCTCAGAAGAAGCCTACCTAGAGCAACCTGAAGGGTTTGAAGTCTATGATGCAGAGTCTCATGTGTGTAGACTCAAGAAAGCTCTGTATGGGCTTAAACAAGCTCCCATGGCCTGGTATGAAATAATTGAAACCTATCTCTCAGGACTAGGTTTCTCAAAGAATGATGTAGATCCTAATCTCTGCTACAAAATAAATAAAGATGATATGCTAATATTGATTTTATATGTTTATGACTTATTAATCATAGGAAATGATCATCTTATAGATCAATACAAGAAAGATCTATCCAAAGAATTTGACATGAAGGACTTGAGACTCCTTCATTACTTCCTAGGATTGGAAGTATGGCAGAATTCTGACAGCATTATACTAAACCAAGGGAAGTATACCTTAGATATATTGAAGAAATTCAGAATGCTGAACTGTAGGCCCATGGAAACCAATTTAAATAAACTTAAAGAAGTAGTAGCAGAGTCACAACCCACTGACTCTACTCATTACAGACAGATAATTGGGTCCCTGATGTACCTGGTGAATACAAGGCGAGATATCTGTTATGTAGTTAATGCCTTAAGTTAGTTCATGTGTGAACCCAAGGAGATACACTTGGTTGTAGTAAAGCACATCATGAGATACCTACAAGGTACTCTAAACGTTGGTCTAAAATATGAGAAAGTTGATATAAACTTCCATGGTTTTATAGATTCAGATTGGGCTGGAAGTGTAACTGACAGAAAGAGCACTTCAGGGTGTTGCTTCAGTCTAGGTTCAGCTATGATATCTTGGATCAGCAAGAAGCAGTCTCCAGTGGCTCAAAGCTCCACCGAGGCAGAATACATTGCAGCTTCTATGGCTGCCCGAGAAACAATATGGCTTAGGAAGTTGCTTGTGGGATTGTTTGGAGAGTCTATGAAACCCACTATTATACACCGTGACAGTCAGAGTTGCATAAAAATTTCAGTGAATCCAATGTTCCATGATAGATCCAAGCATATTGAGATTCCATACCACTATGTGCGAGATATGGTAGACAGGAATGTGATCCAATTAGAATATGTTTGTACAGGAGATCAAACTACAGATATTCTGACCAAACCTCTTTCCAGAGTGAAGATTGATCACTTCAGAAAAGGTTTAGGTATGATAGAAAGGTAAATTGCTTTGTAATATGTATTTTGCATATCAATAAGATGTTTAATGTGTAAACTTCTTGTCATGATAGGACATTTTGTATTTTTATCCCCTGAGTTCTTATCTAAGAGATGACGATCTCTCAAGATAATGAACACTTGTATGGGGACATTATAAGGTGGCAATCTTATAATGTCCAAACTAGTTATCATGTTGGATCTCTGGTGTATCATGGACGTGCCATGATTGTGCTGTGATAAAACATTTATATAAAGTGTTAGTGCACATGTCACAACTTGGATAAGGTGAGAAGTTAATCCTCCTCATATGATTATCCTTAAGTATTGCATGTTTAGGCAATACTGATATCGCATGCTTAAGTGATATCCTGTCATCACAAGATTGACGTGATGGACATCTGTATCATGTGTTTAGGTGATACTTCATATCATGTGATTAGGTGGTATGATTTTCTAGAATGTCTAAATTAAGTAAAGAATGCTAACTATCAATTGAATTGTGATGCTTGAATATATTGTTTACATTCATCTTACCTAGCTAAGAGGGAGTGTTAATGCATGATAGCTTTGGTAAGATAAATGATTGAATGAGAGATAAATGAAGTCTCTCATTCAATCATTTATCATATCGATAATTATCATAGAAACCTTCAAGCAATTAATTCCTCTTTGATAGCCATTCTACATTTGCATATAAATAACCTATTCAGTTCGATCAAATCCTTAACATTGATAATCATACTATATCATTTATTTATGTTCATCGATTACTAAATCATGTTCATGCATTCTGATTTGTATTGATTAACATAATTGATAATAATAAATGATTAATCAAACACTGATTAATATCAGGTTATATGTGCTCCATTATATATCGGGTGGCATGATAAAGTTTACCGATAGTTATCGGTTGTTAAGTATACACAAAATAGTTATCAACTGTTAAGGCTAAACACATGCTGATAACTATCGGTTGTTAGTATTATGCAAACATCGATAGTCATCGGGTGTTAAATATAATCATACACTGTTTCACATACACCAATAGTTATCGGGTGTTGAACATATACCGGTTGGTTAATAAATGCCATGCACTATTATAGTGAAGGGGCATGATCAAGTGATGTCTTGATCGGCCATGTCCAAAAGACATGGCCGGTCAAGGCATCGCTTGACCATACCCAGCCCACTATATATGTAAAATGGTATGTGTGAGAACTAATATAGAAATTTATAAATGCTCCTCTCACCTGCCACATAAAAGAAGATAATCAGATTCATATGATAATTCAGTAAGAGATAAAACAAGATAATACTAAGTAGAATATAACTTGCATATTGAATGTAAATTGAACATCATTTACATGGTATCAAAGCTAGGTCCAGGCTAGGAGCCCCAAGCACACAAGAGGTGTGGCTTAAGGGGGGGTGTTGGTGTTAAGTCACACCTGGACTGACGATGGACTGGTCCAAGAGTGGCCAGTAGCTCAGTGGTAGAGCACTCCAGCAACGTATGGAAGGTCCTAGGTTCGAGTCCTAACTGGTCCATGTCTCAACAGACATTCCTCTATTTGATTAAATAAATTATTCAATTTATTTATTTAAATTCAACTAAGCCTTTCATGTCATTTAATTGAATAAATCATTTTATTTAAATAAATCCCTTCTCTCTCCTTTTAATTAAATTTACATTTAATTAAATTGTTCACTTCAAATAAATAAATCTAATTTATTTAAATCCCCCACTTGCATGTATTTTGTTGAAATAAAGAAATTTATTTTAATTAAATTCTATTTTCCCCACCCACTAGCATTCTCCTACATCTCCCACTTGCCTCCTAACCCTCTTTCTAGATTCTTCTAGAACCTATCTAATCCTAATCAATTAGCCTAAACCCTTCAATTATCCCCTTTCCCTAAATTTGAGGATGTCACTTCTCAAATTTGGAGTAAAGTCTTCCAAAGGCATTAAAACCTTTATGCCTTCAACAAGCTAACTAGTTGAGTTCCCCCAAATTTGGAAGTACTCTTACAAATTTGTCCCCAAAGTCTTCCAAACCATTAATGGTTAACTAACCCTTTGTGGCATGGTTAGAGACTTTTTGCCTAACTCAACCCTCATCTAACCATAAGGTCTCATCAAGCATTCATTGCTTTGACCATGGTTATTCCTTTAACCCTTGCACAAGAGTTTATCCCTTGGATAAAATCTTTATCCAATGGGTAATCTTAACCTAACCTTAACCCTTACCTCCTAGGGTAACCATGAGGTCTTCTCAAGCATTTAATGCTTCTTACGTCTCCTCTCAAGAAGTCTTATGTTGACAATTGTCACCATTTCATTGGTGAGAATTGTAAACATGGATTGATAACTTTCAATCCTGGCCCTTCATAGGATCATCCAATCTTGACCATCCATTGTCATGTTTTTCCTATAAATAGAACCCTCGTTTTCTCATTCTCATCATCCAAGTCTTTAGCATCACACTTATACTAATTTTTATCAAGCATTTAGTCTCTCTTTGAAATAGAAATAATCTAATAAACATTTTAGAAGCATTTCTATCATCATAAATAAATCATATAAACTAGTATATCATGTTAGGATAGTTCTTTTGCTAATCTTTTCATCTTATCATCATATCATCACTAGTTTAATTCATATTTGTTAAAATCATGCATAGTTAGGATTGCATTCATGTTAGATTGATCAAAAGCATCCCTCATTCTCATGATTTTCATCCCTAAGTCACTTTTCTCAATGATCTAAGAGAAAGGGCATTAGCTTCAGGGGTCTTGTGAGATAGAGAACAATGGAACATCCCTTGGGAAGCTAAGCTATTCCATATAGCTCCATAACTTGCAGCAAGAGTCTCATTGGTGTGTGGACTATTCATTGATTTTGTAATTCTCATTTCATTGCACTGCTTTTCCCGCATACACTACTTATTCTACATATAGGATGCTTGAGATGGAAGTATGGATAGTGATTTTGTATGCACTATTGTTTTGTTAGACTTACTCTAGACCTTTTGTTGGTGATCTAATCATATAAAGTCTTTCTTTGCAAGTGTATTGTAACTATGTTTAGATTACTAACTAAAATATTAATTTGATTTAAAGTTTGAGGTTTTCATCCTAAAATATTGTTTCCCATGTACACTTATGTTATGGTTTGATATTGTCTATGTTTTATGTGTTTCCCCTTTTTGTAATTGCAAAGATCAAAAGTGTACACGATATTCTCCTTAAAGATTAGTTTTCAGAATTTTTCCTATATGAATTTATTCCATTTATAATTCTCTTGTAGGATCATATCCTCTTCTTTTAAATCTCACAGTTAAATTATGTATCTCACCAATAGTTTCCCCTTTGAAACATTTATAAATTTATTATTTTCCAGGTTGCAATACTAGATGACAAGTGTTAATCATCCAAGTAATGGGCCTTGTCATTTATTTATAAGAAGAAGTTCCATAAACAACAACAAGAAACATCATCTAGATCAACATCATCAAGTGTACTATAATAATTGGTGGTCATTAAAGAGAAAAAAATCAAAAATCAAAAACTAAAAAGGAGAAAAAAGTAAAGAGAAATAAATCATCTAATAGTGTAAAACCATTCTTATGGTACTTTGGGAAAATACCGTGATGAACCCATTCATGGATATCAAGTGTAAATTTCATTATCTATATGCATCATTACAAAATGGGAGCAAGCTCTCTCATCCATCACACTATTTTTTATAGCATCATCATCCATCTGCTCTATATTATTTCCATCCATCTTCTCTATCACCTTGATCTTGACAAAAAAATTAGGGTGCAAAATTCAAAACATGCTTATGGAAATATCTTGGCATCTCATATTTTTTGACCATATATTATCTAATATTATACAATTACCTATAACACTATTTGAACCCTCAACTTGCCTAAATTAAGTTATCCTATTGTGAGATAGTCCATGGAAGTGAAATCCCATATCTGTATCCAAGTCCATAATGGTTATCATCCCCATCCTTCATCTATCTATTTTCATCACACTAGTCCACTCATCCATTCATATTGTCACATGCCTTGTTAGACACTAAGTGTATGTGATTAGATTATACCTTGAAATAAATATTTATATATGTCTTCTATATCACTTCATGATATGGATTCCTTCCCTTATAAATAAAGTCTCATGCATGATCCAAAATCCCATGAATAGAATTTCCTATCAAATCCCAATCCCTTCTATCTTGCCATGCAATCCAATATTATATCCCGACTATCTATCTATTTTTATTCCCACTATTGTTATAAATAGTTATCAATCCTTATCCAAATTGTCATTATGGGATAAATCCATTCCCAATATTCATGTTCTTCTCATCGTTTTAACATCACAATCCTAAAATTATTTTTGACACCAACAATGATATCATTATAAAGCTAATCAATAAAACAATTAGTTTTAGCTTGGCTAGAGATAAAATCCTAAGTGATCTTGTGACATCCCTCCATGTTCATATCCTTTCATTTCTCATCATTATCATCATCATCGTTATTTTAGTCATTTCATTATTATCATTAGATCCTTATCATTTCATTCCTTATCTCATTCAAATTTCATCATTATCATTATCATTCTTATATCAATAAAATAATGAAATAATAAACATGCACTTCAATATGCACAAACTAAACACTTGAAACATTATTGTTTAATGTCAAACCAAAATCTAAACATCAATCCTGATATTATATGGTTGTCGCATCATTTTCTATAATTATATTTTCATATTTCATCAATAATTTTCATTCGTGGGTGTAGCGTCCTAAAATTGCGACACTTGCAATTTCGACTGGATTTCGGTCTTCACGATGGTGACACAACACGCAACCTAAATGGAGACCCCGAAACCTGATTACGACACTAAAAACTGCATTTTTCAAGCACCCTGGCCTGAACCTCCTTTGCACCCTGCTGTCCCGGGAGGTGGGACCAGAGCGCCTAGCGCCCTGGTCCTTCAGGACCAGGGCGCCCAGTGCCCTGGTCCCTGGGCCTATTTTGGGCCCGGTCTCCTATGGGGTCTCGGGTCTTTTTGTTTGCAAATTGGAAATTAACTTTCCTGGTCGGCCTAATGTCAGGAAAATCAGTCTATTAACCCTAATTGACAAGTATATAAACTACATTTTTCCTCTCCCATTGGGGTAAGAAGAAGGACATATGTGTACAAGCGTGGAAACTATACTCAAGCATTCAAGCATTCAAGCATTCATTCCAAGTCTCCATTCAAGGCTAAGTGTTGCATTCAAGACAAGGATTCAACCATTGAAGAGGAGATCACTCACTACATGCTACATACAACATACAACATACAACAAACAACAACATCTATACCTTCGCACATAAGGATACAAACATCCTTACAACAAGGTATTAGTACTTGTTTTACATTACATACATTTACACTTACAGCAATTTCTCATTTCTTGGTTAATTCCAAAACTAGGGTTTGACCTAAAGGCAAACCCCTAATCCCTAACCCCCCAATCGTCTTCGCTTTTCTATGTAGGTTGCAGGTACGCGGCTGAAATTGAAGATCTGGAATCCTTGTGCAGAGACGAATAGATCCCCCTTCGTTTCGCAGATTTTTCGGAGGACCATGGCACCGGGCGCCATCGTCTCAACAACTTTTGCTCAAATTTGCAGGACAGCGCCGTATCGACATTTTACTGCTAATTCCAGGTCCGCAGCTTCATCCTATATCCCTATCTCAGTTTATAAGCGAATCTTTGTCACTTTCTATGCATTTCTAGCTTAATTCTTCTATCAACATTCTTTACAAAAGAGGGTAGCCTTGCTGTCTTAACCCTTGAAACACATTTAGCATCCAATCTTGCATTGTGTGGGATTGGATCTTGTGGGTTTCAACCCCTCTTTTGAATGTAAAGTCTCTCCCTTAAGTGAAAACCATCAACCCTAGCGACCTCCCTTCTCTCTCCTTGGAGTTGGAAGAGGGGAGAGCAACTAGGGTTCGATTGCGATTTTCCGCTTTACATTTTGGTGAACCCGACGTGAACATCCTTTCTGATTATTCATAGTTAGATCTGAAAATTGGATTCCTTGATTACATTTCCATGTTTGATCTTTTGCAAAATTTTAGAGGTTAATTGCATAAAAACCCTAAATTTTCTTTTTAAGTAATTAAACTTGTGAAATGTTTAATTGTTAATGCTTGTTTCAGATCTGCTCTTCTATTACAAATTATCAATTCATATTTGTGCTTTAATTTTGAAAATTAAGTGGTTAAGTGTCAAAACCCTAATTTTTGAAACCCTCTCGATTCAACCTTTGTCCGACAATTTCACTGATCAAAACATCTCCAAATCAGCTGTAACTTTGGATTCCGCAATAAAATCACAATATCTTTCATCCCTGAAAATTTGGAAAAAAGTTGCGAGGACCGTGTGCACTCCGAGCGCCATCGTCCCCGACATTTTTTCTGAAATTTCGGGAGCGAGATCTTACTGTATTTTCCTGCTAAAATCCAGAATTTTGGCTGATTTTGTCAACTCTAACACCTTCAAAATTACAGTCAAAGTTGGTCTTGTGATTGCTTGGTTTAGGGCTTCTAATCATTCAAAAATTGTTGAAATTGAAATTTGTGTCAAAATTGTGTTTCTTACAGTCCTAAATCTGAAAAGTGTGTTATCATTCATTCAAAATTTCAGTGATTTATTCAAATTTTCGCAATTTGTGACTTTTGAAATTAAGTGCTTAATTACAACAATTTTGATTTCCACTTTCAAAATTGAATTTTGCGTGAAATTGAGTCAACTTTCAAATTTCAAAACTTGCATTGCTTTTGGTATTCCCTCTAAAATCATAAAATTCAAAACTTCAGTTTCCCTCTCTTTTTCAAAATTCAAATTTTGCACTTTTCGACAATTTGGGTAGGGTTCAATTTTGAGATTGCAACTTTAATTTGGCCTATCTACAGATCGTAAAATCACTCAATTTTTTCAGATTAGCTCTAAAATCATCATACCTTTCATCCCTGCAAATTTTGAAAAAAGTTGCAAGGACCGTGTGCACTCCGAGCGCCACGGTCCCGGACATTTTTTCTGAAATTTCAGGAGACTATCGTGATTGCATTTAACAGCTTAAATCTAGAAGATTGGCTGATTTTACTGAAAATTGCTACCTCTAAAATTCAAAATCTTTTCTCCCTCTCTAGTGCATGAGTTTTACAACAACAAGCTCTACTTACACTATTCCCGTTAGACAAAGCCTTAGAATTAAGTCCTTCCAAGGTTTAATTACTGAGGAGATGGAACCTAATTTGAATGGTCTTTTTAACGAGGACATGGGTAATTCCTCTAATCCTCTTAATGATGAAGAAGCTCTCCATGAGGTTTCTGTAGAACAACTTTCAAAATTGGATAACCAATTTGACGATTTTCGACAATGGATGTCTCAAGAATACCCTGATAGTCAAGCTCTTCCTTTAATTGAGGGTCTAAAACGCATGCTTCAAAGTGATAAGAATGGAATTGATATTTTGCATGGTATTGCACACATTGTGGATTCAAATGTGATGCCTATGAAAAGTTGTGCCGAAACCTTAGGTTATACACAACCTCCTACTCAAGACAATCATTCTATTCCTTTGACGACTCCTATTGCTAGTATACCTACTTTTACATCAAACATAATGACTACTTCAATACAAGACATTCCCCCTATGATCACCAGTCATGGGGGCAATCCTCCCTCTTCAATTAACCCTCTTCCTTCATTCAATCCGACTTCTTCATTCATTCCTTCAGTGAGTGTTCCTCTTATATCTCCACAAATGAACATGACACAAGGGGGCAATTCATTTAACCATTCCATTCCTCCTTGTAGTGTTCCTCCTGTCCAATCATCTCCTATGACTAACTATCATAGTGTCCCACCACCTTACTCTCTACCTTCTTTCAATAACATAACACCTCCACCACAATCTAACACGTCTAATATGAACTCTTCGACTGAAGTGACCATTAACAATCTTGCACAAACTGTCTCTTCTTTACAGCAACAAATTGCCTCTATGAATCAATCTAAGTTTAGTGTGCCCACATTTGATGTTGCGAGCCCACTTTCTCTTGACATTGCTCGAGCTATCCCCCCTAAACATGTTGAAATTCCACATTTGGAGCTTTATAATGGTAAGGGTGATCCTCTAACACATGTTAAGACCTTTCAAACAATATGTACCGATTTTGCTTATGACCAAAGGTTGCTTGCAAAACTGTTTACTAGAACATTAAGAGATAAAGCCCTACAATGGTATTGCTCGTTGCCTTCTTATTCTATTTCTTCTTTCGAACAACTTGCAAATGCTTTCATTCAACAATTTCAAAACAATATAAGTCCTAAAGTTACTTTGATTGATTTAATGCATTGTAAACAAGGTGTTAAAGAAAAAGTGACTGATTTCATTGGTAGATATAAGCATTTGTATGCTCAAATTTATTTTCCAGTGCCTGACAATGATATTCAAAGAATCTTTATTTCTAATTTACAAAAAGATATTCGAGACAAACTTCTATTTTCTGAGTTTACTTCTTTCCAACAGTTGTGTGCAACTCTTCACAATTATCAACTGACTGTGAGTCAAATGGAACAATCACATCCTATGACTCCGAGTGATAAGGGTGATAGTAGTCAACAACCATTTGGGAAGTTTAAACCAAATAGAGATTCCATCAAATTCAATGAAAACATCATCAACAACAATGTGAATGCAGCATCAGGTGTGCCTCCTATTTCTAAATTTTTCAAGAAAGAAAGAAAGTATACTCCTTTGAATGAATCATTGCATAGTATTATGAATAAGTTATTGGAACAAAATGTGCTTACTCTTCCTCCCATAAGGCAAATTGATCCTGCAAAGATTACTTCACCTTATTTTGATAACAAATCTTTTTGTCAATTTCATCGTCAACCTGGGCATGATACTGAAAAATGTTTTGCTTTAAAGGGTAAAATTCAAGATTTGATTGATAATAATACTATCTCTATTTCTGGAGTGAATGATAAAGGCAACACATCTATAGCTCCTCCTAACCAAAATCTTCAGATTTTTACCGATCCATTACCTTCTCATACTTCTAATGCGATTGAGGCTAATGATTCCTCTCTCTCATCTGATGGTCTTGTGTCTATGACTCCGAATGTGATTAACTTTGTAGAGCAGCAAGAAATCCCTAAAGAACCTTCCATCACATTTGATTCTAGTGAAACTATCAGGGCACCTAATGGTCCTTTATACATAGTTGCAAAAGTCAAGAATACACCTTGCCATGGAGTGCTTATTGATCCTTCGTGCATGGTTAATGTTATTACTGAAGAATTTCTTTTCACTTTGCAATTGAATCAAGTGATCTATGACAACACAGATGTGGTTGTGAAATTATTTGATGCATTTTCTTCCCCTGCAATTGGTTCTATTACATTACCTATTGAGGTCCATAACAAATCTCTTGATGTGAACTTTTCTATTATTCCTTCATCCGAACAATTTCGTGTGAAGCTAGGCTATCCTTGGCTATCTTCCATGAAAGCTATTGCTTCTCCTATACATAAGTGTTTGAAATTTCCCCATAATGGTAAAGTTGTTATTGTCAATCATAGTCTCTTTAAACCAGCTGAAAGAACTTCTAGCGTTCCTATAGATTACTTTTGGCCTAAACAATTCCAATCTCTTCCTCCGCGAAGTGATCATCTTTTCAAATCTTATCAAAAGTGGAAAAAAGATATGATCCTTTCTCTAAGTGAACCTAGAACACCCAAACTTGACATTCCTATCATTCTTGAGAAGGAAGTTCTTCCTTTGAAAGATAAAACTAATGTCTTTCCTCAAGAAGACTCCCAACCCATCCCTAGGGATGTGACTATGTCTATGCCTAATAAACCTTCTAAGAATAGACCTATACCTCCTCGTCATGATGGACTTGGTCTTCTTCCTAAACCAAAAATTCCTCCTTTATATGGAGCAGTTCCTCCTCCTTTTTATAGAGAGAAGAGACCTTCTTCTTCTCCTATTATCCAGCCTAAGAGACCACAACCTAAACACCCAAGTGATAAGGATGAGAACATTCCTCCTCCTCAATCTTCACAACTTCCTACTAAGACTAGACGAAATCGTTTTGCATGTGAACGCCGATGAAAGCGTCGTCTTAGAGCTCAGGCAGCTGCTTCTCAAACTTTGCAATCCCCAAAAACACCTTCAACAAGCATTATTCCCTTTTCTCCTCAGCCGACGATTGAGCTGAAATCTCCTAAACATAAGATGCATGATGGTCTTGATCCTGTGCGAGTTAAAGATCCTATTTTTATAAATCTTGATGATGATATAGATGAAAATGTTATTCATGATGAAAATGTTACTTCTCTTGCTTCTGATAGTGAATATGAACTTGTTGATATTGATAACCATTTATCTAATGAATTTTCTAAAGCACTTATCCTAGCTCCTAGACAAGAACACCGTGGCTTGGGATATGAACATAGCCCTTGTTTGGATCTTGTGATAGCTCCATCTGCTATGTTGGATGTTCCTCCTCTAGCGTGTTCCCTACCTTCCTGAAACATTGATCAGCAAGATCGGGGGGTAGATGATGTGCTAGACTAGTTTCATTAGCATAGCAGATTCTCTCCCCCTCTCTTTTGTTACTTCTTCTATGTGTTATTCTCATTCTTCTATTTGTTGTCCTTAGTGTTGTCTACTTGAGGATTATGCAAAACATTGAGATCTCTTTTGGTCTCTCTCATGTTGACTCAAAAGACACATGTGTTCCCTTCTTCTAGGTGACCTTCCTTGATTGGGGAATGAAGAACAATTATGCATACATACATATGATATACATGAATTATCATACAGCATACTGACCCCGAGGAAAGAAAAGTCACCTTATGCTTTGTGTTTTGTGTCTATTATCCGTGGGCTTACCTTACACTTGGGGGCTAAATCCTTGTGATAACGTGCTCCTTTCCCTTCTCATTCTTATATGCATCACTACCTTAAAGAAATCACCCCCGGTGAGGCGTGTGCGATCGCTTTAACGTAGGGGGGCATACATCCCGTTCATATCTTTTCAAGATACTTGAAAATTTCTTGGCAAATTTAACCTTGCCTTGAAATTTTTTGATATCTTTCTTGCATGACTCATAGTGAGGGAACCTTACTACTGACAGTCATGGTTCTCCCTCGTGATCTTCCCTTTTACCTTCTCAATCGAAGTCGTAAGATCCTTAGTCCACTGGGGGCTTGGTGTATCTTGCCTCCTTGACATGGTGAAAGTCTTTCAATGTTGTTTCCTTGTACTTTACCGGAAGTATGAGCGTACGCTTATACTCCCGCTAAAGTGGGGGCTAAATGTAGCGTCCTAAAATTGCGACACTTGCAATTTCGACTGCATTTCGGTCTTCACGATGGCGACGCAACACGCAACCTGAATGGAGACCCCGAAACCTGATTACGACACTAAAAACTGCATTTTTCAAGCACCCTGGCCTGAACCTCCTTTGCACCCTGCTGTCCTGGGAGGTGGGACCAGAGCGCCCAGCGCCCTGGTCCCTGGGCCTATTTTGGGCCCGGTCTCCTATGGGGTCTCGGGTCTTTTTGTTTGCAAATTGGAAATTAACTTTCCTGGTCGGCCTAAGGTCGGGAAAATCAGTCTATTAACCCTAATTGGCAAGTATATAAACTACATTTTTCCTCTCCCATTGGGGTAAGAAGAAGGACATATGTGTACAAGCGTGGAAACTATACTCAAGCATTCAAGCATTCATTCCAAGTCTCCATTCAAGGCTAAGTGTTGCATTCAAGACAAGGATTCAACCATTGAAGAGGAGATCACTCACTACATGCTACATACAACATACAACATACAACAAACAACAACATCTATACCTTCGCACATAAGGATACAAACATCCTTACAACAAGGTATTAGTACTTGTTTTACATTACATACATTTACACTTATAGCAATTTCTCATTTCTTGGTTAATTCCAAAACTGGGGTTTGACCTAAAGGCAAACCCCTAATCCCTAACCCCCCAATCGTCTTCACTTTTCTGCGTGTAGGTTGCAAGTATGCGGCTGAAATTGAAGATCTGGAATCCTTGTGCAGAGACGAACAGATCCCCCTTCGTTTCGTGGATTTTTCGGAGGACCGTGGCGCCGGGTGCCATCGTTCCGACAACTTTTGCTCAAATTTGCAGGACAGTGCCGTATCGACATTTTACTGCTAATTCCAGGTCCACAGCTTCATCCTATATCCCTATCTCAGTTTATAAGTGAATCTTTGTCACTTTCTATGCATTCCTAGCTTAATTCTTCTATCAACATTCTTTACAAAAGAGGGTAGCCTTGCTGTCTTAACCCTTGAAACACATTTAGCATCCAATCTTGCATTGTGTGGGATTGGATCTTGTGGGTTTCAACCCCTCTTTTGAATGTAAAGTCTCTCCCTTAAGTGAAAACCATCAACCCTAGCGACCTCCCTTCTCTCTCCTTGGAGTTGGAAGAGGGGAGAGCAACTAGGGTTCGATTGCGATTTTCTGCTTTACAGTGGGATGTATCATCCTCACATTAGACATAACTATCATCAACTTATCCTATTAACACCTTGGCAAAAGGTTACATTGATGTATCTCTAGATTGACTATTGATTATTTAATTCTTTGATTTACCTTTTGATTTTTTGTTTATCTTGTTGATATTTTTATCATTTTATCTCTTAATAAAAAATTTAACCCATATTATGCCTGTTAGATTCAATGACAGTCCCAAAGACACTGAGAGGGGGGGGGGGTGAATCAGTGTCTAACCGGTTAGTGAAATCTTTAAACTTATTTATATCTTTGCAACCCAAAACAATGTATCGGTAAACAAAAAATAGTGTAGTACTAAAGAGAAATAATAGAGACACCGTAAATGCACACCATAACATGAAATACTTTAACGAGGAAACTCAGTGTGGGAAAAACCTCAGTGGGATTTGTGACCCACAATATTTACTCACTGGACAATATGAATAAATATTACTTACAATAGGGGCCTGGACATGCAGGAAGGCCAATTGCCTGGAGCGCACTGCTCAAAAGAGTCTCACTGACTACAATATGGATAATTAAATCCAATACAATGTACTAATAAAAAATAACATCTCTAATGCCTGGTCCAGTACCGGTTTAAGCTCAGTCATATACCTTAACCAAAAACCTTTTGTTGTCCAACAATAATATTATGTCCTTCTTCCTTACAATTCCATTTCTATTCATTCCTATCCATTACATTACTAAAATGATCTATAAGATCTCATACATATATGAGTCTATTACAATACACCAAGTCAGCTTATAGATAATTAATTTTATTTACAATACAATTCATATAAGCAAAACTTTATCCCATGTCGGCCTGAGTGCCAGTATACTTCATTTCCGGTGTAATCTGGATGTCAGTGAAAGTGTCTGTCGGTGTCGGTGTATGATGTCTTGAGATGTCGGTGCATGTGTAGAAACTTGTTGTCGGTTGGTTGCCAGTTGGTTTCCATCAATGACAACATCAACTATTCTCATTAGAGTGTAGAATGGCAACAATCTCCCCCTTTGGCATTGATGGCAACACTCAGGAGAAAAATCCAAAACTGCTATCCAAAAAGAAGTGTGCTCCCCCTGAGCAAGTGATCTCCTCTGTGCATTTACTTTCTCCATAGTACTCCTTATTTTTCTCCATACTACTCCCCCTTTGACATAAATGGAAAAGGATGTCAAAAAGAATCAAAGAATACAAAAATGCTACCTCATCATCTGTAACCGATTGGTTATAATTTGAAAAATATCTGCCAAAATTAGATTTAGGCTTTGCATGAATTTGTTGTTGTCAGAGAGAATGGTCTCAGTCTATTGGATCATGCTGGTTAGATAGTGCATCTGTTGCTCTAATGACCATTCTCCTTGAACTGTTGCCTTTGATAGATCAACCCACTGAGTAATGAGATTGTCCAATCTTGGACCAAGTTTACTTTTGAGTTCCTGGGCCTTTAACCTTATCCTTGCTTTCTCTTTCTCAAGTTTCTCTAACTTTTCCTCATACACTATCATTTCCTGCTCAAAAATAGAGGTAAGTCCTAAAGAACCTATTATATTATCTACAATGCCATCTATCTCCTTTTGTGTCTTCTTGATTTCCTCATCTATATCCTCGATCAGATGGTGAGGCTTGCAAGCTTCTCTATACAACTCCTTATATTTTAAAATTGTTGAGTTGAGTACCAATAATAATGAATCCATATGCTCATTACAGTTTTTGATGGTTTTCTCAAAGAATTCTCCTTTCTCTTTATCTACTCTTTCCTTTATAGTATCCTCATTCACCTTATCTATAGTTATGACATTTTCAGCAATGAATTTAGACAATGTGTCTAGTTTACCTAAAGAATCATTAATGTGATCTATCTTACAAGTAGGTGCAATCATCTTCAACATAGGTAATGTGTTATCAATAGCCTTAAATGCTAAGGCATTGCAATTTGTTATCCTCTTAATATAATCCAATAGAACATCTGCTATGTTAGTGGGTCTGAATTCTCTAGTGGATGTGCTTGGTCCTGCTATGGATTCCCTTTCAATGGATACTTGCCCAATTACCTTCACTTTCCTCTATATTTCCATCAGTTTCTTCCTCTTTACTTACATTTTCTTCTGCTTTCTCTATCTGTGTTTTTACCTCTTCTTTTGATGGTTTCTCAATGTTAGTGTCCTTATCCTCTGCCGGTTTCTCTATCTCCGGTTCCTTATCTTGTGTCGGTATATTAGTCTTCTAAGAGTCAACAGTGTGTGTAAATATCTCAGAGATCTTAATGTCCTTAACATCATCTACCTTAACCTTTGCAGTCTCTTTATCCACAATAATGTTAATATCCTGTGTATCCACATTCATGGTAAAAAGTATTTCAGACTCTGGGTTAGTATCATCATGAGTTACTTCATCAGTTGCCTTATCCAGTTGATTTTTTGTATGTACCGGTGATGCTGAAGTTAATGGAGGGGTGTCCTGAGCTGGTGGAGGGATGTTACCTGTTACCTTTATAGAAGGTACACCACCAATCTTTCCTTTCCCTTTGTCCTTTTGGTACACCTTAGCAAAAGATTTATCTATTTTTTGTCTTTCCTTTTCCTCTTTCTTTTCCTTTTCAACAAAAAATGTATCCCATTTGTCTGCAGTTTCATCAAAAATCTCTTTCACTCTCCTAGCCATTAGGCTAACCTTTCGATGCCCACTAATAAAAACTGACCGGTTTGCTTCAGAAATTAGTTCATCAATTTCCTCTCTAGAGTTTATAGGGTGTACTGCCAATAATGCTTCAACTTTCAGGTTTTTATCTAGTTCCATCACTGACATTCTTTTAGCTTCTAACCTTAAATATAAGTCATTCAGCAGATCATCTACAACTTCAATCAAAACTTTCTTATAGATATCTAAATGCAAAATTATACTAGCCTCTATTGTTTCCTTGTCTGAATCTTTGTAAGAATGATAGTATTTATTTACATTGCAAAGATTTCCATCCTATGTTATCTCATTTACCTGTTCCTCGAGTGTCAGGGTACTCGGTGTCTTAGTTTGTTTCTTCTTTGGTGTTAGTTTTGTTTTAGGTTCCCTTACAACCTTATGCTTCTTCCTCAAAGTTATAGTCCTTTTGGGAGAAGGAGAGGGTACTGGTGAGGGTTTCCTCTTCTTTTTTTCAACTCTTTTGAACTTTGTTGCTTTCCCACTATCTGTATCTGAAGAAGTAACAACTAGTGAAACATGAGATTCTGATTTCAATCCTTCCAATTCATTGGCAGATATACCACTTATGTTCATTACATTTTCTTTAACCTCCTTGGCCATCTTGGATGCATCTCTGATAAACTTTTCTCTGCTTCTACATCAAAACAACACTCTTAATGGTCTTGGCATTACCAAAAATTTCTTTAGATGGTTCTTTAGGTGCATCAAGTAGTGTTTTAGCATATGTTTCAAGAATGGTTAAATCAACTTCATAACCCATTTCAGTAACCCAAATAGTTCAAGGGATAACTACTTCCATCCATGTCTCATCACGTTTGATTACAAAGCAGATTTGCTTGTCATACTTGTCTACTATACTCTGGGGTAACCTTTCTCTAACTCTCATCTTAGTCTGAAATTTTTTGAAGTAATCTGTTATAATGTTGTCACTATTAGAGTCCATATTGGTGATAGCTTTCTTGATTTGTTTGCCTACTGGGATGTCATATCCAAATTCCTTATGACCAATATTGGGTATCTCTTTATTGAAGTAAAGAATCAAACACACAAGTAGGTTGCCAAAATGAAATGTCCCTTTCTTGTCACCCTTAATATTTTTCAGGTTGTCTATTAATTCATCTTTAAGCCATTCACAAATATCAATCTTAGCATTGTTCTTTACCATCTCATATGCACTATGGATAAATAAGCTAGAAACTGAATTCAATCTATTTGCATGGGTTACTCTATATCCAAGTACCATACTCACATATCTCACATCAACATCAGTAATGTCATTAACTCTAAGAGATCTGTTGTCAGATGTAGCTCCAGCTAACTCCATAACTCCCTTGTTAGGTATCTTCTTAGTTTTGTCGGGCCTACTACCGGTTGAGGGTAAACCAGTAACTGCCTTGATTGCTTCCTTAGAGATTTTAAAAACAGAGTCAAGCCACATGAACTCTCCATGAACTCTACTCAGAACTAGATGAACTACCTCCTTAGGAAATTTAGGTATGTTCAGTATCTCAATGAATCCTATCTTCAACTATCTTATGCTCCAGTTTAATTAAACCTTATTCATTAGTAATGACACCACTGTACATGTTCTCCAAATCATCGGTTCCTAAATTTTCTATGTTGTAGTGAATGTAAATTCTAGGGTCTTTGGCAAAAGCAACTCCCTTCAAAATTTTCGAAAAAGCTCTGATAGAATCATCTTGCTTGGCAATTTCAGGGATGATTTTAAACACGAGCCTAGGGCACTTAACATTTTCTACCACAGTAGGGTTTGCAATAAACTCAGGCACAGAAGATGAAGATGCCATTTTGAAAGATAAATACCTCTTGCTTGAAATTGTTGGATGCCTGAAAAACACTTCGTAGCTCACCTTTAGAATGCCCTTGCTCAATTTCGTGCTCTTTGAATGCTTGAATGCTTGGTGGATGAAAATGAGGGTTTTTCGATGCTTTATACCCAAAAATGCTTTCCAACTACCATATTAAATATTTGTCGGTTAAGTGAAATCTTAACACATCTGTCAGTAAAGAAGAAATGTATCTTCTTCCCATCAACTGAGGGTAGAATGCATGATTTTCAACTCACTACCATACCCGCTAAGGATTATTCGTTAGTTAGATGAAGAATCTCCTACCAGTGGAGGGTTACTCTGTTCAACTGGTGCAAAGACAGATTCATCAACTTTTTGATCTCCCTTCTTAATCCATTGTTTTGAAAATTCTTTCTTTATTTCATTTACCTTTTCTTTTCCCTTCACACTAGATCCTTTATTGTTCACCGGTATAGTCTTGCTTCTACAAAATTTTACAATATGCCCAATCGTGTTACATGCATAACAAGTTACATTATTCCTCTGAATAGATTTTCCATATCCTTGACCAGTTTGTGTTTTGCATTGATTAGATCCATGTCCAAATCTACCACAAACATAGCATTTCACATTCATTCTACAATTTTTTGAATTGTGACCAACTTTATTGCATTGAACATTGACCGGTGGGTAAATTTGTATTCCTAATTATTTCTAAATCTGTACTCATTTTCTCTATGACCAAATTTGTTGCAATTGAAACATTTCCCATTAAATTTATAAGCATTAGGTTGTCTTACCAGTTAACTGTGATCTTGATTGTTTGCAGTCCCAAAACTTTCTCCATGTTCAAATCCAAGTCCAATTGTATCTCCATCAGGTTTTTGTCTTTTCAGCATGTCATCAAGTCTTTATGAAATTTTCTTGAATTTGTCTTTGTGTTCATTGGTAGTGATCAACTTAATTTCAAGAATTCCAACTTGTCTCACAAGCTCTTCTTTATCATGTTGCATGCGAATCAAATTTGTCTTTAGCATATCAATTTCATGACAAAGTCTTAGATTTTCATTACCTCTATCATTAAGTCTTCTAGTCAAATCTTCTTCATTCTTCTTTCTGTCTTTAATATCCTTACATAGTCTCATAGTCATATCTTGCATTTCATTTCTCATATTACTGTTCTCTTGCCTCAACTTATCTGCAATATCACTAAGAGTTTCTTTTTCATCATCATGTTTCTGCATTTTCTCATGGAGTTCTTTCCTCTTGTTTTGTGCTATAACCAGGTTTTCCTGAAGTCCTTTAATGAATTCCTTAGCAGTCCTCAGAGCATCTTCAAGTTTGATATTATTCAGTTTTTCTGCATCAAAATCTTCAAGAGATCCTTCCAACTGTTTTCTTAAATTCTCCATCAGTGTCGATTTTAGAATCTTCCTTAAGCTATTAGGCTTTTGAAAATAGAGGATCAGGCTCTGATACCAATTGTTAGATTCAATGACAATCCCAAAGACACTGACAGGGGGGGGGGGGGGGGGGTGAATCAGTGTCTAACCAATTAGTGGAATCTTTAAACTTATTTATATCTTTGCAACCCAAAACAATGTACCGGTAAACAAGAAATAGTGCAGTAAAGAGAAATAATAGAGACAACATAAATGCACACCATAACACAGAATATTTTAACAAGGAAACTTGGTGTGGGAAAAATCTTGGTGGGATTTGTGACCCACAATATTTACTCACTGGCCAATATGAATAAATATTACTTACAATAGGGGCCTGCACATGCAGGAAGGCCAACTATCTAGAGCACACTGCTCAAAAGAGTCTCACTAACTACAATATGGATAATTAAATCCAATACAATGTACTGCTCAAAAATAGCATCTCTAATGCCTAGTTCAGTACCAGTTTAAGCTCAGTCATATATCTTAACCAAAAACCTTTCGTTGTCCAACAATAATATTATGTCCTCCTTCTTTACAATTCCATTTCTATTCATTCCTATCCATTACATTACTAAAATGATCTATAAGATCTCATACATATATGAGTCTATTACAATACACAAAGTCAGTTTACAGATAATTAATTTTATTTACAATACAATTCATATAAGAAAAAAATTATCCCATGTCGGCCTAAGTGCCGATATACTTCATTTCTAGTGTAATCTGGATGCCGGTGAAAGTGTTTGTCGGTGTCAGTGCATGTGTAGAAACTTGTTGCCGGTTGGTTGGCAGTTGGTTGTCATCAATGACAACATCAACTATTCTCATTAGAGTGTAGAATGCCAACAATGCCTACTCACCATCACCATGATCATTATATTTCATGATGTGATTTAGCTGGTATACATTGGGGCATATCCTATTAATTTTGTGTATTGTGTTTATTGGATATTTTTTCACATGACCCAACAAGATTAATCACCTTGAGATGTGATGATAACTTTTGTTAATGTTTGTTAGTTGTCTCCACATATACCCACCAAGTGCATCAAATGTCTTGCAAATTATGGAGCACAATGTTATTTATTGTTTTTATTGAGTATTATTTCATGCATTGAAAACATTATCACCTTGGCTTTATGTATCCTAGTTATGTCGTCTATTGTTATATCAAGATAAAAAAAATTCTATGTATGCCAGCATAATATAGCATTTCAAAAAAACACTTCTTCATGTCTAATCATCAATTGTCTTCATTTTTTCTCTTTTTCTCTTTTTCTCTTTTTCTCTTTTTTTCATATTTTCATGTGGAATTTGTTTTATTTGCACTAACCCTTATAAATAACTGCATAGAAATGAAGGATAAAAGGGGGTCAAAAGTGATTATTATGTTCTTGAAATTAGCTAAACTTGAAATTAGACATATAATTGAAGATGCTTACACTCAAAATTTGAAGATATGATTAAAATAAGAATTGTAATAATTTAAAACAAATTTTTAAACTGTTAAAGTATTTAAAAAATAGACTCAACATTAATTGTAAGTGAAAACAAAATTATTCTTACTTTTATTACTAGAACAATAGAATCTATCACGTGTCTCTCTTCCCCCAGTAAATTTTTTTTATGTTAAGTATTTTTCAAAGTGAATTAATGTTGAGATAGCTAAGAGATACTACTAGGAGTGTAATTCTATATTTAGTCAAATTTTCATGATTTTTAAATGTAAACACATCTTTGAAAAGCTTATAATTGAACATATACATCACATAACTTTTATCAAAATATTTTAAAATATAAAATATTAAACACCATCTCTTAAATCAACCAATTTAGACAAAAAGTCTAATAAAAGATTCCATCAAATAAATTAATCTTCATATAATAAACAAAAAAAAAGTCCTTACAATTTGATGTACAAGACCCTTTTTGACCTAGCCAAATCTTGGTTGTTATGTTTTATCATTGACTTGCATCACCATGATTTAAATTTGTTTCTTTTATGTCCCTATCCTGGTTAATGACCAGCCCCATCACAAATTAGATTTGAATTAAAAAGGAGACACATAATCACACATTAGTCTTTACTTCCACATTTGGGCCCTTTACATGAGTGATATGTCTTTCTGTTATAAGTTCAAGAGACACCTTTCAACCAACATTTGGAAAATTTAACCAATGTATGGAAAATTTATTTGTGCGTTAAACTGCCTTTCTATTTGAAAAATAAATTGCACATAAGTCTTGGAGCTTTGAATTGTTTGTGCTATCAAAGTGCTAAAATTAGAGAAGTGCATATTACTATTTTCAAGAGACATCATTGAATAAGAATTGTATTGGATAAAAGGACAATTGAAAAAAGCATATATTTCATAATTCCACATAACAATGGGAATGTCAACCTACACATCTCTATTTTTAGTTTCATATATATTTTTTCTATAGATTGAATTTTTTAGCACTTAAGATTTTGGCATTTCACTAATAAACAAGAAACTCTTTTTGTTATATTCTTGCTAATCATGTGATTATTTGAGTTGGTCTAAAGATTTAATTAGTGTTGTTGAAGAACAAATCAAGTTTGCACTATTTTTATTTCATTTATATATAACTTTGTAATTATGTTATATTGGTTTAGGAGCAGGAATATAGACTTTATCTTTTGCTTATGCACTCTATGGAGAAAATTCTTACATTAGGAGAATAAATTTATACACATTCTCATTTGATAATGGAAATTTATTACAAAGAAGTTGAACAATAAAAAATCCTTGATGAAAATCAAACCCCTCCAAGGTTTGACAAGTTCAGAGGAGGGATGCCCTGATAAATGTATAAAACTATAAATGTAATATGAAAAGTGAGTGCAATTATAAAAGAGGAATGAAGAAGAGTACCACTTACCACCCATGTTCCAATTACCATTCCCTCCTTGCTCACCTAGCCCCCAAGTTACCAACTTTAAAGAAACCAAAAAAATAATAACTAAAAACCCATCAATAAATTTCACATGTACTAATAGCCACCCACTTTACCCCTAGTAGTTATAATTTTTAGACTTTAATTGGACAAGTTGTACAACTTTATTGGTACCTATTGCGCACGACTATTGGGGAACTTGTGTATAAATATTGGTCATTTTTTAGGTGGTTACAATGCAATATTATTGGGGCATTGTTAAGTAGATATCAATTGAGACTTTGAAATGACCATTGTTTGACGCTTGCACACATAATAGATCCCACAACGTGTATCATTACTACCCAGAAGCCAGAACAAGAACTATAAGCAATTAAGTCCAACACGAAGAAAGCAAAAAAAAGTTCACCACAACTAGATGTATCGTTTAGGATCTGTGGGTACACGAAGTTAACTATAACGACTACTAGTAGGCTTCCCCTAGTAATGGCTTCTAATGTGCTTCTTAATTCCATTACACTTTTTTACTTGCAATTGTGCATTATTGTGTTACTTTGTGTACTTGTGTATACAATAGTAATAATGTTATTCAAGTATTTAATGTTGTTTTCATTTGATTTAATAAATCAAATGTATTAAAAATAGTATAAAAATCAAAGTTAGAGAGACAAAAATAAACCACCACTAAACATATATGGTTCTAAATTCATGTAGTACCACTACCCTGTTCAGACCCTTTTTGAAATCATTCACCAACGTTGACTTTTCAGCGGCTTATGTGCATGGTTAATTTATTGTGATTGTGATGTGTTATTTCGGTATGATGCTTCAAAGTGCAATTTGGTGAATTTGATTATGCATTATTGATTATTGATGAGTAGTTGTAAACTCTGCTTCTGTGTTGCATTTTATAAGTGATAAAATGTTAAATTTATTTATGTGTTACTAACGATGGACTAACACATTTGCTTCATGTGCGAGTTGCTTTATGTGTATGTCATCATGTTGTGTGAAAGTGTATGGGGTGCGAGGAGATTATTTTTCATCACTCATTTCAGGTGATGCACAGAAAGTGTTTACCATGTTTGTGTATATATATGTATGTGTGGTTCGGTGATGCAGGGAATTGCAGGTACGAGGTATTGTCTCCACCTGGCTCCACAGGTCTGAGCATACCTAATTAACCTAATGGAAGTGGAGGAGGTAGTTCTAAGGCCCTAATGTTAACCCTAGCCTTGCTCGTTGTGAGCGTCATCAGTCTTTTGTCTACCCTGTTGGTTCACCAAGTAGGCCACTTTTCCGACGTCGGTATGTGGGTCATGTCCTTATCTTGTTTAAGTTTATTTTTTATGTGTTATGCATTCTATGTGATTGATTATTCTCTTCTTCAGTAGTTAATGAGTAATTAATGTGTCGTCTTGATTAAAGGGAATTAAAAATAAATTACATTAGAATAATTTTGTGGTTAATTAGCTAATTGATTATTTTTAATTGTCGAGTTAGAGTGAATGTTGGATTATTAGTGAAAATTATATTTTAGCGTGAGTAATTGTTTTTAAAAAATGAAATAGAAAGGAAGTTGATTTCTAGTTATTAGTTATTAAATCATTTATTGACTTTTGTGTTGAAAAAAAAAAAGTAAAAGATTAATAGTATTTTTGAATATAGTCATGCAAATGTTTTATTATGAAATTAGATTTTCTATTATTTATTTTAAAAGTGAATTTTTGCCCTAAATGAGATTTTGGGGAAATTGCTTTATATAATTTGAAATTTTTTAAAAAGGGGGATTGGTTTTTCATTCTAATTTTTTTTTTTTTTTAAATCCTCTCTCTGGAAAATGGGGTTTTGGGTGGAAGCTCTGGTACCTAGGAAAGGGGAGCTCTTCTCAAATTTCTTGCCAGGAAAGCTATGGAAGGTTGGATTTTCAAAAACCTCTATGTGTTCATTTGTGTCTGTTTGTTAGTTGTATGTTTTATGGTTTTCTCTCTGTTTGGGAAGAAAGAAGAAATGGGGGAAACTGATTTTTATTGCTACTCCTTCCTGTCTCTTTGGATTGTTTTATGTGAATTTGAAAAAATGGGGGTTTGTTGTTTTATTTAGCTTGGAAGTAAGTTTGTTTTAAAAAAAATTGGTATGAAACACCAGATGGAAAACAAGATTTTTAAATCTTAATATTTTTAGGAAGATATACCTATTTGATGAATTTGTTGTCTTAATACATCTCCTTGTTTGCTTCTCTGTATGTTACCACAAAAAAATACCCCTATATTTCTCAGAGGAGAAATTTAAAGAAAAAAAAAATGATATTATATCCCTGTTGATTTTTACTGAGCGAAATGGGGGGGGGGGGCTCTCGACCCACTGTGGTGGGGAGTGGTGTCTCCTCACCACAACCATGGGGGTGGGGGGGAAATAAACCCTCCTCCCCACACCACGATATCTAGAGTTAAAAAAAACACACAGTCAATAAAAAACACAGTTAACACGTTTCGGTGATTTCGATTTGTTTATATTTTATGCGATATATATATATGTACATACATGTGTGTGTGTATGTGTACATATATATGTGTGTGTCTATGTGTACATATGTATATGTGTGTGTGTGTGTGTGTGTGTGTGTGTGTGTGTGTGTGTGTGTGTGTGTGTGTGTGTGTGTGTGTGTGTGTGTGTGTGTGTGTATATGTGTATATGTGTATATATGTTTATGTGTATGTATATATGTATATCTATATCTATATATGTATATGTATATCTATATATGCATGTATATGTATATATATGTGTGTGTATATATATATCTATATCTTGTTAGATCCCGGAGACAACTGAGAGGGGGGGTGAATCAGTTGTCAAATAAATTCAAACCAAAAACAACTTAACCAACTTAATGCTTAATACCGGTAAACTGATCTTTTATACCGGTAGATAGTTTTATCAATTAATTGCAATATCAGTAAAGATTAATACATGAAACAAAAAGACAAAGTCATCCACAACACATAACACCAATATTTGTACGTGAAAACCCTATAAGGAGAAAAACCACGATATAAAACCTTACCCACAATCAGATGATACTACTGTAGATAGTCAGTGTATACAAATAGGGTCTACACATGCAGAAAGGCCAAGCGCCTAGAGCTCACTGCTCAAACACAAAATAGGAGTCACACTGACTACAATTGGATGGTTAAATCCAATAAGGATGTACTGCTCAAAATAACATCTTCATATGCTGGATTCAGTACCGGTGTACTTCTGATATGCTTTCACAAAAACCTTGCTTCACCTTCAAATGATGTATGCGTGTATAGCTTTGCTTATTCTCGCATATACCTTCACACAATTTTTTTCATACTCCACATTCGATCTTACAAATAAGATCTTACATTTATATCATAACATAGGACCAATTTTAGTAGGTCGGCTCTAAAGGATATTACAATAAAATCAATTTACAATTAAAACAATATCCGATGTAATAACCGATACAACATGTCGGCTTGATGCATTTACAATAATAATAAAACATCTCCATAGTGTGTCGTACTGATCTGGAAAAGATAATCTTGTCGGTGTATAACTTGGACCTATTTGCTGGTAACAACAAATATGCTAATACGAATATGCCAATAAACAAATATCCAATACAAAGTGTCCAAACGATGTCTTTGACATAACCAAGTGTTTTCTATGCCATTCCAAGTGTCGGTGATCATTATATCCTACCGGTGTACCAGATACCAGTGACTATGCATGAGTCATTTGCTTGTCGGTGAATGTTGTTGATTCTCCAAAGTGCCAGAGTTGATAAGGTTTAGTAGGTGTTGACATCAATGACAAAACCATACCAAAATACCAACAATCTCCCCCTTTGGCATTGATGGCAACACAAGATGGAAAAACCATCAAAGTGCCAAAACAGAAATGCCAAATACCAAAAGCCAACAAAAGCCAACAATTTCCCAAAAGAGATCATAACCAGAAATCAAAATACAGATACAGAGAGTAACAATCTCTCCCCCAATGAATAATCTCTCCTCAAAAGATCATGTGTTTTTGCATATCAATCTCTCCCCCTTTGACATCAAATGCCAAATTAAAAAACATTGTTCAGATACAAAATACCAACCAATTCAGTATACCAACTACTCCCCCTGAGAAGTAGCTTCCTTATCAAAGCTGGAGTAAAAGATTTCTCTGTTAATTCTGTCGGTTGATGACAAACATCAACTTTCTAAGTCTCTATCGGTGGGGGTATGACCCCAAGATGATCTCTAAGATATTCAAAAGTCTCCTTAGGCAGAGGTTTAGTGAAAATATCTGCAATCTGTTCTTTAGTATTCACATAAACTAGTTTTATTTCTTTTGCTTCAACGTTCTCCCTTAGAAAATTTAGTTTGATAGAAACATGTTTAGTTTTAGAATGTAATACCGGATTCTTAGATATATCAATTGCTGCAATGTTATCACAAGAGATAGTAATAGGTTCCTTGCATTTTACCCTTATATCTTTCAACATTTGCTTAAGCCATAAAACTTGTGTACAGTTAGTTACTGCTGCAACATATTCTGATTCAGCTATTGATAAAGATGTACAACTTTGTTTCTTACTCAACCAAGAAATTAATCTGCTTCCAAGAAAAAATGGTCCACCGGTGTGTTACTGCATCATTCTTCCTTCATAATAAGAACAAATTTCCTTTTTAAATTCCTTTTGGAATCCTTGGTTTTTCTTGTAATACCTCAGTTCAAGCCCTTAGTCCGTTTGCAAATCATCTTTCAATCAAAAAAGCTGAGTTTTAGTAATTGATTGAACTCCGTGAACACTTTGAACTATCTTGAACTGGGTTCATCAAGTTCATTTATGTTCCGCAGGTTCTTAGGTGTTCAGGGGATTTTTCATACTAACATTTTCTTAAAGTGTTTTGCAGCGACTCTTTATGGGTTTTGTTTGGTGACGTGTTACGTCATCTCTCTCCAGGCATTTGAACTCATTGAACCGAGTTCAAAAGGTTCAAACATGTTCAACAATACTTGACATAATTAATACTCTCAGAAAAGATTTCCCCTGAGTGCAGTGTATGCCTTGAACTACTTGAACCCCAATGAAGTTTGTTCAGGATGTTCATATGTGTTCAATGTTGGTGGGTCTCGTGGGTTAAATTATTTGATGGTGCATTGATTGCCAAATATGAGGGAGGTGAACCATATCTTAAGTGATGTCAATTGTTGGCGTTTCGAAGTAAGTAATCATTTTGGGAACTAGTGGTTACTTCAAAAATGCCGCCATGCATTCAATGCATGCGTGCGATGTCCAATCCACAAGCTTAACACACTAAAAATGACAATTGGAATTATTACATTTAATAGTTCCATATCATTCCCCTCGCTATAAGGTATGAAGGATTAATTCTCTGAAAATTTGTTCCTCACTGCTGCGGTGTTATTTTTTTTTCCTGGATAGAAGTTTTAATCACCGATAGTTGTCTGGTTGCTCAACTGTGAAGGTGAGTCCATTTCTTGTTCTCTCCAGTAATTTTTACCTATATTTCTTCTCTCATTGTAGAGTTGCTGCAATAAATTAAGGCTTATCACTTTGAATTATGAAGTCCACACTGCACTTGTTCGGAAATGTTTTTAGCCTTCCATGTACAAAACCCATAGTTAGCGATACTGACCTTAAAGGGGAAAATCTTGAAGTTTTAAAAGAAAGAGTGTTCAAGGGAATTGATAGATCTTTTGGTGTGGAGATTTTAAGTAGCGGTCTCATAGAGGCGGTAGCCTTTTCCCTAGCTATCCCTTGCCCATAATTGGTTAGGGAATGTATCGCTAGGTATGATCCAGTCTCTGAGACCATTAGAAGAGACAATGGTGAAACCCTTCTTGCTATAAATCGTGAAGTAATTTCCTCTGTCTTCCAGATACCTGACTACCAGTTCTCCAACTTTTCCCCTGCATAGTTAATCACTAAGTTCAATGTGGACAGAACTGGACACCGAAATAACGTAGCAAAATATTGGTTGAAGGTTCCTCAAAGAGGTGGTTCCAGATTTCCCAAGAATCCTAATAAGAATCACATGCTGCCTCACATTCACGATGTCATGCTTTTGTTGCACCGAGTCTGACGCTCTACAGAGGCCTACAGTTTCGACGACTAGATTTATTGCTATGTACAGCTAGTACTAGAGGGGAAGCAATACCTTTATTGCGTAGAACTGATTGGCGATTCAATGAGGGAGCAACTGAGTATGGCTAAACAGTTTAAGCAGAATTTCTTCATGTCTTCGTATCTTGTATACTGTTTGGCATGTGTTAAGGAGTTAGTTGGAATACCAAGACAGCTCACTGAGGAGGATGTTCTCGTGTATGATTTTTACCCCATGCTGCAAAAGGATAATGCCTTGCAGGATTTCAGAAGGGTACACAATGCTTTTCTGGGTGATTTGTGCTATGAATTGAAAAATATGAAAACCAAAAGAATCTCCGAGGATGCGCAGACATTGATAAAGAGGTTTGGCAGTTTCTTTATCCAATTTCCTCATTTCTGCTATATAAGAATAGGCAGCTTTGAGGAGGAACCCTTCAAGCTCCCTCATTTTTGTTCAGATTGCTTTGTTTTAGCAGAGATATGTAGGCAGCTGACCTCTGTGGTTAAAAGGGCGCAACCCAGGGATAAATGGGAGGGTCATTTTCCCATCCAATTAGGTGTGTTGTCTTGAAGTTCAATGTCTGATGCCTTAAGTATTGGAGCAGATCTCAAGAACTTCAATTTTTCCCTGTATCTTGAAAGGAAAGGTTTTGATAATAAGGGTTTTTCCCAAAGTTTGGTCTAATGCCATATCTCCCAATGCCACAATTAGAGGACTTCTAGGAAGATTGTAGTGATGAACTCGAGGTTTTCAAAAGGGGAAACATGAGGATGGTGTTAGAGCAAGTTATTTCACTACAGGTAAAGTTGGACATTAAGGGGCTCAAAGAGGACTATCTAGAACTGTTTGAACCTAGATACTTAGCCCATGCAGAAATTGAGGTGCCTTCATTCAAATCGGACAAGGAAGAGGAAGATGATATACAACTGAGAACCAAAGGAGTTTTGGAGAGAACTATGGCGTGGGTTGCTAGGAAGAAAACAATGAGATTAGGCATCAAGTTTAATTCTACGAGAAGTAATGAGGTTCCTCTACGTTCACCAAAGAGTTTTTCTAATAATGCTTCTATGCCTATTCATGCAGGTAAAGATAAAAAGCCACCTCAAGTTAGACACAAGTCTAATTCAGCTTTGGATTTCTGTACTCCTCGACATAGCCGGTCACAAAGTGTTTCTCAGAGAAGGATGGATCAAGCTAAGGATACAGAGGGGAAGGATACGATTCTTGATGCCCAAATATTTGAAGTTGAAGACCTGGATAGTGGTGTTGCTAATGCCCTGGATTCCCATGTGGTAACCATAGCTATGACACCACCTTCCAAAGTGATCGAAGGAACAACCAGTTCCAGTGCAACTCCTAAGTGGTTAACCACTTCGGTAAACAAAAAGCGAAATTTCCTTCCCGTGACTATTCCAATTCGGGAATGGTCGTTAAGTACACAGAGAAGGGGTCCAAGCCGAAAAGGTTCAAAATAGCTGCTCGCTTGGATAATGATGAACGAACCACAAAATGGGTCGCTAAAATTGCCTCATACAAGCCCAAGGATGAAAACAAGGAAGCTAGTACAGATGATTTTGAGATCACTAAGGTGGAGCTGGGAAATATGAGTAGGGACTCAGACAATCATTTCTTCCAGGTATTGACAAAGAAAATGCTCACTAGATCGGAGAAAGATGGGTAGGAAAAGAGAGAGCTAGAGCGACACATAAATATTCTTGCCCAGTTCATCAACAACATTGGTTGCTTTGGGGCACTCCCTATATCTCATGCTACAGAGAAATTTGATTCGACTTCACCAGAAAATAAAAAGTTAATGAGCCAGGTTCAACGGGCCAAAACCATTGCAGAGGCCATGGAGAGATAGATCGAAGGAATAGTCAAGGACGGAGAGAAGTATATCACTGACTCCCGAAAGTTATGTGATGAGATACAGAGCTTCATCATAGAAATTCAAAATCAGATTTCCCCATGGGAGAAAGAAGAACACAAATGGGAGAACATCTTGTCGATGTTCACAAAAATAGAAGAGTATGGAGTTACCCAATTCCTGACAGAGCATTCAATCAGATTGGTGACAGATGAATGCCAGCTCTTCGTGCTAAAGAAGACCATAATGTGGCAGGTGCTTACTTTCAAATCTATGATCCTCGATGATAAGACTTCTATGTATAAACTCCAAGACCTCCAATGCAGTATAGTTAATGACAACAAGGTGGTTAACCCTGACCACGATTGGCAGTTGGGGATTTGCAGGCTAAACATGCAGGATGCGATAAAATTTTTCCAAATATACATGGAGAAAATCAAAGTCAAGGGTAATTTCACTCCTAAGGATATAACACGGGTTGCTCGGATTGAGTCCATGACTTTTATTGGTAATGATCCGTTACCAAAACATGCCGAAAAGATGGTGAAGCACCAGTGGAACAAGGAAGCAGTGAAGGCAAAGCTTAATGCGATGAAGGTTCCGAACCAATCTATAATCCACGAACTCAGAACCGCCCATGATGCCCAGGAAAGCGGAGAAGAAGATGATGATGGGAAAGCAACATAATGCGTTGATCCAAGCCCTATTTTTGTTTATGTGATTTTCATGTTTATGCAAAGACTTTGGGACATCTGTCCCAAGTATATCTTGTTAGTTTCATAACTGGTTTGGGGGAGGTCGAGTTTTCAGGGAGACCTTCCTTGTTCTAAAAACTATAAATTAAAGGAAGATAGATGGAATAAGGGTTAGATTTTGTGAAGAATTTTAGTTAGGTTTTTGGTTTTCTTTTCCTCTGTTTTGTAAAAGTCCTGTTTTTTGGAAGGAAGGATCAAACTTTAAAATCTAGATTAGAAAAGGATTTATAGATGTATTGTTGTGCCTTTGTCGCATAAAATATATATAAAGATCATACTGTTTTTGGGAGAAGGAAAATCTATGGGTTTTGAATCTACGTAGTCGTATATCTTTTAATATGTGGATCTAATCAAACAAAAATAATCACCTTTCTAGTGCAGAAAATTATTATTTTTCTGGGACTCCTTCCTATGAGTTTTTTTTTTTTTTAAAAAGACTTGTGCTTGAAGATAGATTTGGTTTCTCTTATCTATTCTTTTCTTATCTAAATTGTTAGAATGGTTTTCTGAACTTTGTTTTAGTTACTTCCATCTCTTGTGTTGAAACAGTTGGAAAGTTAATTCTTTTTCTCCGAAATATGTGTGAAATATTGGCCTCTCATCCAAGAATGAAGTAGGCAACCTTACATGCTTTCAGGTTAAAAGCATACCAATAAAAAATTAATTAGATTATTCCCTGAATAACTAAGATAGGGAGCTGTACCTATGGAAAATTCAGAGGGAAGTGGTTTATATAACACTTACCCAACTGTTTAGTTGAACACTTGTCTTTTAAAGAAGCCGACAGGGTTTTGAAATTGATCATTTTTAAGAAAGGCAGAATTTGTTCACTAACAGATTTTTCGCGACTTTGCTGGGGATCAAAATAAGTTAAACATTCAATAGACTAGTATGCCATGGGCATGATAAAATTGAACTCATAATCAACAATAACCATAGGTTTGCTTTGTCTAAGACAGATTCGCAAAGTACAGGAATATTGCTGAGCTTGAAAGAATTGTTTAAAGATCTAAGAACCCTAGGGTTAGCAACACTGGATTCTCATCCTTATACCAGATCACAGAGGAGAGAGGGAATAACTGACAATTGTTTTGAATAATTGCAAGGGTTATCATTTGCCACAAATTTTACTCCCAAAAGAAATGCTAAAAGTAGACCTTCCTCTCCTATCAAAACTACTCCTATACCTTCCTCTTCAAACCATTGGCAAGCACTAACACTTACTGGAGTTCAATCCCCTCCTCTAGTAACCATTTATCCTATGTTCATTATGGCCCAACCATGGGGTGCCAATGTAGGACCTCTTTCCCTTGGAGCTCGTAACCCACTTCCAAAGGGGAGAGGGATGTCCTACCTAAGTATAATGGAGATGTAAAAGTCTCAGTTGAAGAGCACTTGAATTCCTTCAATGTAGCTACTGGGATACTGGTAGTACAGTATGAAGATGTGGCCGTTAGGCTTTTTGCCCAAAATCTTACTGAGGGGGCAACAGATTGGTTCAGTCATCTGTGAGCAGGATCCATAACTGATTGACAAACAATCAAAAATGGCTTTGAGAAACAGTTCAAGAGTGTTGATGATGAGGAGTTGCTCCTGGCTCAGTGCACACAAATGAAAAAAGAAATTCATGAGCCAATGAGGGACTATGTAGCCAGGTACAATAAGATTATCCATAAAATTCCTCTGGCTAAAAGATCAACTGCTGATAATCAATAATGTTTCTTCATAAACTCCATGCCTCCTGATGTAGGTTTCCACCTTAGAAGAAATAGGCAGGCTGATCTTGAGACTACGCAAAATGAAGCTATATAACTTGAAGAAGGCCTAATAAAAGCCGGGAAATGGAGAAAGGATGTACAAACTAATCAAGGTCAACCCCAGGCATCCACCTCTTCTACTGACCCAGTTGTTCAATGGCTCGTCAATGATATGATTGCTTTGAAGAGGCAGATACCAAAGCCTGGAAGTTCCTATCCACAGCCATATCAAGATATAGCAGAAAAACTCCAAAACAGTATAACTATGGATGATCGTTGCAATTGCCTACTGTTCCACAAAGATTGCAAATAGAGGTTCCTCCTGATAGGGGTGCTATGTGTTCATTTCACCTTACCACAAACCATGATGGGGGTTCTTGTCCTAATATGATAAGACATGTTCAAATGAAAAACACAAAGGATGAATTAGGTGAGTTCACTGAAGTAGAGAAAATTCAAGAGGTACCTAGCGACTCTAGATCATTCAACCTAGAATATGAGTCAGATTCAGAAAGAGGTGGTAATATTTTGGCAACCCTTGAAGATCCTCTGTGTGCAATTCTTACAAGGAATCAACAAACTTCCCAGTCTCCTCCTTTTGTGAACCCTTCTGGAGGTAATTTCAAAGGTAAAGATCTCCCAAATAATAGCTTTCCCTCTCATTCAAAGACTCCTGAAGTTAGGATTTTGCAAAGGAATCATGAAGATAAAAATAGCTCTTCTTCTACCTCCTCCTTTGACATAATTGAATTTTGTAAAGCTTCTACTGTTCAAATTTCCACTACTGAATATTTGAAACTGAACCCGAAAGAACTAGATAAGCTAGTCAAGTATGTAAAAGGAGACTCTTCTTCGGAGTCCTCAGTGCATGAATGTGTGGGGAGTAGTGATTTGTTTGCTGCTGAAAAACCTTCATCTTTTTCGTGTCCTTCTACTGATTTGGTTAATCACTATGCTCTCCATAATGCTTAATATAGGCTTGATGTTGAGGTTCTGAAGCCTGAACCTTTCTACATATCTCTTCTCCTGAATTGTCAAAAGCTTAGCAATTGCATAATAGATTCAGGAGCATCAGACAACATAATGCCTTCATCTGTTGCTAGGTCTTTAGATTTAACTCTCACAAAAACATTTGGGAGATGCTATTAAATGGATGGAAAATATGTCCCTCTTATTGCACAGGTAAAGGATGTCCAGGCAGTGCTAGCAGCATGCCTTGATAAAAGAGTAAAATTGACTATTTTGGTTGCTGACATTCCTGCAAGTTATAGGATTCTCTTGAGTAGAAATTTCTGTAAAGACCTTGGAGGTGAAATTAAGATGGACTGGTCAGAAGCTATCATTCCACTTGGGAAACAAAAGATCAAACTTGAACATGAACTGAAAAATAAATATACAGTCTTTCCCTCTTATAATCCTAAAGCCCAGATTCTGTTTCAGGAATGTGAATTTGGAAATTATCTCATCTTTGCACCTGATGAAAAAGGATTGAAAGAAATAGTTGATGATCATGGTGGACTATGGGATATGGAGTTTGATGGAAGCTGCGCCAATTCAGGCTCCAGAGCTGGGGTAGTTTTGCTCTCCCCAAATGGTAACATTTTTCCTTTCTCTTTCAAGTTGGATTTTAAGAATACTAATAATACCGTAGATTATGAGGCATTATTATTAGGATTAAATGAAGCCAAATGTAAAGGTATTAAATTGCTCAAAGTAAAGGGGGATGCAGAGTTGATTGTCAGACAGGTGAGGACTGTTTACTCAGTTAAGAATGATGGATTGAGACATTATAGAAATAAGGTTTGGGATGAGATAGAATTTTTTTATGCCTTCTTGATTGAAGCCATACCAAGGGATCAAAACACTAGGGTGGATTCATTGGCCGTTTCAGCTTCTCTTTTGTTACCACATCCAGACTTTAAGTATGATTCATATAGGATTGAAACGATTTATAGGCCTAGTGTCCCTGATAATGTAAACCATTGGCGAGTATTTGATGCAGATGCATGCTCAGTTCAAAAACTTTCTGGAATGTGTTCAGTCATTCTCCCAATCATATTTTGAAGGTTTTGAAAATAATTGCAAGGAATTTAGTCTGGATTTGGGTGTTGAGTCTGAAAACAATGTCATTCAGCCTAAACGGAACAAAATTCCGAAAGGGTTAGTGACTCTGGAGAGATTGTTCAATCAAAATGTTGTGTTCATAGGTAAGAAAGCCCTTGAGGATGATGAGAAAGGAAGTTTTGAGAAGATTAACCTGGGAGATGAATTCGACCCTAAAGTGGTAACAATTGGCAAGTGTTGTTCTTTGGAGGAAACACGAATACTCAGTGCGCTACTGAAAGAATACATTGATGTATTCGCTTGGTCCTATGATGATCTGAAGGAGTTTAGGGATGGGCATTTTCAGCATCAGATTTCGTTGAAGTTGGGCATCTCTCCCTTCAGACAAAAATTGAGAAATTTCAACCCTATAATGGCAGACACAATCTTTAAAGAGGTTGATAAAATGCTTAAAGCCTGAATCATATGCCCAATTCATCATTCTACCTGGGTAGCCAATATTGTGCCTGTGAGGAAAAAGAATGGAGAAATTTAGATTTGTGTGGATTTTCATAATCTGAATCAGGCAAGTCTTAAGGATAACTATGCCTTACCCAAAATGGATCATATTCTGCAGACTGTATCAGGATTAGAAATGATGTCAATGTTAGATGGTTTTTTTAGTTACAATCAGATTAACATTGCAAGGAATGATTAACACAAGACAACATTCGTCACTCCATGGGGAACATTTGCATATAATCGTATGCCATTTGGTTTAATAAATGTCGGAGCTACCTTTCAAAGGGCTATGGATTCCTCTTTTAAGGATTTTCGTGACAAAATTATTGTTGTTTACCTGGATGACCTTACAGTGTTTTCCAAAGAGAGGAAGAATCATCTCAAGGATCTGAGGGCAATTCTATAGCATTGTTGACAGCATGGAATCTCCCTGTACCCAAAGAAGTCAATTTTCTATGTAACTGAGGGCAAATTACTAGGAAACATTATTTCAAAAGGAGTCCAGATTGATCCTGAGAGAGTTAATGCAATTCAATGTCTCAGTTTACCTTCAAGTAGGACTGGAGTAAGGTCTTTCTTTGGTCAAGTGAATTTCATCATCAGCTTGTTGAGCGAAAATCATCCTTTCAAATGGACTGAAAAGGCCAAAGAAGATTTTGAAAGAATCAAGGGTTCAGTTGCTAATGCACCAACTCTCATCAACCCAGATTTCAAAAAGAATTTCATTATATATTGCTACACCTCAGAACATAGGATGTCTGGAATACTGTTGCAAATGGATGAATCTGGGGTCAAAGCACCTATAGCGTTCATGAGTGTTCCACTCAAGAAGCATGAGCTTAAGTAATCACTTTTGGAGAAACGTGCCTTTGTTGTGGTCAAGGCTATAAAACAATTTCGGTATTACATTTTGCATTCTTGTGTTGTGGTTTTTTTCCCCTATTCTGCGGTGAAAAGCATTTTAACTCAACAAGAGATCAGACTCAATAAAAGAGAAAATTGGGTAACAAAAATCTAGGAATACGATCTAGACATTCGCCCTACAAAGACAGTCAAAGGACAAGGCTTATGTAGATTAATAGCAGAAAATGAGATGGAAATAGAAAAAGAGTTACCATTGACTCTTTTCGTTGGATTGCAGGATACTTGGTTTTCTGATGTGGGCAATTATTTGACTTATGGCAGCTACCCAAGTCATTTGTCAGCAAAGGAACAAAGGAATCTTAAGTTAAAGGCCGCTAAGTATGTTATTTGGCAAGATGTCTTGTACAAAAATGGTTTGGATGGAACATACTTAAGGTGTGTGGATAAGCCTCAACAACAAAAACTTCTAGAAGTCTATCATGATGAAGCCTATGGCAGATACTTCTCATCCTCTATCACTGCTTTCAAAATTTTAAGGAATTGCTTTTATTGGCCTAGCATGTTCCGAGATGCGTATATTTATGTTAAAGAATATGAGAAATGCCAACTCTTTTTCGGGAAGCCACATTTAGCGGCTCTTCCTTTAAGGCCTGTGGTAATTGATGAACCTATCAGATAGTGGGGTATTGATTTCATTGGGCCGATAAACCCTCATTCCAGTGCTGGTCATATGTATATTTTGATAGCAACTGACTATTTTACCAAGTGGGTGGAGGCCATTCCCACTAAAAAGGCAAACTTAGAGGTCGTGTGTAACTTTCTCAAAGATTGCATCCTGGTCCATTTCGGGGTTCCTCAAAAGATTGTTGCAGATAACACATCGTATTTCTCCTCTGAGGAATTAACTATGTTTTGCTATGAACATCAGATTACTCTCTCACAATCCTCTGATTACTTTCCACAAGGTAATGGACTGGCATAATCAAGCAACAAGAACTTGATAGCGATTATGAAAAAGTTGGTTGATGAAAATGCTCGAAATTGGCATAAGAAGGTATATGAAGCTTTGTGGGCAGATAGAATCATGCCTAAAAGAGCCATCACAATGGCACCCTTTAAGCTTGTATATGGGATTGGTGGAAAACTTTCTTTACCCTTGGAATTGTCGGTGGGCAAACTTCAGACAGTAATTGCAGATTCTTTTTTTCAGAATGCTCTAGAAAAGAGGGTCATGTATCTAATGAAGCTAGAAGAAGAAAGAGAAATGTTGGTGGACGGAATTACAAAGCATCAGAGCAGGGTGAGGAAGATTTTTGACATGAGAGCTCATCCAAGAGGTTTTGTTGAAGGGGATGAGGTACTATTATGGGATAAATGGAAGGAACCAAAGGGTGGGCATGGTAAATTTGACTCGTTGTGGAAAGGCCCATTCAAGATCTGTGAAGTGGTGAGACAAAATGCTTTTAGACTCAGCTATTCTGATGGAATGCTTATGCCCTATACTTATAATGGGCAAGATCTCAAGCTCGACAAACTGTGAGTCTTGTGGTCAAGAATTTCTATATATAGTAGCTTAGGTGTTTTGTTTAAAGTGTCTGTTTAGGTGTGAGTCTCCTTTATTCCCCTATCTACTTTTGGTCATGCGAAACCAGAGATTTAGAGTTCTTCGCATTCTTCTTCACAAAATGCAATCACCAATCAGAGCCAATGTTACCGCATCATTCTTCCCTCATAATAAGAACAAATTTCCTTTTTAAATTCCTTTTGGAATCCTCAGTTTTTCTTGTAATACATCAGTTCAAGCCCTTAGTCCGTTTCCAAATCATCTTTCAATAAACAATGCCGAGTTTTAGTAATTGGTTGAACTCTGTGAACACTTTGAACCATCTTGAACCAGGTTCATCAGGTTCATTTAGGTTGCATGGGTTCTTAGGTGTTCAGGGGATTTTTCATACTAACATTTTCTTAAAGTGTTTTGCAATGGCTCTTTATCGGTTTTGTTCGGTGACGTGTTACGTCATCTCTCTCCAGGCGTTTAAACTCATTGAACCGAGTTGAAAAGGTTCAAACGTGCTCAACATGTTCAACACAGCACAAATGGTCAACAACACTTGACATAATTAATACTCTTAGAAAAGATTTCCCCTGAGCGCAGTGTATGCCTTGAACTACTTGAACCCCAATGAAGTCTATTCAGGATGTTCATATGTGTTCAAAGTTGGTGGGTCCCATGGGTTAAATGATTTGATGGTGCATCGATTACCAAATATGAGGGAGGTGAACCATATCTTAAGTGACGTCAATTGTTGGCGTTTCAAAGTAAGTAATCATTTTGGGAACTGGCGGTTACTTCAAAAATGCCGCCATGCATTCAATGCATGCATGCGATGTCCAATCCTTAAGCTTAACACACTAAAACTGACAATTGAAATTATTACATTTAATAGTTCTATATCATTTCCCTCACTATAAGATATGAAGGATTAATTCTCTAAAAATTTGTTCCTCGCTACTGAGGTGTTATTTTTTTTTCCTGGATAGAAGTTTTAATCACTGGTAGTCATCTGGTTGCTCAACTGTGAAGGTGAGTCCATTTCTTGTTCTCTCCAGTAATTTTTACCTGTATTTCTTCTCTCGTAGTAGAGTTGCTGCAACAAATTAAGGCTTATCACTTTGAATTATGAAGTCCACACTGCACTTGTTTGGAAATGTTTTTAGCCTTGCATGTACAGAACCCATAGTTAGCGATACCAACCTTAAAGGGGAAAATCTTGAAGTTTTAAAAGAAAGAGTGTTCAAGGGAATTGATAGATCTTTTGGTGTAGAGATTTTAAGTAGCAATCTCATAGAGGCGGTAGCCTTTCCCCCAGCTATCCCTTGCCCAAAATTGGTTAGGGAATGTATCGCTAGGTATGATCCAGTCTTCGAGACCATTAGAAGAGACAATGGTGAAACCCTTCTTGCTAAAAACCGCGAAGTAATTTCCTCTGTCTTCAATATACCTAACTACCAGCTCTCCAACTTTTCCCCTACTCAGTCAATCACCAAGTTCAACGCAAACAGAATCGGACACCGAAACAACGTAGAAAAATATTGGTTAAAGGTTCCTCAAAGAGGTGGTTCCAGATTTCCCAAGAATCCCAATAAGAATCACATGTTGCCTCACATTCATGATCTCATGCTTTTGTTGCACTGAGCCCAAGGCTCTACAGAGGCCTACAGTTTCGATGACTGGATTTATTGCTATGTGCAGCTAGTACTATAGGGGAAGCAATACCTTGATTGGGCAGAACTGATTGGTGATTCAATGAGGGAGCAACTGAGTATGGCTAAACAGTTTAAGCAGAATTTCTTCATGTCTTTGTATCTTGTATACTATTTGGTGTGTGTTAAGGAGTTAGTTGGAATACCGGGACATCTCACTGAGGAGGATGTTCTTGTGTATGATTTTTACCCCATGCTGCAAAAGGATAATGCCTTGCAGGATTTCAGAAGTGTACACAATGCTTTTCTGGGCGATTTGTGCTATGAATTGAAAAATATGAAAACCAAAAGAATCTCCAAGGACACGCAAACATTGATAAAGAGGTTTGGTAGTTTCTTTATCCAGTTTCCTCATTTCTGCTATATAAGAATAGGTGGCTTTGAGGAGGAACCCTTCAAGCTCCCTCATTTTTGTTCAAATTGCTTTGTTTTAGCAGAGATATGTAGGCAGCTGACCTTTGTGATTAAAAGGGCACAACCCAGGGATAAATGGGAGGGTCATTTTCCTATCCAATTAGGTGTGTTGTCCTACAGTTCAATGTTCAACACCTTGAGTATTGGACCGGATCTCAAGAACTTCAATTTTTCCCTGTATCCTGAAAGGAAAGGTTTTGATAATAAGGGTTTTTCCCGAAGTCTTGGTCTAATGCCATATCTCCCAATGCCACAATTAGAGGACTTCTGGGAAGATTGTAGTGATGAAATTGAGGTTTTCAAAAGGGGAAACATGAGGATGGTGTTAGAGAAAGTTATTTCACTACAGGTAAAGATGGACATTAAGTGGTTCGCAGAGGACTATCTAGAACTATTTGAACCTGGATACTTGGCCCGTGCAGAAACTGAGGTGCCTTTAATCAAATGGGACGAGGAAGAGGAAGATGATATACAACTAAGAACCAAAGGAGTTTTGGAGAGAACTGTGGCGTGGGTTGCTAGGAAGAAGTAGTGAGATTAGGCATCAAGTCTAATTCTGCGAGAAGTAATGAGGTTCCTCTGTGTTCACCAAAGCATTTTTCTAATAATGCTTCTATGCCTATTCATGCAGGTAAAGATAAAAAGCCACCTCAGGTTAGACACAAGTCTAATTCAGCTTTCAATTTTTGTATTCCTCGACATACCCAGTCACGAAGTGCTACTCAGAGAAGGATGGATCAAGCTAAGGATACAGACGGGAAGGATATGATTTTTGATGCCCAAATATTTGAAGTTGAAGACCTGGATAGTGATGTTGCTAATGCCTTGGATTCCCATGCGGTAACCGTAGCTATGACACCACCTTCCAAAGCGATCGAAGGAACAACCAGTTCCAGTGCAACTCCTAAGTGGTTAACCATTTCGGTTAAACAAAAAGTGGAATTTCCTTTCTGTGACTATTCCAATTCAGGTGATGGTCGTTAAGTACATAGAGAAGGGCCCCAAGCCGAAAATTTTCAAAACAGTTGCTCGCTTGGATAATGATGAACAAACCGGAAAATAGGTCACCGAAATTGCCTCATACAAGCCCAAGGATGAAAACAAGGAAGCTAGTACAGATGATTTTGAGATCACTAAGGTGGAGCTGGGAAATATGAGTAGGGACTCAGACAATCATTTCTTCCAAGCATCGGCAAAGAAACTGCTCACCAGTTCGGAGAAAGATGGGCGAGAAAAGAGAGAGCTAAAGCGACACATAAATATTCTTGCCCAGTTCATCGACATCATTGGTTACTTTGGGGCACTCCCTATATCTCATGCTACAGAGAATTTTGATCCAACTTCACCAGAAAATAAAAAGTTAATGAGCTAGGTTCAACGGGCCAAAAGCATTGCAGAGGTCATGGAGAGGTGGATCGAAGGAATAATCAAGGACAGAGAGAAGTATATCACTGACTCCTGGAAGTTATGTGATGAGATACACAGCCTCATCGCAGAAGTTCAAAATCAGATTTCACCATGGGAGAAAGAAGAACACAAGTGGGAGAACATCTTGTCGATGCTCACAAAAATAGAAGAGTGTGGAGTTACCCCGATTCCTGACAGAGCATTCAATCAGATTGGTGACAGATGAATGCCAGCTCTTCATGCTGAAGAAGACCATAATGTGGTGGGTGCTTACTTTCAAATCTATGATCTCTGATGATAAGACTTCTGTGTATGAACTCCAAGACCTCCAATGCAGTATAGTTAATGACAACAAGCTGGTTAACCGTGACCACGATTGGTAGGTGGGGATTTGCGGGCTGAACACGCAGGATGCGATAAAAGTTTTCCAAATATACATGGAGAAAATCAAAGCCAAGGGTAATTTCACTCTTGAGGATATAACATGGGTTGCTCGGATCGAGTCCATGACCTTTATTGGTAACGATCAGTTACCAAAACATGCTGAAAAGATGGTGAAGCACCAGTGGAACAAGGAAGCGGTGAAGGCAAAACTCAATGCGATGAAGTTTCTGAACCAATCTATAATCCAGGAACTCACAACCACCCACGATGCCCAAGAAAGCGGAGAAGAAGATGATGATGGGAAAGTGGCATAATGCATTGATCCAGGCCCTATTTTTGTTTATGTGATTTTCATGTTTATGAAAAGACTTCAAGACATCTGTCCCAAGTATATCTTGTTAGTTTCATAACTGATTTGGGGGAGGTCGAGTTTTCAGGGAGTCCTCCCCTATTCTAAAAACTATAAATTAAAGGAAGATAGATGGAATAAGGGTTAGATTTTGTGAAGAATTTTAGTTAGTTTTTTGGTTTTATTTTCCTTTGTTTTGTAAAAGTCCTGTTTTGTGGAAGGAAGGATCAAACTCTAAAATCTGGAAAAGAAAAGGATTTATAGATGTATTTATGTGCCTTTGTCACATAAAAAATATATAAAGATCATACTATTTTTGGGAGAAGGAAAATACGTGGGTTTTGAATCTGTGTAGTCGCATATCTTTGCATATGTTGATCTAATCAAACAACAGAAATCACCTTTCTAGTGCAGAAAATTATTATTTTTCTAGGACTCCTTCCTATGAGTTTTATTTTTTAAAAATACTTGTGCTTGAAGATAGATTTGGTTTCTCTTATCTGTTCTTTTCTTATCTAAATTATTAGAATAGTTTTCTGAACTTTGTTTCAATTACTTCCATCTCTTGTGTTGAAATGGTTGGAATGTTAATTCTTTTTCTCTGAAATATGTGTGAAATATTGGCCTCTCATCCAAGAATGAAGTAGGTAGCCTTACATGCTTTAAGGTTAAAAGCATACCAATCAAAAATTAATTAGATTATTACCCGATTAACTAAGATAGGGAGCTGTACCTATGGAAAATTTAGAGGGAAGTGGTTTATATAACACTTACCCAACTGTTTAGTTGAACACTTGTCTTTTAAAGAAGGTAACAGAGTTTTGAAATTGATCATTTTTAAGAAAGGCAAAATCTGTTCACTAACAGATTTTTGGCGACTCTGTTGTGGATCAAAATAAGTTGAACATTCAATAGACCAGCATGCCATGGGCATGATAAAATTGAACTCATAATCAACAATAACCACAGGTTTGCTTTCTCTAAGACAGATTCCCAAAGTACAAGAATATTACTGAGCTTGAAAGAATTGTTTAAAGATCTGAGAACCCTAGGGGTAGCAACACTAGATTCTCGTCCTTATACTAGATGACAGAGGAGAGAGGGAATAACTAATAATTGTTTTGAAGAATTGCAAGGGTTATCATTTGCCACAAATTTTACTCCCAAAAGAAATGCTAAAAGTAGACCTTCCTCTCCTATCAGAACTACTCCTATACCTTCCTCTTCAAACCTATGGCAAACACTAACGCTTATTGGAGTTCAAGCCCCTCCTCTAGTAACCATTTATCCTATGTTCATTATGGCCCAACCATGGGGTGCCGCTGTAGGACCTCTTGCCCTTGGAGCTCATAACCCACTTCCAAAAGGGGTGCGGGATGTCCTACCTAAGTATAATGGAGATAGAAAAGTCTCTATTGAAGAGCATTTGATTTCCTTCAATGTAGCTACTAGGATACTGGCAGTACAGTATGAAGATGTGGCCATTAGGTTTTTTGCCCAAACTCTTACTGAGGGGGCAGTAGATTGGTTCAGTCATTTGCGAGCAGGATCCATAACCGATTGGCAAACAATGAAAAATGCCTTTGACAAATGGTTCAAGAGTGCTGATGATGAGCACTTGCTCCTGGCTCAGCTCACACAAATGAAAAAAGAAATTCATGAGCCAATGAGGGACTATATAGCTAGGTACAATAAGATTATCCATAAAATTCCTCTGGCTAAAAGACCAACTGTTGATAATCAATAATGTTTCTTCATAAACTCCATGCCTCCTAATGTAGGTTTCCACCTTAGAAGAAATAGGTCGGCCGATCTTGAGACTACGCAAAATGAAGCTATACAACTTGAAGATTACCTAATAACAGGAGGGAAATGGAGAAAGAATGTACAAATTCCTCAAGGTCAACCCCAGGGATCCACCTCTTCTACTGACCCAGTTGTTCAATGGCTCGTCAATGATATGATTGCTTTGAAGAGGTAGATACCAAAGCCTGAAAGTTCCTATCCACAGCCCTATCAAGATATAAGCAGAAAAACTCCAAACCAGTATAAGTATGGATGATCGTTGCAATTGCCTACTGCTCCACAAAGATTGCAAATAGAGGCTCCTCCTGATAGGGGTGCTATGTGTTCATTTCACCTTACCACAGACCATGATGGGGGTTCTTGTCCTAATATGATAAGACATGTTCAAATGAAAAACACAAAGGATGAATTAGGTGAGTTCATTGAAGCAGAGAAAATTCAAGAGGTACCTAGCAACTCTGGATCATTCTACCTCGAATATGAGTCAGATTCAGAAAGAGGTGGTAATATTTTGGCAACCTTGGAAGATCCTGCATGTGCAATCCTTACAAGGAATCAATGAACTTCCCAGTCTCCCCCTTTTGTGAACCCTTCTGGAGGTAATTTCAAAGGTAAAGATCTCCCAAGTAATAGCTTTCCCTCTCATTCAAAGACTCCTGAAGTTAGGATTTTGCAAAGGAATCATGAAGATAAAAATAGCTCTTCTTCTACCTCCTCCTTTGACATAATTGAATTTTGTAAAGCTTCTACTGTTCAAATTTCCACTACTGAATATTTGAAACTAAACCCGAAAGAACTAGATAAGTTGGTCAAGTATGTAAAAGGAGACTCTTCTTCGGAGTCCTCAGTGCATGAATGTGTGGGGAGTAGTGATTTGTTTGCTGTTGAAAAACCTTCATCTTTTTCATGCCCTTCTACTGATTTGGTTAATCCTTCTGCTTTCCATAATGCTGAAGATAGGCTTGATGTTGAGGTTTCGAAGCCTGAACCGTTCTACATATCTCTTCTCCTAAATGGTCAAAAGCTTAGCAATTGCATAATAGATTCAGGAGCATCAGACAACATAATGCCTTCATCCATTACTAGATATTTAGGTTTAACTCTCACAAAAACATTTGGGAGATGCTATTAAATGGATGGGAAATAGGTCCCTCTTATTGGTCAAGTAAAGGATGTCCAAGCAGTGCTAGCAGCATGCCCTGATAAAAGAGTAAAATTGACTATTTTGGTTGCTGACATTCCTGCAAGTTGTGGGATGCTCTTGAGTAGAAATTTTTGTAAGGACCTTGGAGGTGAAATTAAGATGGAATGGTCAGAAGCTATCATTCCACTTGGGAAACAAAAGATCAAACTTGAACCTGAACTGAAAAATAAATATACAGTCTTTCCCTCTGATAATCCTAAAGCCTAGATTCTATTTTAAGAATGTGAATTTGGAAACTATCTCATCCTTGCACTTGATGAAAAAGGATTGAAAGAAACAGTTGATGATCATGGTGGACTGTGGCATATGGAGTTTGATGGAAGTTGTGCCAATTCAGGCTCCGAAGCTGGGGTAGTTTTGCTTTCCCCAAATGGTAACATTTTTCCTTTCTCTTTCAAGTTGCATTTTAAGAATACTAATAATACCGCAGAGTATGAGGCATCATTATTAGGATTAAATGAAGCCAAATGTAAAGGTATTAAATTTCTCAAAGTAAAGGGGGATGCAGAGTTGATTGTCAGACAGGTGAGGAATATTTATTCAGTTAAGAATGATAGATTGAGACATTATAGAAATAAGGTTTGGGATGAGATAGAAATTTTTTATGCCTTCTCGATTGAAGCCATACCAAGGGATCAAAACACTAGGGTGGATTGGTCATTTTAGCTTCTCTTTTGTTACCACATCCAGACTTTAAGGATGATTCATATAGGATTGAAATGATTTATAGGCCTAGTGTACTTGATAATGTAAACCATTGGCAAGTATTTGATGCAGATGCTCAGATCAAAGACTTTCTGGAATGTGTTCAGTCATTCTCCCAATCATATTTTGAAGGTTCTGAAAATAATTGCAAGCAATTTAATCCGGATTTGGGTGTTGACTCCGAAAAACAATGTCATTCAGCTTAAAGGGAACAAAATTCTGAAAGGGTTAGTGACTCTGGAGAGATTGTTCACTCAAAATGATGTGTTCACAGGTAAGAAAGCCCCCGAGGATGACGGGAAAGGAAGTTGTGAGAAGATTATCCTGGGAGATGAATTCGACCCTAAAGTGGTAACAATTGGCAAGTGTCGTTCTCCGGAGGAAAAACCAATACTTAGCGCGCTACTGAAAGAATACATTGATGTATTTGCTTGGTCCTATGATGATCTAAAGGAGTTTAGGGATGGGCATTTTTAGCATCAGATTTTGTTGAAGTCAAGTGTCTCTCCCTTCAGACAAAAATTGAGAAATTTCAACCCTATAATGGCAAATGAAATCTTTAAAGAGGTTGATAAAATGCTTAAAGCTAGAATCATATACCTAATTTATCATTCTACCTGGGTAGCCAATATTGTGTCTGTGAGGAAGAAGAATGGAGAAATTTAGATTTGTGTGGATTTTCATAATCTAAATCAGGCAAGTCTTAAGGATAACTATGCCTTACCCAATATGGATCATATTTTGGAGATTGTATCTAGGTCAAAAATGATGTCAATGTTAGACGGTTTTTCTAGTTACAATCAGATTAGCGTTGCAAAGAATGAACAACACAAGACAACATTCATCACTCCATGGGGAACATTTTTATATAATCGTATGCCATTTGGTTTAATAAATGTCAGAGCCACCTTTTAAAGGGCTATGGATTCCTCTTTTAAGGATTTTCATGATAGAATTATTATTGTTTACCTGGATGACCTGACAGTGTTTTCTAAAGAGAGGAAGAATCATCTCAAGGATCCGAGGGCAATTCTGCAGCGTTCTCGAGAGCATTGAATCTCCTTGAACCCAAAGAAGTTAGTTTTTTGTGTAACTAAGGGTAAATTACTGGGACACATTATTTCAAAAGAAGGAGTCAAGATTGATCCTAAGAGAGTTAATGCAATTCAATGTCTCAGTTTACCTTCAAATAGGACTGGAGTAAGGTCTTTCTTTGGTCAAGTGAATTTCTTAAGGAGGTTTGTACTAGAGTTTGCAGAAACTACCAAACACATCATCAGCTTGTTGAGCGAAAATCATCCTTTCAAATGGACTGAAGACGCCAAAGAAGCTTTTGAAAGAATCAAGGGTTCAGTTGCTAATGCACCAACTCTCATCAACCCGGATTTCAAAAAGAATTTCATTATATATTGCTACGCCTCAGAAGATACGATGTCTAGAATACTTTTGCAAATGGATGAATCTAGGGTCAAAGCACCTATAGCGTTCATGAGTGTTCCACTCAAGAAGCATGAGCTTAAGTATTCACTTTTGGAGAAATGTGCCTTTTCTCTGGTCAAGGCTGTAAAACAATTTCAGTATTACATTTTGCATTCTCTTGTTGTGGTTTTTGTCCCCGATTCTGCGGTGAAAAACATTTTAACTCAAATAGAGGTAAGACTCAATAAAAGAGCAACTTGGGTAACAAAAATCCAGGAATACGATCTAGACATTCGCCCTACAAAGACAGTCAAAGGAGAAGGCTTATGTAGATTAATAGCAGAAAATGAGGTGGAAATAGAAACAGAGTTACCATTGACTCTTTTCGTTGGATTGCAGGATACCTGGTTTTCTGATGTGGCCTATTATTTGACTTATGGCTGCTGCCCAAGTCATTTGTCAGCAAAGGAACAAAGGAATCTTAAGTTAAAGGCTGCTAAGTATGTTATTTGGTAGGATGTCTTGTACAAAAAAGGTTTGGATGGAACATACTTAAGGTGTGTGGATAAGCCTCAACAGCAAAAACTTCTGGAAGTCTATCATGATGAAGCTTGTGGCGGACACTTCTCATCCTCTGTCACTGCTTTCAAAATTTTAAGGAATTGCTTTTATTGGCCTGGCATGTTTCGAGATGAGTATATTTATGTTAAAGAATGTGAGAAATGCCAACTCTTTTTCAGGAAGCCACAATTAGCGGCTCTGCCTTTAAGGCCTGTGGTAATTGATGAACCTTTCAAATAGTGGGGTATTGATTTCATTGGGCCAATAAACCCTTATTCCAGTGCTGGTCATATGTATATTTTGATAGCAACTGACTATTTTACCAAGTGGGTGGAGGCCATTCCCACTAAAAAGGCAAACTCAGAGGTTGTGTGTAACTTTCTCAAAGATTGCATCCTGGTCCGTTTCGGGGTTCCTCAAAAGATTGTTGCAGATAACGCATCGTATTTCTCCTTTGAGGAATTAACTATGTTTTTCTATGAACATCAGATTACTCTCTCGCATTCCTCTGATTACTTTCCACAGGGTAATGGACTGGCAGAATCAAGCAACAAGAACCTGTTAGCCATTATGAAAAAGTTGGTTGATGAAAATGCTCGAAATTGGCATAAGAAGGTATATGAAGCTTTGTGGGTAGACAGAATCATGCCTAAAAGAGCCATCAGAATGGCACCCTTTGAGCTTGTATATGGGATTGGTGCAAAACTTTCTTTACCCCTGGAATTGTCAGTGGCCAAACTTTAGACAGTAATTGAGGAATCTTTTTTTTAGAATGCTCTATAAAAGAGGGTCATGTATCTAATGAATCTGGAAGAAGAAAGAGAAATTTTGGTGGACAGAATTACAGAGCATCAGAGCAGGGTGAAGAAGGATTTTGACATGAGAGCTCATCCAAGAGGTTTTCTTGAAGGGGATGAGGTACTATTATGGGATAAACGGTGTTAGGATTCCCACAGATACTGAGAGGGGAGGGCAAATCAGTATCTAACTAGTATATAGAATTTCTTATCTTAAAACATGCAGAACATATTATAATAGTGTACCGGTATGCAAGAAATAATGAAATAAACAGAATTAAAAACATCCACATGAAAAGCACACCATGACACAAGGATTTAACGAGGAAACCCGGTGTGGGAAAAACCTTAGGGGGATTTGTGACCCACAATATCCACTTACTGGCCAATAAGAGAATATTACTTACAAGAGAGTCCTGCACATGCAGGAAAGCCAACTGCCTATAGCTCATTGCTCAATAGGACTTCTCACTGACTTACAATGTGGATTATACAAATCCAATCTCTTGTACTGCTTTACAATAGCATCTATAATGCCTGATCTAGTACTGGTTGCTGCTCTGCTTCTTACATAAACCGTCTAACCTATATTTCGCATAATAGGTCTGCCTTAATATTTCGCTTACATCACTTTTTTTAACTTCCTTAAAAAATGTCTACAATGATCTCTTTTATATATAAGAGTCATTTTACAACATGCCAAGTCAGCTTACAAATTTTTTACAATAATAAATAAAATATAAGATAACAAAATCCTATCAGCCTCTGTGCCGGTATACTTCCTTTCTTTGTATCAGTGTCGGTGTCCTGAGTGCCAGTGTAGAGTTTGATCGTTGATGCCTGTGAACTATCTTGCCGGTGTAATGCCTTGCCAGTGCCATAGAATTGTAAGGTTGCCATCAATGACAAAACCTTCAATCACCTACAATGTCTCATTGGAGTGTGCATATGCCAACAATCTCCCCCTTTGGCATTGATGGCAACACTCATGAGAAATTTCAAAAAGTGTATCCAAAAATGTGAAGTCCAAAAAAAAGTTACCAAAAATGTGTGTGCTCCCCCTGAGCAAATGAATCCTGTGATGTTGAATTTTCTCATCCTACTACTCCCCCTTTGGCATCAATGACAAAGGTTTTCAAGATGTCAATAGAGTTTGTGGTTTCAACCTTGTAACTGGGTAGTTACAATTTGAAATAGATCCGCCAAAATCAAGTTTATACTCTCCATAAAATTTTTACTATCTCTTATTGTTGTCTCTGTTCTTTTAACTGTACCAGTGAGATGCTGCAAATGCTCTGCCGGTATTTTCTATCCCTGTATCAGTGCCTCATATATTTCCTTCCGTAATGATGCTAGATAGTCCAATCTTGGACTCAGTTTTAATCTTAGATGCTTTGCCTTATTCAATATTCTCTCTTTTTCTCTTTCTAATTTAAGTAATTCTTCCTCAAAAGTTGTTATCTTCTGTTCAAAAACTGATAATGTATCAGGTGAGTTAACAAAATTATCTGCAAGTTTATTGATTTCATCCTATACCTTTCTCATCTTCTTATCTATATCTACAGTCAAAAAGTTTGTCTTACAGGTGTCTTTATACAAAGTTTTGTACTCTTTCAGTAAATTACACAGTTTCGGTAGAAGTGTGTCAAAATCTCTGGTACACTTCTTTATCTGCTCATCAAAGAATTTTTTCTTTTCAATTTCCAATTTGTCCTTCAATGTCTCTTCCTTTATTTTCTCAATGTTCTCTGTGATATATTTACACAAGGTATCAAGTTTTCCTAAAGAATCTTTATTGTCTATATTACAGTTAGGAGCAATTGCCTTCAAAATTGGTATTGTGTCAGCTATTGTCTTATAAGCTTGTGAGCTGCAATCTGTTATCTTTTTAATTGAATCCAATAGTACTTCAGTCACATTAGTTGATTTGTAACCTGATGATGAACCTACATTCTAAGTACCGCCAATGAAAGTAACCAAGCTTGTATTGACCTCTGGTAGGTCTATTTGTGTTTGCATTTTCTTAAGCAATGGTTTTTCTATTTCTCCAGTTGTCGGTGGCACTGTTTCCTTATGAACCTGTTCCTGTTTCTGTTGCTATTCCTATTCTGGAGCCTTTTTCTTTGTTTGTTTCTCTATTTTTTGCAATGTCTCAGTCTGAGTCTGAGTTTCTACCTATTGCTCTTTGTCATCTATCGGTTTCTCCTGTGTGTTATCAGTTTGCTCAACTACCGGAGGCTTACTAGCCATGTCAGTCTTATCAGCTGTATCTTTATCTACCACAATGTTGATCTTTTAAGTATCAACATCCACTATATATAAGACTTCAAGATTAAGATTGACATCCTCTACATCCATACTTTCAACTGTCGGTTGATCTTTTGTAGCTGTTGTTGTTACCGGTGGAGTAATCAAAGGAGGTGGGGGTAAGTTGTCTTTAACCTTGATACTGGGTGGTCCACCAACTTTACCTTTACCCTTCTCTCTTTCTTTCTAATATACCTTTATAGGTTTGCAGCTCATGTATTCTTCTTGTTTTTCTTTTTCCACTAGGAAAATGTCCCATGCATTTTCTGTATCCTCAGTCACCTCATTAACTCTTCCAACAATTAAAGCAATGTGCCAGTGTGCAATAGAAAATACTGACCGGTTGGCTTCAGCAATTAAGTCATCAATTTCTTAAGGTGAATTCACCGAGTATACAACAAGTAGCTTTTCTATCTTTATTTTCTCATCAAGTTCTACTACTGCTTGTCTCCTTGCTTCCAGTCTCTTAAATAGTTCATCTGGTACTTCATCTACTACTTCCATAAAAAATTTCTTATACATATCCATATGCAATATAACACTATTTTCTACTTGTTCTTTTTCATCAGCTGTCAGAGAGTCATATAGTTTCTCTATATTCTTCAATTTCCCTTCCTTTGTAATTTCATTCAACAGTATGTCAAGAGGGGCCAAGTCCTTATTTGTCTTCTTCTTCTTGGGTGTCAGTTTCTTCTTCTTTGGTGTAGCCTTTCTTACCGAAGATCTCACTGCTTGTTGTTTTTGTCTTGTCCTCCTTGGTGAGGGTGTGGTTGCCGGTGAGGGATCTCTTTTCCTTACAACTCTCTTGAAAGTTTTAGGCATGCCATTCTCTGAAGATGTACCTACCGGTGATAGGTGAGTTTTAGGTTGTGGAGCTGCTAACTCATCCTCTGTTATACCGGTTTGTTCCATTATTTTATCCTTGATTTCCTTTGCTTGCCTAGAACCTTTTCTTACAACTGCCTCAACCTTTTTCACTCTTTTCTTAGATTGTATTTGGCTTTCAATAGTTTCTGCACTACCAAATATTTCTTCCTTAGGTTCTTTAGGGGTCTCCAAAAGTGCTTTAGCATAAGTTTCAATTATATGATCATCTGTTTCGTAGCCCATGTATGTTACCCAAACTGTCCTAGGGATGACTGCTTCCATCCAGATCTCATCCTTCTTGATTACAAAACATATTTCATCCTTATATTTGTCAACAATCTTTTGTGATAATCTCATTCTTTTCTTCATTTTGGCTTTAAGTGCTTGAAAGAAATCATGGATATTGTTTTCCTTATCTTCTCCCATATTATTGAATAGTTTTGTTAATTGTTTACCTACCGATATATCATATCCAAGTTCTTTGTAGCCTATACTAGGAACCTGTTTGGTTATATGTAGCATCAGACATACTAGCAGATTTCCAAATTTAAAAGTTCCTTTCTTGTCCTTCTTAATCTTGCCTAAGTTGTCAATTAATTCATCCTTCAACCACTCACATACATCAATCTTCGCATTATCCGTGACCATATCATAAGCACTCTTAATGCACAGACTTGAAACTAAATTGAGTCTATTTGCATGAGTAGCTTTATATCCTAATATCATGCTAATAAATCTCACATTAATATCTGTTACATAATTTAATCTTAAGGACCTTCTGTCGGATGTGGCACCAGTTAGGTTTATAACTAGATCATTCGAGATCTTTTTAGTCTTGTCTGGCCTTTTACCGATGGTCGATAACCCTATGACAGCTTTCACAACTTCTTTAGTGATTTTGTGAATTGCATCTAACCAGAAAAATTCACCATGTACCCTACTTAAGACTATCCTAATCACATCCTTGGGAAATTCAGGAATGCTAATGATCTCTGTAAATCCTAGGGTTTCAATGATCTTATGTTCATCTTTTATATTTCCAGATTCATCACATATGATAGTTTTAAACATGGTTTTAATCTCTTCATCTCCTAGTTCCTCAATGTTGTAGTGAATGTAAATTCTAGGGTCTTCAGCATAAACAACTCCCTTAGGAATTTGAGAAAAAGCACCTAGAGTATCATCTTTCTTTGCTACCTCGAGATCTAATTGAAATACGGGTCTAGGTCTTTTTATTCAAGTGCAAAGGTGGATGCCATGATAAAATACCTTTTACTACCTTTAGGATGGATGATTGCTTGAAGTGTTCTTGCCTCTTGCTCGAAATGCCTTAGCTCAGAATCTTCGCGCTCTTCGTAGGTTTGAAATCTTGGTGAAATGAAATGGAGCCAAAACCTCAAATTTATAGTGTCTTTTTGCCATCTACCACATTAAATGCATGTAGTTAAGTATTCACTTAACATTGTCTGCCAGTAATAAGTAATTTCCAACTTCTCATCTCTAACTGAGGGAATAATAGCACATGTGTCATTAGATTGCCAAACCCTCAAGGAAACTTTCTTCAATTAGATGAAGAACTTCCTGCCAGTGGAGCACTTCTTTGTCCTACCAATGAAGCACCACTCTATCTTACCGGTGAAGCATTGACTAGTTCTACCGATGGAGGAGTATTCCCAATATTTAGATCAGCTTTTCTAATCCATTGTTTTGAGAATTCTTGCTTAAACTCTTCAACTTTTTCTTTACCCTTCAAGCTAGAACTTTTGTTTATCTACCGGTGATCCTTTACTTCTACAGAATTTTGCAATATGTCCAATCTTGTTACATGCATAACAAGTAACATTATTCTTCTGAATAGCTTTCCCATAACCTATGTTGGTTTGTGTTCTACATTGATTAGATAAATATCCAAATCTTCCACAAACATAACATTTCACATTCATTCTGCAATTTTCAGAGTTGTGACCAACTTTGTTGCATTTAGAACATTGACCAGTGGGTGTGTTGATATTCTGATAATTTCTAGATCTACATTCATTTTCTCTATGACCATACTTATTACAGTTAAAGCATTTTCCATTGAATTTATAAGCATTAGGTTGTCTTACCGGTTTGCTATGATCCTGAGTATTTGCAGTACCAGAGCTTTCACCAACTTCAAAGCCAATTCCAGAAGTGTCACCTTTAGGTTTTTTATTCTTTAGCAAGGTGCCAAGTTCCTCTGAGCTTTTCTTGAGTTTTTCTTTATGTTGATTTGTAGTTTCTAGTTCTCTTTCTAGGACCTCTTTCTGTCTCATTAGTTCATTTGAGTCATTCTGAGTGTGCATCGGATTTGTCTTCAATAAATCATTTTCATAGCTAAGTCTTGTGTTCTCATTTGTTGCATCACTTAGTCTTCTGGTCAATTCTTCTTCATTCTTCTTCCTATCCTCAATTTCTTTACAAAATCTCATAGTCATATCCTGCATCTCATTCTTTGTTGTCATGTTCTCTTGTTTTAGCTTGCTTATCTGATCATTAAGTGATTCCTTTTCATCATTCTCATTTTGCATATTTTCACAAAATTCTCTTCTCTTATTTCTTGCAATAGTAAGATTTTCTTGAAGTACCTGAATGATATCCTGAGCTGCCTTTAAATCATCTTCTAGTTTGATATTTTTCAATTTTTTTGTATCCTAGTCTGAGAGGGCTCCTTCAAGTTGCTTCATCAGATTTTCCATCTTTACCGGTGTCAAGATCTTCCTCAAGCTATTAGGCTTCTAAAAATAGAGGACCAAGCTCTGATACCAATTGTTAGGATTCCCACAGATACTGAGAGGGGGGGTGAATCAGTATCTAACCAGTATATAGAATTTCTTATCTTAAAACATGCAGAACATATTATAACAGTGTACCAGTATGCAAGAAATAATGAAATAAATAGAATTAAAAACATCCACATGAAAAGCACACCATGACACAGGGATTTAATGAGGAAACCCGGTGTGAGAAAAACCTCAGTGGGATTTGTGACCCACAATATCCACTTATTGTCCAATAAGAGAATATTACTAACAAGAGAGGCCTGCACATGCAAGAAGGCCAACTGCCTAGAGCTCACTACTCAATGGGAAGTCTCACTAACTTACAATGTGGATTATACAAATCCAATATCTTGTACTGCTTTACAATGGCATCTATAATGCTTGATCCAGTACCGGTTGTTGCTCTGCTTCTTACATAAACCCTGTAACCTATATTTCACATAATAGGTCTACCTTAATATTTCGCTTACATCACTTTTTTTTAACTTCCTTTCAAAATGTCTACAATGATCTCTTTTATATATAAGAGTCATTTTACAACATGCCAAGTCAACTTACAAAATTTTTACAATAATAAACAAAATATAATATAACAAAATCTTGTCGGCCTTTGTGCCAGTACCAGTGTCCTGAGTGCCGGTGTAGAGTTTAATCGTTGATGCTGGTGAACTATCTTGCCGGTGTAATGCCTTGTCGGTGGCATAGGATTGTAAGATTACCATCAATGACAAAACCTTCAATCACCTACAATGTCTCATTGGAGTGTGCATATGCCAACAAACGGAAGGAACCAAAGGGTGCGCATAGTAAATTTGACTCATTGTGGAAAGGCCCATTTAGGATCTATGAAGTGGTGGGACAAAATGCTTTTAGACTCATCTATTTTGATGGAACGCTTATGCCCTATACCTATAATGGGCAAGATCTCAAGCTCTACAAACTATGAGTCTTGTGGTAAAGAATTTCTGTATATAGTAGCTTAGGTGTTTTGTTTAAAGTGTCTATTTAGGTGTGAGTCTCCTTTATTTCCCTATCTACTTTTGGTCATGAGAAACTAGAGATTCGGAGTTCTTTGCATTCTTCTTCACAAAATGCAATCCCCAGTCAGATCCAATGTTACCGCGTCATTCTTCCTTCATAATAAGAACAAATTTCCTTTTTAAATTCCTTTTAGAATACTCGGTTTTTCTTGTAATACCTCGGTTCAAGCCCTTAGTCCATTTGCAAATCGTCTTTCAATCAAAAATGTCAAGTTTTAGTAATTGGTTGAACTTTGTGAACGCTTTGAACCATCTTGAACTGGGTTCATTAGGTTCATTTAGGTTCCATGGGTTCTTAGGTGTTCAGGGGATTTTTTCATATTAACATTTTCTTAAAGTGTTTTGCAGCAGCTCTTTATGGGTTTTGTTCGATGACGTGTTACACCATCTCTCTCTAGGCGTTTGAACTCATTGAACCAAGTTCAAAAGGTTCAAACATGTTCAACATGTTCAACACAACACAAATGGTCAGTAGCACTTGACATAATTAATACTCTCAGAAAAAATTTCCCCTGAGCGCAGTGTATGCCTTGAACTACTTGAACCCCAATGAAGTCTGTTCAGGATGTTCATATGTGTTCAAAGTTGGTGGGTCCCATGGGTTAAATGATTTTATGGTGCATTGATTTCCAAATATGAGGGAGGTGAACCATATCTTAAGTGATGTCAATTGTTGTCGTTTCGAAGTAAGTAATCATTTTGGGAACTGGCAGTTACTTCAAAAATGCCGCCATGCATTCAATGCATGCCTGCGATGTCCAATCCACAAGCTTAACACACTAAAACTGACAATTGGAATTATTGCATTTAATAGTTCCATATCATTGCCCTCGCTATGAGGTATGAAGGATTAATTCTCTAAAAATTTGTTCCTCACTGCTGTGGTGTTATTTGTTTTTCTTGGATAGAAGTTTTAATCACCGGTAGTCGTCTGGTTGCTCAACTGTGAAGGTGGGTCCATTTCTTGTTCTCTCCAGTAATTTTTACCTCTATTTCTTCTCTCATAGTAGAGTTGCTGCAACAAATTAAGGCTTATCACTTTGACTTATAAAGTCCACACTGCACTTGTTCGGAAATGTTTTTAGCCTTGCATGTACAAAACCCATAGTTAGCGATACCAACCTTAAAGGGGAAAATCTTAAAGTTTTAAAAGAAAGAGTGTTCAAGGGAATTGATAGATCTTTTGGTGTGGAGATTTTAAGTAGCAATCTCATAGAGGCGGCAGCCTTTCCCCCAGCTATCCTTTACCCAGAATTGGTTAGGGAATGAATCACTAGGTATGATCTAGTCTCTGAGACCATTAGAAGAGAAAATGATGAAACGCTTCTTGCTATAAACCGCGAAGTAATTTCCTCTGTCTTCAAGATACCTGACTACCAGTTCTCCAACTTTTCCCTAGCTCAGTCAATCACCAAGTTCAATGCAGACAGAACTGGACACGGAAATAACGTAGCAAAATATTGGTTGAAGGTTCCTCAAAAAGGTGGTTCCAGATTTCCCAAGAATCCCAATAAGAATCACATGCTGCCTCACATTCACGATGTCATACTTTTGTCACACCGAGTCTAAGGATCTGTAGAGGCCTATAGTTTTGATGACTGGATTTATTGCTATGTGCAGCTAGTACTAGAGGGGAAGCAATACATTGATTGGGCAGAACTGATTGCCGATTCAATGAGGGAGCAACTGAGTATGGCTAAACAGTTTAAGAAGAATTTCTTCATGTCTTCATATCTTGTATACTATTTGGCATGTGTTAAGGATTTAGTTGGAATACCAAGATAGCTTACTGAGGAGGATGTTCGAGTGTATGATTTTTACCCCATGCTGCAAAAGGATAATGCCTTGTAGGATTTTAGAAGGGTACACAATGCTTTTCTGGGCAATTTGTGCTATGAATTGAAAAATATGAAAACCAAAAGAATCTCCGAGCATGCACAGACATTGATAAAGAGGTTTGGCAGTTTCTTTATCCAGTTTCCTTGTTTCTACTATATAAGAATAGGCGACTTTGAGGAGGAACCCTTCAAGCTCCCTCATTTTTGTTCAGATTGCTTTGTTTTAGTGGAGATATGTAGGAAAATATCCTCTATGATTAAAAGGGTGCAACCTAGGGATAAATGGGAGGGTCATTTTCCCATCCAATTAGGTGTGTTGTCCTGTAGTTCAATGTGTGATGCCTTGAGTATTGGAGCGAATCTCAAGAACTTCAATTTTTCCCTGTATCTTGAAAGGAAAGGTTTTGATAATAAGGGTTTTTCTCGAAGTCTTGGTCTAATGCCGTATCTCCCAATGCCATAATTAGAGGACTTCTAGGAAGATTGTAGTGATGAACTCGAGGTTTTCAAAAGGGGAAACATGAGGATGGTGCTAGAGCAAGTTATTTCACTATAGGTAAAGCTGGACATTAAGAGGCTCGAAGAGGACAATCTAGAAATGTTTGAACCTGTATACTTAGCTTGTGAAGAAACTAAGGTGCCTTCAATCAACTAGGACAAGGAAGAGGAGGATGATATACAACTAAGAACCAAAGGAGTTTTGGAGAGAACCATGGCGTGGGTTGCTAGGAAGAAAGTTGTGAGATTAGGCATCAAGTCTAATTTTGTGAGAAGTAATGAGGTTCCTCTGCATTCACCAAAGTATTTTTCTAATAATGCTTCTATGCCCGTTCATGCAGGTAAAGATAAAAAGCCTCCTCAGGTTAGACACAAGTCTAATTCAGCTTTGGATTTCTGTACTCCTCGACATAGTCGATCACGAAGTGCTGCTCAGAGAAGGATGGATCAAGCTAAGGATACAGAGGGAAAGGATACGATTCTTGATGCCCAAATATTTGAAGTTGAAGACCTGGATAGCAATGTTGGTAATGCCATTGATTCCCATGTGGTAACCATAGCTATGACACCACCTTCCAAAGCGATCAAAGGAACAACCAGTTCCAGTGCAACTCCTAAGTGGTTAACCACTTCGGTAAACAAAAAGTAGAATTTCCTTCCCGTGACTATTCCAATTCAGGAGATGGTCGCTAAGTACACAGAGAAGGGTCCCACGCCAAAAAAGTTCAAAACAACTACTCCCCTGGATAATGATGAACGAACCAAAAAATGGGTCGCTAAAATTGCCTCATACAAGCCCAAGGATGAAAACAAGGAAGCTAGTACAGATGATTTTGAGATCACTAAGGTGGAGCTGGGAAATATGAGTAGGGACTCAAACAATCATTTCTTCTAGGTATCGGTAAAGAAAATGCTCACTAGATCGAAGAAAGATGGGCGAGAAAAGAGAGAGCTAAAGCGACACATAAATATTTTTGCCCAGTTCATCAACAACATTGGTTGCTTTGGGGCACTCCCTATATCTCATGCTACAGAGAACTTTGATCTGACTTCACCAAAAAATAAAAAGTTAATGAGCCAGGTTCAACAGGCCAAAAGCATTGCAAAGGCCGTGGAGAGATGGATCGAAGGAATAGTCAAGGATAGAGAGAAGTATATCACTTACTCGTGGAAGTTATGTGATGAGATACAGAGCCTCATCACAGAAGTTCAAAATCAGAGTTCGCCATGGGAGAAAGAACACAAATGAGAGAACGTCTTGTCGATGTTCACAAAAATAGAAGAGTATGGAGTTACCCAATTCCTGACAAAGCATTCAATCAGATTGGTGACAGATGAATGCCAGCTCTTCGTGCTGAAGAAGACCATAATGTGGCAGGTGCTTACTTTCAAATCTGTGATCTTCGATGTTAATAATTCTGTCTATGAACTCCAAGACCTCCAATGCAGTATAGTTAATGACAACAAGGTGGTTAACCCTAACCATGATTGACAGCTGGGATTTGTGGGCTGAACACATAGGATGCGATAAAAATTTTCCGAATATACATGGAGAAAATCAAAGCCAAGGGTAATTTCACTCCTTAGGATATAACATGGGTTGCTCGGATCGAGTCCATGACCTTTATTGGTAACAATCAATTACCAAAACATGTCAAAAATATGGTGAAGCACCAGTGGAACAAGGAAGCGGTGAAGCATCGGTGGAACGAGGAAGCGGTGAAGGCAAATCTCAATGTGATGAAGGTTTGGAACCAATCTATAATCTAGGAACTCACAACCGCCCATGACGCCCAAGATAGCAGAGAAGAAGATGATGATGGGAAAGTGGCATAATGTGTTGATCCAGATCCTGTTTTTGTTTATGTGATTTTCATGTTTATGCAAAGACTTCAGGACATCTGTCCCAAGTATATCTTGTTAGTTTCATAACTGATTTGGGGGAGGTCGAGCTTTCAAGGAGACCTCCCCTATTCTAAAAGCTATAAATTAAAGGAAGATAGATGGAATAAGGGTTAGATTTTGTGGAGAATTTTAGTTAGTTTTTTGGTTTTATTTTCCTCTGTTTTGTAAAAGTCTTGTTTTGTGGAAGGAAGGATCAAACTTTAAAATCTGGAATAGAAAAGGATTTATAGATGTATTGTTGTGCCTTTGTCGCATAAAATATATATATATAAAGATCATACTATTTTTGGGAGAAGGAAAATCTGTGGGTTTTGAATTTGTGTAGTTGCATATCTTTTCATATGTTGATCTAATCAAACAATAGTAATCGCCTTTCTAGTGCAGAAAATTATTATTTTTCTGGGACTTCTTCCAATGAATTTTTTTTTTTTTTTTTAAAAGACTTGTGCTTGAAGATAGATTTGGTTTCTCTTATCTGTTCTTTTCTTATCTAAATTGTTAGAATGGTTTTCTAAACTTTGTTTCAGTTACTTCCATCTCTTGTGTTGAAATAGTTGGAAAGTTAATTTTTTTTCTCTGAAATATGTGTGAAATATTGGTCTCTCATCCAAGAATGAAGTAGGCAGCCTTACATGCTTTCAGGTTAAAAGCATACCAATCAAAAATTAATTAGATTATTCCCCGAATAACTAAGATCGGGAGACTGTACCTATGAAAAATTTAGAGGGAAGTGGTTTATATAACGATTACCCAACTTTTTAGTTGAACACTTGTCTTTTAAAGAAGGCGATAGAGTTACATAATTCAAAGTTTTCATCTCTAGGATACTATAATCCAAGATTTGTAGTGCCTTGCAAGTATCGAAAAAACTGTTTTACTGCCGATTCATGATTTTCTCTAGGATTACTCTGAAATCTTGAAACAATACATACTGCATTCATGATATCAGGTCTTGTTTGTGTCAAATATAGTAAACCCCTTATCATAGTGTGTGGGAGAAAAAGTGACACTAAGCAAACATGCCCTAATCTCACTTTCAACCACACACTTGTGGAATACGAAAGAGCCTAGAGGTATCACACAATTGGCTACTTCTTCTTGTGGAAGAGAGAGCCACGGGCTACCTATTAGGATTTCTATTCCTTTGTTGCAATTGAAAGATGAAATGATGCAAGTTCAATCCCTAACCCCAAAGTGCAAGTATGAACTAATAACAAGATTGCAGAATTGAACTTAAATAATGGAAAGCTGTAAACACAAGGACAAGACAAGAATGCAAATGCGTACCCGGAGTTAAAATCTGACTGAAAATGTTTGGGACAGGGGCGCGGGCGCCACTGTCCTGATTCTGCCCCTGAAACTGCTCCAGAAACTGTTGTTTTGCAAAGTTGTCAAAAATGCTGAAAACTGCTGTCAGAAGGACCAGGGCGCCCAGCGCCCCTGTCCTGGCAGGACCAGGGCGCCCCACGCCCTTGTCCTGGTCTTTTGCTCTGCAATTTGGTGTGAAGTTCGGTCTCCGTCTGCTTCTTCCGGATCTGTAACTTGCGGCGTCGTCCGAATTCCGAAACCTGCACTTATATCTGAAAAGGTGTGGTGGGGCGGCTATATAGGGTTTTGCCTTAGTCAAACCCCCGCTTCAGTGATTTCCACCTCCATGAATAGCCAAGTTGTATTGTAAAATGTATTGTGTGTGCAGACCTAGTGTGTGTGCAAGGTCCTTAAATGCAAGAAAGCAAACTAGAGCAACCTAGAAAGTAAACCCTAATTGCTTGTAAATGATAATGTAAATGCTTTAAATCAAGATGCAAAGTGATCTAAAGCATGAATAAAGGATATATTGAAGCTTATGCAAAGACATGAAAACAACATGAAATCATACCCAACCCTTAAGGGAGGAGTACAAGCCAATCTTCAGTCAGTAATCTCCTATTGTTCTTCAATGTCTCCCAAGCCCTAAATGGATGAATGAAATTGATAAATGCTTGATAGAAGGATGTTGAATGTTGTTGAAGTCTTCAAAGATCTGCTCTTTCACTGCATAGAAGGTCCTTGAAAGCCAAAATTCTGGATCCTTTCAAATGAAGAAAGAGAGCTCTTATATATGAAACCCTAGGTCTTAATTTCAACTTTTGGCCGACCTAGAGATTGAATATCCCGCCAATTTCTTGGGGTTAAGCTTTATTTTATGATTGGATCGCGCTCCTAAAATTTCGGGAAAAATGTCCGGGACCATGTGCATGCCGGGCGCCATGGTCCCGACAAGTTTTCACCAAATTTTCAGGGCCATCGGATATGATGATTTTAGAGAGAATCCCAAAGTTACAGCTGATTTCGAGATGTTTTGACCCCCGAAATCAAGCCCCCAAGTTCAAAATAGGACCTAATTAGGGTTTTTGATTAAATGATGTATAGGAGGAATAAAATGAAAAGGGCACACTTTAATGAAAGGGCCCAAATTTATGATGTGGGAGATGATAAAATAGGACCTTAGACCTAATTAATTTAATTAATTAAGTGCTAAGGGGAAATGCAATGCAAAATGCAAAATGCGCCAAGGCGGGTGCTAAACTAGGTGTGAAATTGTACAACCCTAGCAAGTGCGTACAATTTACGACGCTACATTTCGCTACACATAGATTTGTATCTAGTCGGATTAACAGGTGTAGATTCATCCCTTTGTGATAATTTGTCATTTGTAGTCATAGGTGTGCTTACAGGTTTAGAGTTCTCCATCCCAAATTTCTTTAATAACTCCTTCAAGTACTTGGATTGACTCAAGAATATACCTTTATCAGTCTATGAAATCTGCAATCCTAAAAAGAATTTTATTTCTCCAATCATAGACATTTCAAATTCTTGTTGCATTTCAATAGAAAATTCTTTACATAGTCCATCTTTTCCTCCAAAGATTATATCATCAACAAAAACTTCTAGACCAAGATGTCATCATTTGTCACTTTATAATATAAGTTGTTGTCAACATTTCTTTTAGAAAAACCAATCTTCAAAAGATACTTATCCAATCTTGCATACCAAGCTCTTGGAGTTTGCTTCAACCCATACAAAGCTTTCCTTAACCTGCAAACCATATCTTTGTTATCTGTCAAAGAAAATCCATCAAGTTGTTCAATGTAAACTTCTTCTTCAAGATCTTCATTAAGAAATGCACATTTAATATCCATTTGATATACTTTGTAGTTCTTGTGTGCTGCAAAAGCTAAGAATAATCTGACTGCCTCAATTAGCTATCGGTGCAAAGGTCTCATTATAATCAATTCCTTCTTTCTGAGAATATCCCTTACACATTAGTCTTGCTTTATTTCTAATAACCTTACCATCTTCATTAAGTTTTTTTCTGAATACCCATTTTGTTCCAATCACATTTTTGTCTTTAGGCCGAGGAACTAATGTCCCAGTGTTATTCTTCTCAATTTGCTCTAATTCTTCTTCCATAGCTTTAATCCAGTGTTTATCTTCACATGCCTAATTAATTGATGATGGTTCAATTTGAGAAATAAGACATACCTCTTCATTTGCCAATCTTCCTCTTGTCATAACTCCTTTATACTTGTTTCCAATTATCTGATCTTCAGAGTGATTTAGTCTTACATACCGGGGTGTCTTCATTTGCTATTGTTCCTCAGTTACTATGGAATTTTCAAATGATACCGGTGTAACTGGATCTTCATTCTATACCGGTGGGTTCAATATAGGTTCATTTGTTAGAATCTCTATTGTTGGTTCAAAGTCTATGTACCTTGAAGTTCCTCTGAATTTTTCATCAATCTTCACATTTGTACTTTCAACAATTTTCTGCAATCTTTTGTTAAAACATCTATATGCCTTGCTCTTAGATGAATAACCAAGAAATATTCCTTCATCACTTCTAGGATCAAATTTGCCAATATACTCATCTCTTCTAATATAGCATTTACTTCCAAATATTCTGAAATATTTAAGAGTAGGAGTAATACCAAACCATAGTTCATGAGGGGTCTTACCGGTTTCACCTTTGATGTGAACTTTGTTGAATGAATAGACCATTGTACTTACTACCTCTCTCCAATACACTTGTGGTAGATTTGCTTCTTATAACATACTTCTTGCTGCATCCAAGATAGTTATGTTTTTCCTTTCAACAACTCTATTACGTTGTGGTGTCTGGGGTGCTGATAGTTGTCTTCTGATTCCATTCACTTCACAGAATGTATTAAATTCCTTAAATGTAAATTCTTCTCCTTGATCTGATCTCAGACATTTGATTTTCTTACCAGTTTCATTCTCTACCATTTCTTTGAACAGTTTGAACTTTCCAAGTGCTTCTGATTTTTCTCTGAGAAAAGTGACCCAACACATTCTAGAGTAGTCATCAATGATTAGCATGAAATATCTATCACCTTGCAAACTTTTAGTTCTAGTTGGACCATATAAATTAGTATGGATTAAGTCAAGATCATTATTTGATTTTTCTGGAATACTTTTAAAATTAGCTCTAACTTGTTTTCCAAATTGACATTCCTTACATACTGTATTGTGAGGTTTGACAATTTTAGGTAAATCCCTAACTGCCTTAGTAGTACTGATTTTTACCATGCAATCAAAATTTACATGACAGAGTCTCTTATGCCATAGCCAACTTTCATCAATATGTGCAATCAAGCATGTCTTTTCATTGTTATTCAAATGAAAGATATTACCTCTAGTTTGATTACCGGTTGCAATTTCCAAACCAGTTCTATTCATGATTTTGCATTTTCCATTTTTGAATTGTAACTAAAATCCTTTTTCAACTAATTGACCAACACTCAAAAGATTATGCTTTAAACCTTCAACATAGTAAACATTGTCAATATTATGCTTACCATCAAGAGATATTGTACCTTTACCTTTGATTAGACAAGCTTTATCATCTCCAAATCTCACTAAGCCTCCATTATATTCTTGAAAGTTCAAGAATTTACTTTTATCTCCAATCATATGATGTGAGCATCTTGAATCAATGATCCATTCATCCTTTGCTTCAATTTCAGCTGCCAGGGCCTGCTCTACCAGTTGAATGGTAGGTGTCGGTTGGTCTTCTATTATAGCAACAAAAACCCATGCATTGTCTGTATCGAATCCTCATCAGAATCATCAGTCACTCCTTCATCAGCAAGATACCAAGATTTGTCTTTATTCTTCTTAAATCTGTATCTCTAATATTCAGGGTTAGGTTTGTATGTTCTTCTAGCTTCTTCTCTTAGTCTAGCATGTCTATCAAGGCATCTAGAAGCCATATGACCAATCTTATTACAGTTAAAGAATTTAAAGGGTGCTTTACCTTCATACTTACTTCCTACTGGACCTTTAGGCATTTTTCTTGCAAATAGTGCTCTAAGTTCTTCAAGTTCTTCATTTTCTCTCCTGCTTTCCTCAGGTTCTCTTGCATAAAAGGCTTTCCAATCATATTTGTCAAATGATGGTGCAGATGATGTTGATGCCTTAAAAGCTAAATCTGTCTTTATAGTAGCAACACAACCAAATTCCTCAATTTCAAAAGCTGAGAGTTTTCCATTCAATGTATCTCTAGTTACTGATTTATTAGGCATTGGTCTTAACTCATTTATAGAAGTAACCTTCATTTTATATGCTGGTGGCAATCCTCTTAAAACTTTTGAAACAATTTCATCTTCACTTAAGGTTCCTCCACAACATTTAATACCCAAAACAATTTCATTAACTCTTTCCATAAAAGCAGAAATCCTTTCATCTTCTTCCATTTTCAGATTTTCATACCTGACCCAGAAGCTTTCAAGTTTTGCAATTTTGACTGTGGAATCTCCTTCATTTAGTGTTTCCAAATGATCCCAAATAGCTTTAGTAGTTGATCTATCTGATAATCCCATGATTTGTTGATCTATTAATATGCTCAAAAGTGCTTCTCTTGCTTTGCAATCATTTTCTTCAACTTTTCCCAAGGTAGGTGGATTAGGCTGACCAAGAGTAGGAGCAGTATAGCCATTCTTTGTAGCATCCCAGATGTCCTTTCCAATGCAATTCAGATGTGTCTCCATTATGATCTTCCATATGCCATAGTTGGTTCCATCAAGTTTAGGACTGTCCTTCCTGAAATAGTTAGTAGACATTGGATCTCCTCAAGCTGTTAAACTTCTGCAAAAAGAGGACTAGGCTCTGATACTAATTGTTAGGTCCTGGAGACAACTAAGAGGGGGGGTGAATCAATTGTCAAATAAATTCAAACTAAAAATAACTTAACCAACTTAATGCTTAATACCGGTAAACCAGTCTTTTATATCGGTAGATAGTTTTATCAGTTAATTGCAATACTGGTAAAGATTAATACATGAAACAAAAAGACAAAGTCATCCACAACACATAACACCAATATTTGTACGTGGAAACTCTGTAAGGGGAAAAACCATGGTGGGAAACCTTACCCACAATCAGATGATACTACTACAGATAGTAAGTGTATACAAATGGGATCTGCACATGCAGAAAGGCCAAGCACCTAGAGCTCACTGCTCAAACACAAAATAGGAGTCACACTGACTACAATTGGATGGTTAAATCCAATAAGGATGTATTGCTCAAAATAGCATCTTCATATGCTGGATTCAGTATCGGTGTAGTTCTGATATGCTTTCACAAAAACCTTGCTTCACCTTCAAATGATGTCTGTGTGTATAGCTCTTCTTATTCTCGCATATACCTTCACACAATTTTTTTCGCACTCCACATTCAATCTTACAAACAAGATCTTACATTTATATCATAACCTAGGACCAATTTTAGTAGGTCGGCTCTAAAGGATATTACAATAAAATCAATTTACAATTAAAACAATATCCGATGCAATAACCGATACAACATGTCGGCTTGATGCATTTACAACAATAATAAAACATCTCCATAGTGTATCATGCTGATCTGGAAAAGATAATCCTGTCGGTGTATAACCTAGACATATTTGCCGGTAATAGCAAATATGCTAATACGAATATGCCAATAAAAAAATCTCCAAGACAAATTATCCAAATGATGTCTTCGACATAACCAAGTGTTTTCCATGCCATTCCAAGTGTCGGTGATCATTATGTCCTGTCGGTGTACCAAATACCGGTGACTGTGCATGAGTCATTTGCTTGCCAGTGAATGTTGTTGATTCTCCAAAGTGCCAGAGTTGGTGAGGTTTAGTAGGTGTTGACATTAATGACAAAACCATACCAAAATACCAACATATATATATATATATATATATATATATATATATATATATATATATATATATATATATATATATATACGATTTATTTTTTATTTAAATAATGATTTTGTCCTCCAATGTATTTAATTGATATTTATATTATTTGAAATTTTCAATGCAAATGGGATTTTGTTTATAGCCGAATTGGCTTTAATCGAAAAAAGATTTATCATTGTTTTAAATGATTGCTTATTTAGCTTATGAGTTACGTTTGTTCTATTCAAGGGTGTATGGTTTTTAAGTTAAGCATTGCGCAAATTTATTTGAGGTGTATGTTTACTTGAACCCTTTTGATGCGTTATTCCCTAATGTGGATTTTATTAAGTGAAAGACTCAGTTATTGAAATAGATACAATTAGAGAATGTTAGTTTTTAATTATATTTGGAGTAATCGTTATGATTCCTTAACATGGATGAGTTTAGAGTGCAAGTGTGTTCGTTTGAGTTTTTACTCTGCTTGGTAGATTTTTGGTGTTGATTTGTAAGAGTCATTTTCGTGTCATGATGACATGTTGTTGTATGTAAGTCTATCGTGCAAGTGGGTTTGGTAAATTTTTGGTTTTGGTTGTAATTGCTTTATTTTGGGTTTTGGTCTTGTCTTGTGGATAGACCAGTTGTTCGTTTCACACCTCCAATTGGTTTAACCTTGGTAGAAGGTTTGTTTAATCAAGTTGTTCTTCAGTTTTTCTTTTTGAACTATTTATGTAAGTTGGCTTTTATGTTTTGCCTTGGGGTTCTTTGGAGGTTATGTAGTGTGTTTGGAGGAATTGATTATGTGTTTCATTGATGTTTTGTCATTGATGTCAACACTAGCTGCTTTGGTTGTTTACCGGTATCCGGTTGGTCCTGGTAGGATGATCGGTTTCTGGTTGATAAGATCATGTTGATCTGGTATGCTTTGGTCTATGGAATTGGTTTGGATTGGTTATTCATGTGTTTCTGATGTGTATCAAATTCAGTTGGTTTGGGATTTGATGATCCGGAAGCTATCGCTTGTTCTAGTAAGCCTTTTGGTTACCGATAAGGGTTTTACTGGCAGAGCTTTGTTGAAGATCTTTTGATGAATCTGATAAGTGGCATAGGTGTGGATTGTAGAAGGTTATCCTGATGTTGATGGTTATCATGTTCATGTTGAAATTGTTCATGGTGTTTCATTTGGCTTATGACGACCTATTATAGGTTTGGTGGTTATTCAACTAGATTATGGACCAGTTTATGTAACATGTGGGTTGATGCTCCCGATGCGTTACCGGTTGGATTCATTGATTGGATTATGTTGTTTCGATCTTAGGCCGACTTGGTTGATCATTAGATTGCTGGTTTAAGTTATGAATTTATTGTATTATCTTTTAGGTGGCCGACCTAATTATTTAGGTCTCAGGTTGGTATAAATATGATGTAAGATCTCTTTGTAGATCATGAGATCATGTATGGTATGGGTTATGGGATTATCTATATGCAAACAATGTTGTAATCATATGCAGAGGTTTTGGTCGATCATAGGTGATCGAATTGGGTTTGTGGAAGAGGTTTAAGCCTTTGGTATTGAGCTTAACCAGAATTGTACTCAGGCATGGGAGATGCTATACTTGCAGTTCAATCTTCATTCCAGATTGTTGTCCAATGTTTTTTGTAGTTAGTGAGACTCCTTTTGTGATGAGTAGTGTGCTCTAGGTTGTTAGCCCTCCTGCATGTGCAGGCCCCTTATTGTAATATTTATTCATCTTATCAGTGGATACATATTGTGGGTCTCCAATCCCACCATGGTTTTTCCTCTTTGAGGTTTTTCACATATAAATCTATGGTGTTATGGTGTTCATCTTTGTGGTTGCATTTTTTCTTATTGTTATATGCTTTTATGTTTACCGGTTGTTGAGTTATTGTATTAATAAGGTTAAAATTCTCCATTCTAGTAGAACATTGATTCACCCCCCCTCTCAGTGTTCTTGGATCCTAGTAATTGGTATTAGAGCCTGGTGCCTTGGAGTAAGTTTAACAACTTGAGGAAGATCTTGTATCCGAAATCTATGGAGATAAGTTTAAGGAAGGAACTTCAAGTAGCACTTGAAGACTATGATGTTGAAAGATTGAGGAACATGAAGTTGCAAGATGAGTTGAGATCTTTGAAGGAATTCATTTTTACTCTGTAGGATAGGTTGTCATGTGCCCAAGCTAAAAGGAAGGAACTTTTACAAAATCAGGATGATGAAGACATGGATGCCCTTAAGGAATAATGTCAAAAGATGAGTCGGGAGAATATTGTCATGAAAAATGAAATGAAAGCCCTAACTATGAGGATGTCCAAGGAGATTGAAGACCAGAAGATGAATGAAGAAAACCTTGGTAGATCTTTGAAAGACAGATCTGAGGAATGCATTAGGTTGGTGCATGAGAATGATGTGTTGAAAATAGAATTGGTGCAATCACAGAACAATGAGAAAGAATTGGAAAGAATGGTAGCAGTCCTAAGAGTAGATTTGGATATTGTAAATGAATACAAGATAAGTTCAAGGTTAGTTATCCTAAGCTTGATGAGTTATTGAAGGATCAAAGGGACACTGGAGACACGAGAGGTCTTGGATTTGAGCATGGAGAAAGCTCTAGTACTGCAAATCAGGATAACACATCTGGTCAGAAGGTCAACCGAAATGAGAGGTCACCAGTAAGGCAACCCAATGCACATAAATTTAATGGTAGATGCTTTGTTTGCAATAAATTTGGTCATATGGCAATACATTGTAAAAATAGAGAAAATCAGAATAATAATTCATTTCCTGACCAATGTTCAAATTGTAAGAAGTATGGTCATAGGACAAAAGATTGTAGAATGAATGTGAAATGTCATGCATGTGGAAAGTTTGGACATATGGCTAATTAATGTAGGTCAAGGAATGGTCAAGGTTACAGTAAAGAAAATCAAAAAAAAATAATGTCACTTGTTATACATGCAACAAAGTGGGACATATTGCTAAATTTTGCAGAAGCAAGAACCTACCGGCACGAAGTGATAAATCCAATGAGAAGGGAAAGCAGAAGGTTGATGGAATTCAAAAGGAGCATGAGAAGAAGTGGGTTATGAAGTCTGAGGCTCAACCAAAAAAATCAATTGCCCCATATGTTCATTTGGCTGAAGGATATACCCTGGTTACTCAACCGACGGAGCAGAATGTTCCTACACCGACAGGAAAATCATCTGATAACTAAGGCATTCACCTTAGGGGGAGGCAAATTGATGATAGATCTTGCATTGCCCTTGGTAGTGGTCTAAAAGCATATTTTAGATCTTTGGAAGTTAGTTTTAAAGTTAACAGGAAAAGATTTGTTGGATCTTGGATCTAGTTTGGTTTACCAGTAAGTCACTTTATGAGTTATAGTTTGGTCATACATCTATAGTTAAGTACTTCAGAATCTTTGGTAGTAAATGTTATATCAAGAGAGATGATTTCATTGGCAAGTTTGATCCTAGATGTGATGAAGGAATATTTCTTGGTCACTCTAACAAAAACAAAGCATATAGATGTTATAACAAGAGATTGAAGAGAATTGTGGAGAGCACTAATGTCAAGGTGGATGAGCAGAATAGAAGTCAAATCAGAATTTATGAGCAAGAACCGGCAGTGGAAATGGTCTTAACTAAACCGATAACACCTATATCGGAACAAAATGTAGAACCAGTTACTCTGGTAGTATCAAAAAATTCAACAGTAACTGAAGATCAGGGAAGAGGAACAGAAATTTAGAAGACTCCTAGGTATGTAAGGATGAATCATTCAGAAGATCAGATAATTGGACAATAAGAAGGTTGGCAATTTATGAGGTATGCTTAATTTATTTAATTGTATCGACATCAATTATTGAAGCTTGTAAGGATGAATGTTGGATGAAATCTATGGAAGAGGAATTGGATCATTTAGAAAAGGACAACACATGGACTTGGATGTGATTGGAACTAGGCTCGATTGGTTTGCAATGGATATTCTCAGAAGGAAGGAATTGATTATGTTGAATCATTACTCCGGTAGCAAGGATTTTTAGATATTTTCAAGGATTTTCTGGTATGGTTTTTGTTTTATGATGACTTTACACCTTGAGCATGTTCATATGCAGATTGGACTAGAGATATATGTAACCAAATAGGCTCATCCAATGAAGCTTTATTTCTTGGAAAGAAACTTGTTTATGTATCAACAAGAAGCAATCATGTACTTCTTTATCTACTGTTGAGCTAAGTATGTTGTTACTGCTACTAACTGTACACAAGTTCTATGGATGAAGCATATGTTGAAGGATATAAAGTTGGATTGTAATGTACCAGTAGTTATTCATTGTAATAACTCTACTACTATTGACATATCAAAGAATTTAGTATTTCTATGGATGAAGCATATGTTGAAGGATATAAAGTTGGATTGTAATGTACCGGTAGTTATTCATTGTAATAACTCTGCTGCTATTGACATATCAAAGAATCTAGTATTCTCAGAAGGAAGGAATTGATTATGTTGAATCATTGCTCCAGTAGAAAGGATTTTTAGATATTTTCAAGGATTTTCTAGTATGGTTTTTGTTTTATGATGACTTTACACCTTGAGCATGTTCATATGCAGATTGGACTAGAGATATAGGTAACTAGATAGGCTCATCCGGTGAAGCTTTCTTTCTTGGAAAGAAACTTGTTTTATGTATCAACAAGAAGTAGTCATGTACTTCTTTATCTACTGTCGAGCTGAGTATGTTGTTACTGCTACTAACTGTACACAAGTTCTATGGATGAAGCATATGTTGAAGGATATAAAGTTGGATTGTAATGTACCGGTAGTTATTCATTGTAATAACTCTGCTGCTATTGACATATCAAAGAATCCAGTATTTGTAATAACTCTACTTCTATTGACATGTCAAATTTTCTGAAGGAGTAGGTGGAAGAAAATGAAGTCAAATTGGTTTGAGGAATCATTTGAGCATTTGAGAGATAGGTTGAGGTTTTCTGCCCCTCCAATAGAGACCTGAGTGATGCTAATTGGCATCAGTCTGGTATGTATTATCAGAGCTATCATTCATTCTGGATTGATGTGTTGGTTCTACTACTTAGAGTGAGTAGTCAGTCATATGGTTCAGAGGATTTATGATTTTTCTTTGATGTTTATGTCAGTTTTCTGGCATTGATGTCAAAGGGGGAGAGATATTCATGTGAAAAACTTAAGGAGTTATATACATTAGGGAGAGAGATATTTATGTGAAAAACGGAGCTTAACAAAGATATCGATCTAAGGGGGGGATTATTGGCACAAGGAGGAGGAACAAAATTTCAGATTGGTTGTATCCCATTAGAGGAGTTTGGTTTGGGTCTATGGATGGTTAATTGGTATAGAGATATTTGGTTCAGAACCCCATTGTCATATCATCTTGGGGAGATTGTTGGTTGTCTTCCATTGGGGGAGACTTGTTTGGCATTTCTTGGCACTTGGATGTTTTTCACATCTATGGTTGCCATCAATCCCAAAGGGGGAGATTGTTGGAAATTTGGAGGAATTTATTATGTGTTGCATTGATGTTTTGTCATTGATGTCAACACTAGCTTCTTTGGTTGTTTACCGGTATCTGATTGGTCCCAGTAGGATGATTGGTTTCTGGTTGATAAGATCGCGTTGATTTGGTATGCTCCAATATGCTTTGGTATGTGGAATTGGTTTGGATTGGTTATTCATGTGTTTGTGATGTGTATCACATTTAGTTGGTTTGGGATTTGATGATCCAGAAGCTATCATTGTTCTAGTAATCTCTTTGGTTACCGGTAAGGGTTTTACCAATGGAGCTTTGTTGAAGATCTTTTGATGAATCTAATAAGTGGTGTTGGTGCGGCTTCTAGAAGGTTATCCAGATACTAATGGTTATCATGTTCATGTTGCAGTTATTTGCGGTGTTTCATTTGGCTTATGGAGACCTATTATAGGTCCGGTGGTTATTTTGCTAGGTTATGGACCAGTTTATGTAACGTGTGGGTTGATGCTCCTGATGCATTACCGATTGGATTCATTGATTGGATTATGTTATTTCGGTCTTAGGCCGACTTGGTTGATCATTATATTGTGGGTTTAAGTTATGAATTTATTGTATTATCTTTTAGGTGGCTGACCTAATTGTGTAGGTCTAGGGTTCGTATAAATATGATGTAGTATCTCTTTGTAGATCATTAGATCATGTAAAGGTATGGGTTATGGGATTATCTATATGCAAACAATGTTGTAATCATATGCAAAGGTTTTGGTTGATCATAGGTGATCGAATTGGGTTTGTGGAAGAGGTTTAAGGCCTCCAGTATTGGTCTTAATTGGAACTATACTAAGGCATGAGAGATTCTATACTTGCAGTTCAATCTTCATTCTGGATTGTTGTTCGATGTTTTCTGTAGTCAGTGAGACTCCTTTTGTGATGAGAAGTGTGCTCTAGGTTGTTGGCCTTCCTGCAAGTGTAGGCCCCTTATTGTAATATTTATTCATCTAATCTATGGTGTTATGGTGTTCATCTTTGTGGTTGCATTAATGCTTATTGTTATATGCTTTTATGTTTACCAGTTGTTGAGTTGTTGTATTAATAAGGTTAAAATTATCCATTCTGGTAGAACACTGATTCACCCCCCCCCCTCTCAATGTTCTTGGATCCCAACATAGTGTCATGAGAAAGAGTAGCTTTTGAGTGGGGGTCATGCCCAAAGAGGTTAGTAGGATAACCCATTGAAAGTTTTTTTAAATAAGTGACAACTAAATTAATTAACTAGGTTTGGGTTTAGAACATTAATCAAGATTAATTATGTGATGCTTATGGTTGAGTGCTAGTACAGACTCGGGATACAGTGGGAAGACTTGGAATGAAAAACCAACTACCTTGTCTTCATGAAAGGTTTGTTGGGTCCGCATGAGTCATGGATGGGGGGCAGAGGTTCAGGAGAGGTTACTAGGATAACCTAGGATGGTGGTCAGGGCCTATGGAGGCTTGCCAGAATAACCCATACCAGCTATGCGATAACACTCTTCCCTTATGTTCACTAGTGTGTGGTCATGTGTTGGCTTTACTTGGAGAAATCTTGTGAGAGTCATGCTTGTATTCTTATGTCTTATGTGAGTACCTAATGTTCATGTTAGACCATGTGATTTTTTGTTGTGGCTTCCTTAAGGGCCTTAGTACTATCTCCTAGCATGGAGGGGTGGTTCATTTTTGGGCCACATGGTCAGGTGGTAGTGCCACTTTCCATTGGGTATTTTGTTCATACCTTCTTGCGATGGATTAGCTTCGCAAGTGCTCCAAATGTTTCTCTTGGATTAATTTCATTCTATTGTACCAGTTGGATCCTCTTTGTTTGCTTGGATCATATGTGTATCTCTTGGATCCTTATGTGGTTGATTGTATCATTTGTTATATGTATGCCTTCATGGCAGTTGTAACTTGATGTAATCATTATGTAATTCTATATGTGACTTGATGTATTAAGTGCAATTGTAATAGTAATTTATCCTTGAAATGTAAAAGAAACTATGATGAAGGTTAGATGTTAGTAGATTCTATCTTTAATTAAATCATTGATGTAATGTAATTGAATGTGTTAATATGAATGAAGTATAGTAATGTTGTTGTTATCTCATTCAAAATATAAACAATCATTGAATTGTATAATTAATTTCTTATTGGTTAAATGTATATATTGAAAGGATTAATTGACCTTAAGGAAAGATTAGTAATTAAGTAATTCATGTTGGGAAACCCTTTAGGAGCTTGCTTTTAGTCTTCTACATGTGCAACTTCTATTGCAATGTTTATCTTTTATGTTAATATGTTCTAATTATTTCAAATATATATATATATATAGCACTCTTTTCGAGTGTTTGTAGTTGTTTCCTTTAGGGTCTCGTAGCGGGGCATTACAATTCACTTCAATCATATTCACATTTAATAAAATTTATAGAAATATCTTTTAAGTTTGTTAGCATTATATTTGATTTTCATAGAGTATACAATAAGGTCAAAATGCATGACATATACAATAGTGGTAATGTCATTCAAGAATTTATTATTGTTGACATTTGATTCAATGAATTAAATGTATAAGGATATATGCATTTTTTTTTAAATTGAATTTGCATTGATCGTTTCCCATATGAACCAATAGAAAGAAAGAATAGTGGCATTTGTACATTTATTTAAAATAAAAAATTAAACATGGATTATAGATTTTTGTTCAAAAAAATTAATTCTACACAATTACGATTAAATTGATGAAAAGCATAGAATACAACCAATACATAAATATTCTTGCATTAGCAAAAACTAAAAATTAATACTATCCACACAAATAGTTGCATTATATATCTATAGTCACCAAAATTTGTCCATACCCAACCACACTTGACCTTTATCCCATTCTAGCCAATTAAATAAATATTTATTATTTATTTAATTAATCGTTTATCTTTATCTATCACCTTAATTAAATAAATCTACATGTATTTAATTAAATAAATTTATAATCTCCATCAGTTAGCCTAATTAATCCTAGCCTAATCATGATCACCATTTTCCTCAATTTTATATTCCTCTACTCATTCTCTCTCCTCATGTCCCATCCTCCTAACTCGACTATAATTTCTCCTAATCCCCCATTCACCGACCTAATCAATCCCCTTAATCATTAGCACATCTCTAATCAACAAGATTAGAGATGGGTCAACTCTTTGCCATAAATGGCTTTCCCATCTCATCCTCCGACCTTATATACCACCCACTTTTGTTTATCCAAGGAATGACTAATTCCTTGAATCTCCCCATGACCTTGCTTCCCAATGAATTTTTAATTCCTTTTATTCTTTATTCTCCCCATGCCCCCCATTTCTTGGGAATTTCAATTCCCCTTGTCCTCTCCCAAGGAATTTAAAATTATTTTATTTTATTCCCAAGGTACTTGGGGAACTCTTCCCCATGTACTTGATAAGTGTGGAAACAAGAAATTCCTTTATGATAAATCTCTTGGATCTCCCACTTGTCCTCTCAAATCCTCCCCCTCTCACATTAAATCTCGGCCCTCCATTTCTCTTCAATCCTAGCCATCCATTTTGAGCCCCTCCAATCTATAAATTAGAGTATCCTCCCTTCATAAATCATCCATCACTTCTACATTGTTATGCTATCAATTTTAGTCAATAAATCACCCATTGCTACCAAATTATGGCCAAATATTGACTTGGTTAATCCATCATCCATCATCCATCATCCAATCATATCATTTTGTTGTTTAGTGGAGAGCAATCCACATCCCTCAATCCAAAGGAGCAAATCAAGTGGATACCAAGGGTGCACTTCCACTTCAAGATCAATTGGAGGAGGTGAAAAGAGAAGGTAAAAAAGGTTGTTTTCTTTGATTTAAATGATTTTCTGTGTTTAGGTTTATTTTTTTACATGCCTAACCTTCTAATGCCCAATTTCTTAATCCTCATGAATATCGAATGTTAAAACCCTTCTTAAATTATATCTAAACAAAAAATACCAGATGGAAAATTTTAAATATTCCACCATGTCATCTAAATCTACAAACAAAGTGCTCTTAAGAATCTAATATAGAAGCTTCTATAACCCCTAGATAAGAGATTAAAAAAATCTATGGGAAAAATATTTTGACTAACCATATTGTGGATAAGCTAGGTGAGGTCAAGGATGCCCTTACACTTATACTTATAGAGGGATTAGTGAAAATATCATACAAGAAATCACTTGTACTTTCTTTGTGCAATCCCTTAATTTCACTTGGGAAAAATGGTTACCTTAAACTATTTTACTAACATGAAATTAATGGAATGGACAACCTAGAGTTGCAATAAAAATTTGTTAAGTCAAGGATCAAAAGGGACATAAAGTGTTCACTATCAATAGATGTTTATATATGAAGGTGTTTGGGCAAATTTCTAGTACAAAATAATTTCCAAATTTGTGAGTCTTAACCACTAAATACATTAAATAAAAAAAAGGAAAACCCTTATGTGAATCGGTTGTATGTTTTGTGGTTTTCTCTTATTTGGGAAGAAAGAAGAAATGGGGGAAACTAATTTTTATTGCTACTCCTTCTTGTCTCTTTGGATTGTTTTATGTGAATTTGAAAAAATCGGGGTTTGTTGTTTTAAAAAAAATTGGTATGAAACACCAAATGGAAAACAAGATTTATAAATCTTAATATTTCCAGGAAGATATACCTATTTGATGATTTTGATGTCTTAATACAACTCCCTGTTTGCTTCTCTATATGTTACCACATAAAAATACCCCTATATTTCTCAGAGTAGAAATTTAAAGAAAAAAAAAATTATATTATACCCATGTTGACTTTTAAAGAGAGGGAATTTAAAATATATATATATATATATATGATGCTCTGTAAAAAGGATTAGAAAATCTGTTTGATGGCAACACACACAAGAGCACAAGAAACAAATGTTAGTGTTAGCAACAAAAGATTATCCTAAATAGGCATATCAAGAGAGATATTAAGCATGAAATAGAAAGCATACAAATATAGAATAGATAAACTATACTCCTCCAAATGCTAATCAAGATGATCATAGTTGCTCCTCCCTTGTTCCTCTCCTCTCCAAGTTCCACATGAGTGTAGCTCTCAGCTTTTAGCACTAGCCATGGATGTCATATGGAGATTCAAGATGGTTGAAAATGATAAACAAATGTTATGCAAGTGTAGATAGTGATGCTATGAAAAAGCTCTATGCTAATACCAGTATATAAACAATACTCTAATGCTTCCTCCTTTGCTTGAGGAGAAGGGTTCTATTTATAGAAGAAATGGGGAAATGAATGGTTAATATTGAGCAATCTTAACAAGGGTTAGGATTGAAAGATATTCAATCCATTTGAGACTTTCAACCCAATCCCATGTTGACAAGTGTCACCATGAGGAGGCTTGAGAGGAGAGATAAGGAGCATTAAATGCTTGGGGGGACATGATGGTTACCTTGGGGGGTTGGGTTAGGGTTAGGTTAATGGATATTCCTTTTATCCAAGGGATAAATTAATGTGCAAGGGTTAGATGGTTACCTTAGTCAAAGAAATAAATGATTTGAAGAGACCCATGAGTCAAAAGGATGGTTAAGTTAGAGGAAAGTCTCTAACCAAAGGTAAAAGGTGAGTTAACCATAAATGGTTATGTAAGATCCTTTAATAGTTTGGAAGACTTTAGAGGTTAACCATTTGAAGACATAAAGCCTTTAATGGTTATTGAAGACTTTGGAGGTTTTTTAGAAGTGACTTCCTTTTATTTAGGAATGTGACAATATTTAGGGGGTGAATTAGGCTAATTAGAAGGAGTTAGAAGAATCTAGAAGGGATTTAGGCATGCAAGTGGATTTTGTAGGAGAATACAAGTGGGAGGAATTTTGGGATTTTCAATTAAAATAAAATCATTTATTTCAATTAAATGGTGTAATTTGCATTTGGGTAGATATTCAAATAAATATTAATTTATTTAAATGAGAAAAAGGAAGATAAAGCATTAAATGCTTGAAGACTTTAAGGGAAACATTTAAAGGCTTAAGAAGACTCTAGAAGGAAGCCATTAAGTTTGAAGACTTTAAGGGAAACCATTAAAGTCTTAAGAAGACTTTAATGGAAGCCATTAAGTTTGAAGACTTTAAGAGAAACCATTAAAGGTTTCAAGTGGGTGAGGATAAATAGGATTTTAAATAAATAATTTATCTAGTTAAAATAGTTGTGCAACTTGCATTTGTAGGAAAATGCAAGTGGGTGGAGGATAAAGGTGATTTAAATAAATGTTAATTTATTTAAATGTGAGAGATGGGATTTTGGGGGATTTAAATAAATATTAATTTATTTAAATGTGAGAGAAGATTTAATTAAACAAATATGATTGATTTATTTAATTAATGGTCTGAATTTGATTAAGTGAATTAAATCAAATAAATTGAATAATTTATTTAATTAATAGGAAAAGAGGGTTAAGATGAATTAATTAAATATTAATTTAATTAATTATTGATTGATGGTTAAATAATCAAATAAATATTAAATATTCATTTAATTAAGTGGACAGATTTATGTGACTACATTTGCCCCTCTTTGAGACGGTGCGGTTTTATCGCGTCATTTCAAAGAAAGAAAAATAGGTGTGAAGAAATATGCCCCATAAATGTTAATTTAGTGGGTGGTATGCCCCCTCGAGAGATGGGCCAAATTTTTTGAAAAATTGGGCGATCTCTCGAAAAAGAACGAGAAGTGGAGGGGAGGTAGAATAGAAGAAATTAGCAATAACGGTGAAAGAATGGAAGAAAACATAGTGAATATAGAGAAATGGCAAGCCAGTGAGTACCCGTAGGTTATGCAAGAGATACAGTGCAAATGTGGTGTTGTGCTTTTGATTGATACTGTAAAATTGATCAAAATTGGTTGGACAATCTGGTGCAATCGGTTTAATTGCCCCGGTCGAGTCAAAGCATGATAGTTGATGTCAGTTGTTCGCTTGGACAGGATAAAGTCTGAGTAAGTGAGTCAAAGTGACCTAATGGTGACTTAGACAATTGATGTAATTGACCGATGAAGTCAAGGTATTTGAACCAAAATATTTGTTGAGACTTAGGCAATTGATGTAATTGTCTGTTGTGATCATGTTTGATTGGTTGATCAAATGATAGTGTGTGTGTGGGATGGATGGTTGTGGTGAATCATAGCAGTCCCATTGAGTCTAGGTCATTATGATAAATGCTTGATGTAGTCTAGGATTACCATGATCAATTACCTATTGAGACCCAAAGATACTTGATTAGAATATCTATTGATAATCTAGGTGTGTGTGAGTCGATGTGCCTGTGTAGACAGAGTAATTGGCTTGATTGGGTTGATGGGAGATGATGTAAGGTATGTGATGCTGATTACCAAGATGGGGAGGGTGAGGGTGGCGTTCGATGTTAGATAGAAAAAATGGAGGACCTATGATGCATTCCTATGGAAGAAGAGGAAAATAGAGTATCCATTGTCATTACTATGTATGAATGATATGCAGCTATTTATGAATGTATGGATGGATGGAATGCAACGGAATGCAATATATACAGACGAGATGGAATGACGATCCATAGTGCTTTATTTTCATCATTGAGCTTTAAAATATTGTAAGAAAATACAAGCAACTTGCTATAATGATTCAAGATGACTGGAGTATTCATTACATGGATTTTGATATAGCAAGTTAATACAAGCAACTTGATATAATGGATCAAGTTGACCTGAGTAGTCCTTGCAAAATAGACAAGGATTATCTCCTTTCATGCATGACTTGGAATGTCCTCCTTGATCTTTTGCCGATCATATCCTGAGACAAGTTCATACCGTAGTAAGAGATAAACCATTATCAAGCTTGGATGAGGTAGTAGGAACCAAAGATGGAGCATTGTAACTGTAAGCAAACATCATATATAAAGAATAAAGAATATGGATCCTCGATAATGGTTCATGCTCATATGGTCGAGGTATACACTATAGTCAGCAAGCCGTAGTGATATATGACTATATTTTGCATAAGATCACATAACTTAGTGAACTTCCCACATAGACACCATTAGTACATGCCCTAGAACGTCATTGGAATAATTTACAGAAGACATACAAACAATGCTTAGGAACCATCCCAGCCACTCTAATCACTTGTGGATATCCAGGAGTAGCGGAGGAACCTGATATAAATAAATAACCCACAAATTGAACCATGTACTTGATAGCTTTAAACATAAAATTTCTTGTCAAAGAAAACATGATCTTGTCTTTGTTTTGGTAAGGAAGGATGCATCCTTGTGAAGATAGTTTTTGCGTCGATGTTGATTGTTGGGTTGATGTGATAAGTGGTGATCGTTTTGAGTATACCACAGTATTTGTTTGGTATTTGCTTTGAAAAACGTATGTACAAGGTGTTGCCATGTTTTTGGATTTTGTGAGATAGTTTTCGAATGAAGAACTCAATGAATCACAAAAATAATGTATAATCCACTTCCATCAAACAGATTAAGGGCATTGCCCCCAGTTTAGACATGACTATGAAAAAGCGGGATGTGAGACGCATGAAGTACTATCCTTGATTGCAAATCAATAACAAGCCATGGTTTGGACGGATGGATGAGTGGATGAATGTGAATGTGATGGCAATAAGTTTGAAAGACAATGGAGTCATAGCTGCTATGAGTGGCGCCTGTTTGCCAAGTTTTTACTATCGCACTTACCCAAGGTGCCACTGAAGTGGTTGTTCACCATTTGGATGAATGATTTTTCTTTACTATTTTGATGTTTTTTGTATTTTCTTCAGGACATTTATTTGAATGTTTTTGGTGTTTTTATGTACAGCTTCTAGTTATAAAACCATTTGAGGTGCATGCTATTGATTGGATCTGTTAGCAATTCTCCTTCTGAAGTAGCCAACTGATATGCCCCTGACCCAAGTACAACAGTGATAACATATGGACCCAGCCAGTTTGATTCAAACTTTCCCTGATGTTATCTATTTGGTCGGTTATGAGGATTTTCCCTAAGAACAAGATCACCTACCTCAAAATGTATGAGGTCTAACTCGATGATTATAGCTTCTGCTCATGCGCTGTTGATAAGCTTTGAGGTGATTGTATGCAGCTTGTCGTTTCTCATCAAGTAGCTCTAAGTCTTCGAGATGGGATACTTTGTATGCTTCATCATTGATGAGATTGTGCAAGGAAACCTGTAGAGATGGTATCTCAACCTCGATAGGTAAGATAGCTTATGCGCCATGGACTAGTGAGTAGGGAGTTGCGCCTGTAGGGGTTTGAATGCTAGTTCGATATGCCCATAGTGCTGGATTCAATTGAACGTGCCAATCACGGCCGACATCATTGACTGTCTTCTTCAGGATTCTCAATATGTTCTTGTTTGATGCTTCAGCCTGACCATTGCCTTATGGGTAATAGGGAGTGGAAAAGCAATGTTGGATGTGAAACTTCTCACATAGCTCACGGACATCTTGATTTTTGAAAGGAAGCTCATTATCTGTGATGATAGACATGGGTACACCATACTGGTCGATGATGTAATTAAGGATGAATGAGGTGATCTGCTTGCTGGTGACTTGGGTAAGTGGAACAGCTTCAATCCACTTTGTGAAGTATTCGGTGGTGGTTATAATGAATTTGTGGTCGTTGGATGAAGATGGATAGATTTTACCCACAAGGTCAAGTCCCCATTGACAAAAAGGCCATGGTCTTGTGATTGGTTGCAATTCCTATGCTGGTGCATGTATCGGGTCTCCATGAACTTGGTATTTCTTGCACTTTCTAACAAAGTAGTAAGAGTCTTTTTCCATTGATGGCCAATAGTATCCAGCTCGTATGATCTTCTTAGCTAGTGATGGGCCACTTGCATGAGTTCCACAAGCTCCTTCATGTACCTCTTCCAAGGCCTTTGTTATCTCATCTTGTTCCAAACATCGAAGGAGAGTACCATCAAGACTGCGTCGGTATAGGGTTTCAACAATAATGGTATATCGAGTAGTTTGGAGAATGAAAATTTTATGTTGGTTATTCGATTGGTTAGGAGGAAGTGTGTGATCGCATAGATAGGTGTAGAACTCACCGTACCATGGGGATTCAAAACTGATAAGGTGACATATCATCTTGGATTTGGGGATATCATAAGTGGGAATCCAAAGTTGTTCAACCAAGAACTCATAGCATGTTGAATTTTGTAGAAGATCTAGGAGAGATGCAATGGTAGCCATAGCGTCAGCAGTTCAATTTTGATCTCTGGGTATCTGCTCAAAGGCGATAGTAGTGAATGATGCCTTTAATTTGTCCACCATTTATTTATATGGCATGAGTTTTTCATCCTTGGTCTGATATTCATTTGTTGCTTGTCGAATGACCAGTTGGGAGTCACCATATACTTGTAGTTCTTGTAACTTCCATTGTATGGCTAGCCTGAGTCCTGTGATCAAGGCCTCATATTCAGCTATGTTGTTTGTGCATGGAAATGTAAGCCTATAAGACTTCAGGATACTGTCACCTTGAGGTGTGATAAACAGAATGCCTGCCCCCGAGCCATGTCTAGTGTATGAACCATCAAAGTATAGTTTCCATGGTTGTGCTATTGTGATCATGAATATCTCTTCATCTGGAAAATTGGAAATGAGAGGATGATCACCCATGATGGGAGCATCGGCCAACTGATCTGCAATAACTTAGCCTTTGATAGCCTTACGGTCCACATACTCGATGTCAAATTCACTTAGAATCATCACCCACTTGGCCAAGCGGCCTGTCAATGCTGCTTTGCTAAGTAAGTATTTGAGTGGATCAATCTTTGCAATGAGTTGTACTTTATGTGTCAATAGATAGAGCCTCGGTTTAGTAGCTGCCAAGATTATTGCTAGGCAATCTCGCTCAATAGGTGTGTAATTGAGTTCATAGCCAACCAATGTGTGAGAGATGTAGTAAACAACACACTCTTTTCCTTCTGCCTTGTGTTGTGTCAGTAGTACACCTAATGTTGTATTTGTTGCTGATATATAGAGCTGTAAAGGCCTACTTGGATCTGGTGGAATCAGCAATGGTGTATTCATGAGATAGTCTTTAAGCATTTGGAATGCTTGTTGGCATCTGGTATCCCATTGAAAGTGAATGCTCTTGTGTAACAAGTGTGTAAATGGGTGACACTTATCTGCCAGTTGTGCAATGAATCTTCGGATGCATTGTAGCCACCCTTGTAATGTCCTGAGCTGACTGATATTCTTTGGAGGTGGCATGTCTATGATTGCTTTGACCTTTGCAGGATCAACCTCAATACCTTTACTTGAGACAATGTATCCTAGAAGTTTCCCTGAGGTTACTCCAAAGACACATTTCTTTGGGTTGAGTCGAACATGATATTGTTCCAATCTATCAAATATTTTCTCTAATATTTCTAGATGACCTTCTCTTGTTAGTGATTTTGCCAATAAGTCATCAACATAATCTTCCATTATGGTATGCATTATGTCATGAAAGATGGTGGTCATTGCTCTTTGATAGGTCACTCCTGCATTCTTTAGACCAAAAGGCATTACATTCCAACAGCCATGGACATGTGAAGGCCATCTAATGTTGATTCTCTGGTGCGATCTTTATCTGATTGTATCCTAAAAATCTATCCATGAGTGAAAGCATGGCATATCCTATTGTTAGGTCCACTATTATGTCAATGTTTGGTAGGGGGAAGTCATCTTTAGGACATGCTGTGTTTAGATCTCTAAAGTTAGTATAGATACAGATGCCCCCATTTGGTTTGCCGATAGGCACAATATTGGATATCCAATCTGCATAATCAATTGGTCTAATAAAACCAACATCTAGGAGTTTCTTAAGTTCTGCTTTGACTAGCACCGCAATCTGGGGATGCATCTTGTGAAGTTTCTGCTTGACATGTTTGGCTCCTTCTGCGATGGTGAGGTGATGCATGACTAAATCAGGATCAAGCCCAGGCATGTCTACATATGACCATGCAAAGTTAATATGGCACTTCTGGAAGAATTCTACAAACTTAGGTTGTTCCTCTGGAGTTAAAAGAGATGCCAGATGTATGTGGTGAGGAGTTTCAAGAGTCCCCACGTTGTATTGTTTGGTTTCCTTGATGAGAATTGTTGATCGTTCATGTTATGCACTAGAAGGGAGAATGTCAAACCTTTCATCCTCCGGCGCCTCAAAGAGGTTTTCACCATTGGATACGCTCTTTCTTTTTACTTTTGTGGGATCAAACAGTACCACAATGTGGTTTTCACTAGAAGATCCATATTTTATTGTTACATTTTTGTAGCTGAAAGGTTTGGCATCTACCCCGAAGTATGTTGCGCTATTAAGTTCAATGGAGAATCCATCTTTGTGATCCCCACTTGGTATGTTATCTCGTAGTTCCAAAAAATCAATGATTGCCTCATCATTTTGGAAATGGTCAAGACATGGGGGATTAGGTTGGTTCCATTCGATGAGTTCAGGATGGATAATGGGCATTACCTCATCAATTAAGTTAAGTTCATTAGATGTGTCAGTGAGGGTTAATTCGTTGTGGTGAAGGTCATTGATGGTACTTTCCCTGTCAGAATTAGGCGTAGGATGTGACGTAGGGTCTGTGGAAGATGTTTCCAGCTCAGGAACCCAAGAGGTCTTTATCTGTGCTTCTCTGTAAATAGGGATGTATTTGCAGGGTGGAGGTAGTGATGTGTCTTCCTCATCTAAAGTATTAAGCTCGATGGAATCAAATTCCCATTCATGTGAGTCAATCTTTGAGTCACTTTCCAATATCCGATTACTATACTATACTAGGATGTCCTTTGAGTTAAACATTGCAGGTGTTATCGATTTTGTAGATGAAATGATTAGTGTTGCAGGAAGGATTATGGGGATCAATGAATCTGATATGGGGAGTATTGGTAGTGTTGACTCTGCTGGAATTGCTGGTGTCGTAGATACTGCTGTGGGTTCTGATATAGTTGCTACTGCTAATGGTGCTATTGATGTTATTGTTGCTACTGATGGGATCGCTGGTTTGATTGGTGGGATGAAGGGTATTGTAGATGGTTGTGCTGGGATTTTTAGCCTCAATGGGGTAGTTGCTATGGTCTTTGATGTTGCTTTTATAATCAAAGGTGACCTCTTTGTAATAGGATGACATAGTGGTTTGCTGGGTTTCCCTTTGAATATGAGCTTAGGAAGAACCTCCTTTTGAAAGCCTAGGCCAATGTTATCTTTGGGCTTTAATTATGGCTGTAGCGGTTCATGTCATCCTTGCTTGCAAGGTCCTAGAGCACTCTGACCATCATAACCCATTCTTTGCATAATGAGACGGCCTTTTCCATACTAATCTATGGGAAGCTTAGCTTGCGGAATATCGATGGTGATGGGATCTTTATAGATCCATTTTGCTAAGTCCTCATCTCTGGTCTCTTCTTCTTGACTCTTTCCAAGGATGAACAACGTCAAAGTGCATTCTAGCTTGATTAGTGGCATTTGAAGTAACCATTGAGGTTTACCATGAGTTCTAGGAGAAGTAGGCATTTGTCCAACACAAAAGAATTGGCTAAGATTGTATTCCCCAAGACCTTCCTCTGTTATTTTCATCTTGAGCTTCTCTTGCTTGGGTATAGTGGTGTTTGAACTGGAAAGAGAGGCTAGACTTACATATGATGTGGATGAGATTGCTTCTCTATTGTTGGGAACGGTAATCTCTAGTTGATGACTTATATTATGACAATATGCAAAGGGGTTTGCTTCACCCGAGATTGTGATTTCTACACCATTATGCGGGAACTTGATAGACTGATGGTAGGTGGATGGAACGGCTTGCATGGCATGTATCCAAGGTCTTCCAAACAACAAATTGTATGGCAGAGGAAGGTCCAGAACTTGACAGATGATGTGTTTCACCACAGGGCCCACACGGATGGGTAGTACAACAGCTCCTTTGGAAGAACGCTCTGCATCATCAGAAGCTTTGATTGTGATCTTCTTGTGGGGATCCACTGATTCAATCACATATCCCAATAATGTGACCAATTGTAGTGTATAGATATTCAGGCCTACCCCATTGTCGATCAAGACTCACTTGATCCTATGTTGGTTGATAAACCCTTCAATATGGAATGAGGCATTGTGAGGTTGCTGGAAGGATGAGTTGTCACTTTCAGAAAAAGTGAGACAAGGTGATGACCTTAGATTTCCAACCATGGCTTGGAATTGATCTGTATTTAGGTTTGCAAGGACTGATGCCTCTTAGAGAGCTTGATCCAAAATTGTTTTATGGGATGGGGATAGGCGCAATAGCTCTAAGATAGATATCAGTGTGGGCATTTTGTCTAACTGTTCCACAAGGTTATACTACTTTGGGATAGATGGGGTGCCTTGTGGAGCTGCTTTTATGGTAATCTTGTCCCGACGTGTAACAACATTGCAAGTGGAGCTAGGATTTTTTATGGTAATAGTTGCAATTTGTTCACTAGCATCATATAGGTGACTCACAGTGTAATTATACGTGGCTTGCATATAATCAATGGTATCTGTGTTTCTCCCTGAAGTGGAAGGACCCCTTTGATCTTGTGATGGAAGTGGATTTTTAAACATGAGATGATCATTGTTTGTTGTCTTTGGGCCATGTCCTTCAATTTTGATTTCACCTCGGTCAATAAGATCCTGAATAAGATCTTTCAATCTGTGACAATTGCTTGTCTTATGCCCTTTCCCTTGATGGAAATCGCAATGTTCAGTATCCCTCCACCATGAAGGTTTGACTTGAGGTTCATAATTTGATGTTTTGGGTAAGGTCACCAGATTTTGAGAAACCAACTGTCATAACACTGTTTCGATGGGTTCCCCTAAGGGATTGTATGTTCATTTGAGTTTAAAATTTTGTTGATGTTGTCTAGGTTCCTCTTGAGATGTGTTGCATCCTTGATTTGGAGGAGCAATTGTGTTATTCTTGGGTGGGGGATTTTGTCCTACAAATTGAACCACGGGTTGTGCACTTTTGATAGTTCTTGCATCCACAACCCCATCGTTGACAATATTTTTGTTTTTGTTCCAAAAGTTAGGCTTGTCACTATTGAAGCATGGACGAGGGCCATCCTTTGGTTCATTGTAGATTTTGATAAGTCCTTTCTTGATGAGAGCCCACTCACATTTCAAGCCTTTTGTGATCATGTCATTGAAATTATCTGTGTCTTTCACATCTAAGTGAAATTCTATTTCTTCATTTAAGTTAGAAATAAATATTTCCACTAATTCTTCTTCAGGTAACTGAAGAGAACGTCTGCTAGACATTTGACGCCATCGTTGTAGAAAGACTGAAAATAGCTCACTTAGTTTTTGTTTAGTGTTACATAGATCAGCCATTGTGATATCACATTCAATGTTGTGTGAGTAATGTGCCAGGAATTTCTAGATGAGTTCTTCAAATGTCCTAATGCCACCTGGTAATCAGGAAAACCATGATTTGGTTGTGCCTCCCAAGCTTTGGGGAAAAAGTCGCATTAGGTATGTATCCTCGTATGCCACTTTGAGGCAAGCTGAATGGAATTCTCTAACATGATCACGAGGATCTCCTTTTCCTCGGTACTTTTCAAACTTGGGTGTTTCAAACCCTCGTAGAAAAGGTGGCATATGAAGATTCCTATCAAAGGGATAGGGACAAATGTCATTGAGTGAAATTTGATTAGTTTTCATGCCACTATGAAGTTGTTGGGTGAGATTTTCAACTTGTTGCCGCAACATTTCAATTTCATTTGGAGGAGGAGGAGGTGGGGGATTACCTTGATGAAAGTTGTATCTAATGTGTTCTTGACCTATTTCATCCTCATTACGACTTTGGTGTTCTAATGCTTGTCTTAGTTGTGCAACATCAAAGTTAGAGGGTAGTTTAGCTCCTTCTTGAGCAAGTCTTAAAAAGTGAGCATCAACATTACTCGTGAGTATCTCATCAAAAAGTCTATTAAAGAGAGGGTTGTGTTGTGCCCTTTCTGTTGCCGCAGGAGTAGGAGTGCCTGGATTTTCATCATTTACATTTCCTCCAAGGGATTCTTGGAACTCATTGATATTTTCTTCCTCTTCCTCTTCCTCTTCAATTTCTTGTTGTCTAGATCTTGATCTAGTATGAGCCATTTTGTTTATAAGTTTTTGTTGAAGTTTGATGAAAATGATGATGAGTTGCTGATGGAATAAAAGATTGATGTTTGGTGAAATGTTTTGCATACGGATCCCTAGCACTAAAGGTAGATGCTACCAAATTTCTTTCTTCAATTGCTTGTTGTGTTTTGACAAAGTGTGATGTGATAAGGTTTAGAGAAATCTAATATGTGGTACAAACTTAACTACCTAGTAATGAGAGGATGCACTCATAGACTAGTTTTAACTTGCGTAGAAATGCCTCTTAGGATGAGTTTATCCTAGATGTAGAGACAATCTAAAAGTGATTTGTTTGTGTTTGATTCAAGCAATATCGAAATAGAACTTTAGGACAAGAACCTCTTAATGTTTTGAGAGTTGAAACGGAGTGATGATGTGAATGTAGGAAATGGATGAAATGTTTAACTTCAATAAAAGCTTTGTGTCACATATGGGACAAATTCTTCTTCTTCCCTTTTAGGAGTTGGTGGTTCTTCCCAAGCTATGTTATATGTGATGCAAATATTTGGAAAGAAGTCAAGATTGATCTTGCCTCCTTTGTTTTTGTGATAAATCAAAAAGCAAATGCTAATCAAGATGCTCATAGTTGCTCCTCCCTTGTTCCTCTCCTCTCCAAGTTTCACATGAGTGTAGCTCTCAACTTTTAGCACTAGACATGGATGCCATATGGAGATTCAAGATGGTTGAAAATGATAAACAAATGCTATGCAAGTGTAGATAGTGATGCTATGAAAAAGCTCTATGTTAATACCAGTATAACAACAATACTCTAATGCTTCCTCCTCCAAATTCTAATCAAGATACTCCTCCAAATGCTAATAAAGATGCTCTAACTTAAGGGATGAAGGAATTTGTGGAACTCATGCAAATGTTACACAAAGTGTGATGTCCTAAGGTTTAGAGAAATCTGATATGTGTTATAGACTTAACTACCTAGTAATGAGAGGATGCACTCATAGACTAGTTTTAACCTGTGTAGAAATGCCTCTTAGGATGAGTTTATCCTAGATGTAGAGACAATCTAAAAGTGATTTGTTTGTGTTTGATTCAAGCAATATCAAAATAGAACTTTAGGACAAGAACCTCTTAATGTTTTGAGAGTTGAAACAGAGTGATGATGTGAATGTGGGAAATAGATGAAATGTTTAACTTCAATAAAAGCTTTGTGTCACATATGGGACAAATTCTTCTTCTTCTCTTTCGAGAGTTGGCGGTTCTTCCCGAGCTATGTTATATGTGATGCAAATATTTGGAAAGAAGTCAGGATTGATCTTGCCTCTTTTGTTTTTGTGATAAATCAAAGCACAAATGCTAATCAAGATGCTCATAGTTGCTCCTCCCTTGCTCCTCTCCTCTCCAAGTTCCACATGAGTGTAGCTCTCATCTTTTAGCACTAGCCATGGATTCCATATGGAGATTAAAGATGGTTGAAAATGATAAACAAATGCTATGCAAGTGTAGATAGTGATGCTATGAAAAAGCTCTATGCTAATACAAGTATAACAACAATACTCTAATGCTTCCTCCTCCAAATTCTAATCAAGATACTCCTCCAAATGCTAATCAAGATGCTCATAGTTGCTCCTCCCTTGTTCCTCTCCTCTCCAAGTTCCACATGAGTGTAGCTCTCATCTTTTAGCACTAGTCATGGATGCCATATGGAGATTCAAGATGGTTGAAAATGATAAACAAATGCTATGCAAGTGTAGATAGTGATGCTATGAAAAAGCTCTATGCTAATACCAGTATAACAACAATACTCTAATGCTTCCTCCTTTGCTTGAGGAGAAGGGTTCTATTTATAGAAGAAATGGGGAAATGAATGGTTAATATTGAGCAATCTTAACAAGGGTTAGGATTGAAAGATATTCAATCCATGTGAGACTTTCAACCCAATCCCATGTTGAAAAGTGTCACCATGAGGAGGCTTGAGAGGAGAGATAAGGAGCATTAAATGCTTGAGGGGACATGATGGTTACCTTGGGGGGTTGGGTTAGGGTTAGGTTAATGGATATTCCTTTTATCCAAGGGATAAATCAATGTGCAAGGGTTAAATGGTTACCTTAGTCAAAGAAATAAATACTTTGAAGAGACCCATGAGTCAAAAGGATGGTTAAGTTAGAGGAAAGTCTCTAACCAAAGGTAAAATGTGAGTTAACCATAAATGGTTATGTAAGAGTCTTTAATGGTTTAGAAGACTTTAGAGGTTAACCATTTGAAGACATAAAGCCTTTAATGGTTATTGAAGACTTTGGAGCTTTTTGAGAAGTGACTTCCTTTTATTTAGGAATGTGACAATGATTAGGATAGGATTAGGCTAATTAAAAGGAGTTAGAAGAATCTAGAAGGGATTTAAGCATGTAAGTGGATTTTGTAGGAGAATGCAAGTGGGAGGAATTTTGAGATTTTCAATTAAAATAAAATCATTTATTTCAATTAAATGGTGTAATTTGCATTTGGGTAGATATTCAAATAAATATTAAATTATTTAAATGGGAAAAAGGAAGATAAAGCATTAAATGCTTGAAGACTTTAAGGGAAACCTTTAAAGGCTTAAGAAGACTCTAGAAGGAAGTCATTAAGTTTGAAGACTTTAAGGGAAACCATTAAAGTCTTAAGAAGACTTTAAGGGAAGCCATTAAGTTTGAAGACTTTAAGGGAAACCATTAAAGGTTTCAAGTGGGTGAGGATAAATAGGATTTTAAATAAATAATTTATTTATTTAAAATAGTTGTGCAACTTGCATTTGTAGGAAAATGTAAGTGGGCGGAGGATAAAGGTGATTTAAATAAATGTTAATTCATTTAAATGTGAGAGATGGGATTTTGGAGGATTTAAATAAATATTAATTTATTTAAATGCGAGAGAAGATTTAATTAAACAAATATGATTTATTTATTTAATTAATGATTTGAATTTGGTTATGTGAATTAAATCAAATAAATTGAATAATTTATTTAATTAATAGGAGAAGAGGGTTAAGATGAATTAATTAAATATTAATTTAATTAAGTGGACAGATTTATGTGACTACAATATATATATATATAGATAAAATGAAATGGTGGGGGCATTGTGCATCCCCAACCCCATGACGTGGGGATGGGGCACCACAACGTGGTGCTTCTCAACCCACCGTGGTGGGTGGTGTCTCCTCACCACAACCGTGGGGGTGGGGGGGGGATAAACCCTCCTCCCCACACCACAATATCTGCAGTCAACAAAGAAAACATGCAATCAATAAAAAAATTAGTTAACACGTTTTGATGATTTCGATCTGTTTATATTTTAAGCGATATATATATATATATATATATATATATTTATACTATGTATTTTGAATTTTCAATATGAAGGAAATGTTAAATTTGATTGGATATAGTTGTAAATGATTTTTGTGAAAACAAAGGCTATGAATAACTCTCAATAATGTTTAGACAATATGATTGTTGGATATTATTGGCATATGATGAACCAAAAAGTTTATATGATGATAATATATGTTGTCATTGATGTCAATAGGTTCAAGTGAACTAGTATGAAGAGGTATGAGGAGATGCAATGAACTAGTGTCAGGGTTTCACTAAGTGTGACTACCAGTTGGCAGTCTCAGCTCTAGGGTTATCAGTTTGGTGATCCAGCTTGTGCGATGCAACCAGTGATACTTTGTGATGAGTTAGCTAAGAGATGTGAATGAGATCGAGGTGCCACATCAACCTTGTGCGCATGAAGGATTTCCTTGAGGATCTTGCATGAAGATATCGACTACGTTTAAAGTCCACCTCGGGAATGATAATTCTTCTTGGCAGTATGAGAAGAAAGCGTGATGGGTTACTGATTCCCATGTGCAGTGAAGAATGAATGATGCAGATTGTCTTGTGATCTGTTTCAAATCATAATACTCTATGCAATGTGTTTGGACGGTCAGGATTGGACTGCCTGTGTTGTAAACCTAATATGCTTAGGGTTTAGGGTTTATGCTACCGACCTAACTGATGTCTATAAGGTTGATGATGTTTATTATTGTAAAGTTGTTGGCAAATGTTGTGTGTGTATTTGAGTGATGAGATACTTGCCAGACCAGTAAGAGGAAAACTGCAGAGTGTGATTGCAGAGTAGAGGAAATGAAAAGGATCTGCCTTGGCATGTAGTGTTGTTATCAGATCAGAAGTTTTACCTATTGTCTTCTAGTCATTTCAACAGTTGGAAAATCCCTTTATCGGGTAGCTTTAATAGGCTTATTGTAAAACATTTAACAAGGTGACTCAAGATCATTGAGTTTTTTCAAATCCTCTAATGAGGTAACCTCTAACAGGGTTTCAATCCTTAATAGGGTATATAGCCATCCCTTAATCATGTGATCTCTAATAGAATCGGTTCCTAACAGAACCTTATTGTATAGTCTTTAACCAAACTAGGCTCTTAACAGGGTGAGCTTCAAAACAGTTCAAAAACAAGCTTGTGGGTATTCATCCCCACCATGGTTTTTCCCATTTGGGTTTCCATGTGAAAAATTTGTGTGTTATGTGTTATGCATTTTTCATGTGATGATTATGTATTATTTGGTTGAATGATTATGCATGTAGAGTTATTAGATTATGGTATTACGAGTATACCACATGCATATGTTTATGGGTGAAGATGATATCAAGTATTGATCGTATTTGAAGTGTTCAAACTTATCAGTTTATGGTGTTTGATGTCTTACTATGTTTAACCATTATTGTCGTGGTTAAGTTCAATGATGATGACAACTAGTTGGTATTGCTTTAACCGGATAAGTTATTGAGAATTTTTTTGCCTGTACTGATTCAGCCCTCCCCCGCTCTCAGTACTAGTTGGGGTATCTGCTATTCATCATTATTCATCAATTGATATCAGAGCCCCTCCAGGTCCTTGGTGATAAAAGCTTAACTGCTTGAGGTAAAAGATCTTATTATAATGATGAAGAGGGAAGGTCCTAAGTTCAATAGAGATAACTTTAAGATATGCAAGAACAGAATAAAGATTTACATCAAGAGTATGGGTGCTCAACACTGGAGCTATGTTGAGAATGCCTATATGGCTCCCATTGGCACTCTGACTGATGATCAGAAGAGAGAGATCCAGGAAAATGGGCAAGTCATGGAAGCCCTTATCAGTAGCCTGTTAGATATTGAGTTTATTGATGTACAAGACAAGGACACACCTAAGGATGTAAGGGATGCACTGGAAAAAATATATGGTGGAGATGAGCATGTAAAGCAAGCTAAGGAAGAGAGCCTTAGAGGTAAATTTGAGGATATGAGGATGGTTGAAGGTGAGACCATTCAGCAGTATGGCATTAGGATTAAGACTATGGTTGGTGATATCAAAAGCATTGGTGGAACTATTGATGATACCATTGTTGTTAGTAAAGTCCTTAGATCATTGTTACCAATCTATGAAATCAGAGTTGCCGCTATCCATGAACTAAGGTCTATTGATAAAACCAAGCTATCCTTAGATTCTATCATTGCAAAGTTAACTGCATATGAGTTGAATAGCTATGATGGCAGTGTTCAGAAGACTGAGTCGGCCTTTAAAGAATCTATTGTACCATCCAGAAAAGGAAAAGAAACTAGTACTAGTTATGAATCCAAACAATGCAGAGATATGGATGATGAAGAGATTCTAATGGAGTTTGAATCTCTTCTTACTAAAAGACTTCTGAAGGGAACTGGAAAATATAGAGGTAAACTTCCTTTGAAATGTTTTTTCTGCAACAAGATAGGACATATAGCTATTAATTGTCCTAACAATGACAATAAGGATAAATCGAAGAGGTTTAGAAAGTATAAAGGAGGAAACAGAAGAAATTGTCTAGTTGTTGTGGATGAACGTGTCACTGATGAAGAATCAGAAGATGAAGAAAATGAAGACATAGTGTTTCTAGCAGTAAAGGAAGAAGTGTCTGACAAGAAATCTCTTATCTCTCACATTGACAAATCCAATGAGTGGATAATTGATAGTGGTTGTTCTCACCACATGACTGGTGACCGAAGAAAGTTTCTATCTTTGGAGGAATATGATGGAGGTGTTGTCAGATTTGGCAACGATGCACCATGTTTGGTAAAAGGTAAAGGATCCATCTCACTGAATGGAAAGAGCAGTGGAGATGATGTCTACTGGGTAGAAGGTCTTAAGCATAACCTGTTGAGTGTTGCTCAGCTGAATGATAAAGGACTAGTTTTGGAATTCAAAGGCAAAGTCTACAGTATAATTGGGAAGAATGGTGAACTTATTGCCACTGGTAAGTAGACCAGAGGTAACCTATTTCAATTGAATGCTGAGATAAGTCGGTGTCTAATGGCTAAGTTTGATGATATTTGGATATGGCATAGGAGACTCTGTCATATGAACTTTGACATCATTGTTAAATCCAGTAAGATCAAGGTGGTAAGAGGATTACCTTTGCTGAACAAACCTGAGAATTCTTTGTGCAGAGAATGTCAACTTGGGAAGATGTCTTCCTCAACTTTTAAAGTTAAGTCCTTCTCGGCAGAAAATTTACTTGATCTTGTGCATAATGATTTGTGTGGTCCTATGAAAACTAGAAGTATTCAAGGAGATAGGTATTTTATGATTCTTATTGACGACTGCTCAAGAATGATGTGGGTCACATTCTTGAAAGACAAGTCTGAAGCATTTGGAAAGTTCAAAGCCTTTAGAGCATTAGTAGAGAAAGAAAGTGGTAAAAAGATAAAATGCTTGAGAACTAATCAAGGAGGAGAATTCACTTATGATGAATTCAATAAGTACTATGAAGATAACAGTATCAAGAGGCAGTTGTCTACCCCAAGGACACCACAACAAAATGGCATAGTAGAAATAAATAACATGACTGTAGTTGAGGCGGCTAGAACAATGTTGATCCAAGGAAAGGTTGCTCACACTTTTTAGAGAGAAGCGGTGAGCACTGCAGTCTATACTATGAACCGGGTACTCATCAAGAAAGGCAAAGATAAAAATACTTATGAGTATTGGACCGGGAAAACTCCCATTGTGAGTTACTTTAAAGTGTTTGATAGTAAGTTCTATATCAAGAGAGGTGAGCATTTGAGCAAATTTGATGCAAAATGTGATGAAGGAATATTTCTGGGATATTCCACTAAGAGCAAATCTCTCAAGTGCTACAACAATAGAACTCAAAAAATTGTTGAAAGTATCAATGCCAGGGTTGATGAATCCCCTAAGGAACCTGAGGAAACATGCAGTGAAGAAGTGGAAGATGAACTGGGTATAGCCTTCTGGGAACCAGTTAAGAAAGAAACTTGTAAAGATCTCAGTGTTCCTGTACCGGTAGAAGCTGCAGTAAGAGAAGAAGAAGAAGTAAGTTAAGAAGAAGAAGAAAAGCTAGCAAATCAGGCTAGAGTCATTCTGAGATATGTAAAGCTACATCATGATCCGAAGCAAATCATAGGAGATAAAGATGCAGGGATACTCACAAGAAGAAAAGTGAAGGAGAACTCTTGCATGATTTCAGAATTTGAACCCAAGACTTCCAGAGAACATCTTACAGATGAAGACTGGATTAAAGCAATGGAAGAGGAGCTAGACTAGATAGAAAAGAATGCAACATGGTCTTTGGTGCCCAGACCAGAACATAAAAATGTCATAGGTACCAAATGGGTCTTTAGGAATAAGCTGAATGAAGAAGGCACAGTTATAAGGAACAAGGCTAGGCTTGTATGAAAGGGATATGCTCAAGAGGAGGGAGAAGACTATGGAGAAACCTTTGCTCCTATGGATAGACTAGAAGGTGTTAGAATGCTACTTGCATTTGCAGCATTTAAGGGATTTAAGGTTTATCAGATGGATGTGAAGTCTGCTTTTCTGAATGGAATCCTTGAAGAGGAAGTGTATATAGAGCAACCAGAAGGGTTTGCCTTATCATAAGATAGTAACATGGTGTGTAGATTACACAAAGCCCTGTATGGATTGAAACAAGAACCTAGGGCATGGTATGAAAGATTACACTCTCATCTTGTGAAGATTGGATTTCAGAGAACAAGTGAAGATAGCAACATCTACTTGAAATCAGAAGGTGATCAAATTCTGATCTGTGAAGTGTTTGTGGATGACATAATCTTTGGAGGAGATGATAAAATGAGTCATGCATTTGTAGATGAAATTAAGAAAGCATTTGAGATGTCTTTGATAGGATAAATAAAGTTCTTCATTGGTTTACATATTTAGCAAATGAAAGAGGGTATCTTTATTACCCAGTCCAAGTATGTCAAAGAGATATTGAAGACTTCTGGCATGGAGGAAAGCAAACCAGTTGGTACACCGATGGTGGCTGGCTATAAACTGACTAAGGAAGATGATTCAGCATTGGTAAATGAGAAGGAGTATCGGTCAATGATCGGTAAGCTGCACTATGTAGTGCACAGCAGACCAGATATTGCTCATGCAGTAGGCATAGTAGCTCATTTTCAGAAATGTCCAAGAGAATCCCACTTGGTAGATGTCAAAAGAATTCTTAGATATCTGAAAGGAACAGTTGATTATGGATTGTGGTATCCATATAATGGTGACAATAATCTCAAGGTATATACTGATGCCGATTGGGGAGGTAATGTGGACGACCGAAAAAGCACAACCGATGGAGCATTCTTTCTCGGAGGAAGATTAGTATCATGGACAAGTAAGAAGCAGAGCTGTATTTCCCAATCTACAACTGAAGCAGGATATGTGGTAGCATTTATGAACTGCACTCAAGCAATTTGGATGAAGCATGTATTGGAAGGTTTCAAAGTACCTATATCTGAACCAATGAATATATTTTGTGATAACATAAGTGCAATAAATATTTCCAAGAATCCAGTATTGCATGCTAGAACTAAGCACATTGAGCTTAAATATCACTTCTTGAGAGAGAAAGTTCAGAATAAGGAGGTTGTACTACAACATGTTTCCAGTAAGGAGCAGCTAGCAAATATATTCACTAAGCCCTTACCAAAGACTATATTTACCTATTTGAGAGGTGAATTAGGGGTTCTGCCTCTTCATGAAGTCAACTAAAGTTATGTGATCTACATCAGTCAAGTACTATAGTGATAAATTCTTCAGGATTGATGTGTTGAAGGATACTACTCCTTAGGAGGAGTAGCATAGTAGATTTTGGAAGCTTGTTCCTCCACTTTGGCATTGTTGTCAAAGGGGGAGAAGATATTTGATGTATAGGGAGAAGATATCTGATGTTGAAGATACACTAGTCTATGATGTTTTCAATTGCAATGCTACACTGAGTATTGTCATCAATGCCAAAGGGGGAGATTGTTGGATATTATTGGCATATGATGAACTGACATGTTGATATGATGATAATATATGTTGTCATTGATATCAATAGGTTCAAGTGAACTGGTATGAAGAGGTATGAGGAGATGCAGTGAACCGGTGTCAGGGTTTCACTAAGTGTGACTACTGGTTGGCAGTCTCAGCTCTAGGGTTATCGGTTTGGTGATCCAACTTGTGCGATACAACCGATGATACTCTGTGATGAGTTAGCTAAGAGATGTGAATGAGATCGAGGTGCCACGTCATCCTTGTGCACGTGAAGGATTTCCTTGAGGATCTTGCATGAGGAGATTGACTACGTTTGAAGTCCACCTCGGGAATGATCATTCTTCTTGGCGATATGAGAAGAAAGTGTGATGGGTTACCGATTCCCATGTGCGGTGAAGAATGAATGATGCAGATTGTCTTGTGATTTGTTTGAAATCATAATACTCTATGCAATGTGTTTGGATGGTCAGGATTGGATCACCTGTGTTGTAAACCTAAGATGCTTAGGGTTTAGGGTTTATGCTACAAACCTATCTGATGTCTATAAGGTCGATGATGTTTTTTATTGTAAATTTGTTGGCAAATGTTGTGTGTGTATTCGAGTGATGAGATACTTGCCAGACCAGTAAGAAGAAAACTGCAGAGTGTGATTGCAGAGTAGAGGAAATGAAAAGGATCTACCTTGGCATGTAGTGTTATTATCAGATTAGAAGTTTTACCTGTTGTCTTCTAATCATTTCAATAGTTGGAAAATCCCTTTACCGGGTAGCTTTAACAGGCTTATTGTAAAACTTCTAACAAGGTGACTCAAGATCATTGAGTTCTTCAAATCCTCTAGCGAGGTAACCTCTAACAGGGTTTCAACCTTTAACAGGGTACATATCCATCCCTTAATTGGGTGATCTCTAACAGGATCGATTCCTAACAGAACCTTATTGTATAGTCTTTAAGCGGACTAGGCTCTTAACAGGGCGAGCTTCAAAACAGTTCAAAAACAAGCTTGTGGGTATTCATCCCCACTATGGTTTTTCCCATTTGGGTTTCCACGTGAAAAATCTATGTGTTATGTGTTATGCATTTTTCATGTGATGATTATGTATTATTTGGTTGAATGATTAAGCATGCAAAGTTATTAGATTGTGGTATTACTGGTATACCACATGCATATGTTTATGGGTGAATTTGATATCAAGTATTGGTCGTATTTGAAGTATTTAGACTTATCAGTTTATGGTGTCTAATGTCTTACTATGTTTAACTGGTATTGTCATGGTTAAGTTCAGTGATGATGATAATCAGTTGGTATTGCTTTAACCGAATAAGTTGCTGAGAAATTTTTTGCCTGTACTGATTCAGCCCCCCCTCTCAGTACCGGTTGGAGTATCTGTTGTTCATCATTATTCATCAATGATTTTTAATTGGAATGATTTATTTTTATTTAAATAATGATTTTGTCCTCCAATGTATTTAATTGATATTTTCATTATTAGAAATTTTGAATGCAAATGGGATTTTGTTTATAGCCGAATTGGCTTTAATCGGAAAAAGATTTATCATTATTTTAAATTATGGTTTATTTAGCTTATGAGTTACATTTGTTCTATTCAAGGTGTATGGTTTTTAAGTTAAGCATTGTGCAAATTTATTTGGGGTGTATGTTTACTTGGACCTTTTTGATGCATTATTCCCTTATGTGGATTTTCTTAAGTGAAAGAGTTAGTTATTGAAATAGCTGCAATTAGAGATGTTAATTTTTAATTATATTTGGAGTAATCGTTATGATTCCTTAACATGGATGAGTTTAGAGCGCAAGTGTGTTCGTTTGAGTTTTTACTCTACTTGGTAGATTTTTGGTGTCGATTTGCAAGAGTCATTTTCGTGTCATAATGGCATGTTGTTGTATGTAAGTTTATTGTGCAATTTGGTTTGGTAATGTTTTGGTTGTGGTTGTAATTACTTTATTTTAGGTTTTGGTCTTGTCTTGTGGATAGACCAGTTGTTCGTTTCACAACTCCAATTGGTTTAATCTTGGTAGAAGGTTCGTTTAATCAAGTTGTTCTTCAATTTTTCTTTTTGAACTCCTTATGTTAGTTGGCTTTTATGTTTTGCCTTAGGGTTCTTTGGAGGTGGTGTAGTGTCATAAGGAAGAGTGTCTTTCAAGTGGGGGTCGTGCCCAAAGAGGTTAGCAGGATAACCCATCGAAAGTTGTTTTAAATAAGTGATAACTAAATTAATTAACTGGGTTTGGGTTTCAAACATTAATCAAGATTAATTATGCCCTACTCATGGTTGGATTACAAACTCAGGATGCAGTGGGAAGGCTTGAAATGGAAAACCAACTACCTTGTCTTCACGAAAGGTTTGTTGGGTCTGTATGAGTCATGGATGGGGGACGGGGTTCGGGAGAGACTACCAGGATTCTCACACCTCGCCATGAGGCCCAGAGGACATAACAACCAAGAACATGAAAATTTTAGATACTTGATCAGTCCCAAAGACACTGAGAGGGGGGTGGATCAGTGTCTAACTGTTTGTCAAAATATTTAAACTTGTTTGCAACTTTATAACCCAAATTAATATACCACTAAACAAGTAATAATGCAATAAAGAGAAATAATAGTATAACCATCAATGCATACCATAACACATATATTTTTTTGTGAGAAAACCAAGTAGGGGAAAAACCTCGGTGGGATTTGTGACCCACAATATTTACTCACTGGCCAATATGAATAAATATTACTTATACAATAGGGGCCTGCACATGCAGGAAGGCCAACAACCTAGAGCTCACTGTTCAATCACAAAAAGGAGTCCCACTGACTACAAAATTGAATGATTAAATCCAATGACAATGTACTGCTCAAAATAGCATCTACAATGTTGGATTCGGTACCGGTTTAAGCTCTGTCAGATACCTCTGCCATAAACCTTGCTTTTCTCTGCTCTTCTCGTATTCATTCATAAAATAATTACATCATAATGCATATACACTTATTCGCTCTCATATACCACTTGCATTCATTACCTAATTACATTCCTTACTTTGCTTACATACAAAATGACCTATAAGATCTCACACATATATGAGTCTTTACAATACATCATGTCGGCTATACAAATAATATTACATTACAAAACAATATAATTTCCATATCGGCTAGGAGTGTTGGTAAGATCTTTTGTTGGTGTAGATTGGATGCCGATGAGAATAATCTTTGTTGTTCCTGCCAGTGTCATTAGATGATGTCTATTGCCGGTGTAACTTGTGAACCATGTTACCAGTTGGTTGCCATCAATGACAACATCAACTATTCTCATTTGAGTGTAGAATTACAACAATCTCCCCCTTTGGTATTGATGGCAACACTGATGAGAAAAATCCAAAAACTGATATCCAAAAAATGAAGTCCAAAAATAAGAGTGCTCCCCCTGAGCAAATGATCCCTTATGTACTTTTTTCTCCCACACTACTACTCCCCCTTTGACATCAATGACAAAGGATGTCAAAAAAGAATCAAAGAGCTCAAAATTATTCCTCAAAGCTTGTAACCGATTATGTACAATCTGAAATATATCTGCTAAAATCAGATTAAGACTTTGCGTGAATTTAGTGTTGTCAGAAATAATGATTTTAGTCTGTCTGATCATATCGGTCAGATAATGCATATGTTTCTCTGGTGATCTTTCTCCTTGAATTTTTGCTTTAGATAGCTCAATCTACTATGGTAGAAGGTTGTCCAATCTAGGACCAAGATTATTTTTTAGCTCCCGGGACTTCATTTTTATCCTTTCTTTTTCTTTTTCTAATTTCTCAATCTTTTCTTCAGAAAATGCCATTTCTTGATCCAAAACTGAGGCAAGTTCTGAAGAACCTATCATGTTATATGCTATATCATCAATCTCTTTTTGTGTTTTCTTTATCTCCTCATCAATGTCCTTTGTTAGGTGGTGAGGATTGCATGCTTCCTTGTACAAATCTTTATATTCCAAAATAGTGGAATTAAGTGTCAGTAATAAAGAATCAATATGCTTTGTGCAGTCCTTAATAGTCTTATCAAAGAATTAACCTTTCTCCTTATTCACCCTTTCCTTAACAATCTCTTCATTAATTTTGCCTACAGTTAGAATATTTGAAGCAATGAATTTGGACAATGTGTCCAATTTACCTAAAGATCCAAAAATGTGATCTATCTTACAATCTGGGTGCAATAATTTTCAAAATAGGCAAGGTATCATCAATGGCCTTAAATGCTAAGGCGTTTCATTCAATGATATTCTTTATGAAATCTAAAAGTACATCTGTCACATTAGTAGGTCTGTAATCCATAGTGGAAGTGCTAGGTGGAGTGTGAGGTTCTGTAGTTGGTTTCTTTTCATCTCCGAAATCCTTAACCACTTCTATTATCTTGTTTCCATCACTGACCTCTTCTTTATTCACTTTTTCTTCCTTATACTCACTTTGTTTTCATCCTTACTGTCTATCTTGCTGATTGTCGATTCAGCTATACTCTGTTCTTGTCCTTTTTCTACTTCAATTTGTGCTTCTACTTCTACTTGCACTTCTACTAGTTTCTCAATGTTAAGTTGAGTATCATCAGGGGTGGAATCTATTTTTTTAACTTCAGTTATTTCCTAAATATTCTGCTGAGAGTCAACAGTGTTTACCGATGACTCAAATACCTCAATATTTGTAGCTTCAACTCTCTTTTCCTCTACAGTTTCCTTATACATGACAAGGTTGAAATCCTGTGTGTCCACATTCATGGTAAAAAGAATTTCAGATTCTGGATTATTGTCATCTTGTGTCATTTCCTCTGCCTTCTCTTCTGGTTGACTATCATTTTGTGTCGGTGCCTTTGTAGTTATTGGTGGGGTGTCCTGTGCTGGTGGAGGAAGTTTATCCTTGACCGTGATATCAGGTACACTACCAATTTTTTCTTTACCCTTATCTTTCTGATATACCTTGGTAAATGACTTGTCTATTTTCTATCTAATCTTCTCTTCTTTCTTCTCTCTTTCCACAAAAATATATCCCACTTATCTGCCATTTCATTTGCTATTTCTTTCACGTTGCCTGCCATAAGGCTAACCTGTCGGTGATCACTCACAAAAACTGTTCTATTTGCTTCTGAAATTAAATCATCAATTTCCTATTTGGAATTAATAGGATGCACAACAAGTAGAGCCTCTACTTTTAATTTCTTGTCTAATTACATTACCGACATTCTCTTAGCCTCTAACCTTAAGTACAAATCATTTGGTAGATCATCTACAGCCTCAACAAGAACTTTCTTGTATATATCTAGGTACAAAATAATGCTTTCCTCTATAGTATCCTTATCTGAATACTTGAAAGAATGATAAAGTTTATTCACATTACTAAGGTTACCTTCTTGTGTGATTTCATTGATCAACTCTTCTAGTGTAAGAGTATCTAATGCCTTAGGTTTTGGTTTCTTCTTTGGAGTCACTTTCTTCTTCTGACAAATGGGCTCTCTTACAACCTATTGTTTCTTTCTTTGTGTCCTTGACTTCTTGGGAGATGGAGCAGGTGTCGGTGAGGGTTTTCTTTTCTTCCTATCCACTCTCTTGAATCCAGCTGCCCTGTCACTATCAGAATCAGAAGAAGTAGCCACAAGGGAAATGTGAGCTACCAGTTTCTGCTCTGATTGACTTTCTATCACACTAGCAGCAATACCGCTAAGATTCATCAAACCTTCTGTAACATCTTTTTCCATTTTAGAAGCATCTTTCATAAATTTCTCTTTTCTTGTTTTGCTTCAACATAGCTACACCACTTTCAATGGTTTCAGCATTACCAAATATTTCCTTTGTTGGTTGCAGTGGAGCATCTAGGAGTATTTTAGCATATGAGTCCAAGATGTGAGAGTCCACCTCATATCCCATTTCAGTAATCCAAACAGTTCTGGGTCTAACTGCTTCCATCCAGATTTCATCTCTTTTCACTACAAAGCATATCAGTTTATCATATTTGTCCACAATGCTTTGGGGAATCCTTTCCCTTTATCTCATTTTAGCTTGGAAATTTTTAAAGTAGTCTTTTACCAACTTATCACCATCAGATCCCATACCGATGATTGCCTCTTTTATCTATTTTCCAACTGAAGTATCATAGGTAAAATCCTTATGACCTATATTGTGGATCTCTTTTGAAAAGTAAAGCATTAAACATAATATCAGACTTCCAAATTTGAAGGTTCCTTTCTTATCACCTTTGATCTTATGCAAATTCTCTAACAGTTCATCCTTTAACCATTCACAAATATCAATCTTTGCATTGTTCAATATCATCTCATGTGCACTATGAATGCATGAACTAGACACAGAATTCAACCTGTTTGTATGACCAACTTTATAACCAATGACCATGCTAGCAAATTTAACATTTTTATCCTTTATATCATTGACCCTAAGTGATTGGTTGTCAAATGTAGCTCCGGTTAAGCTCATAACCTCTTTGTTAGGGATTTTCTTCTTCTTGTCAGGTCTAGAACCGGTGGAGGGTAAACCAGTAACAACTCTAATAGCTTCCTTGGTAATCTTAAATATTGAGTCCAACCACATAAATTCGCCGTGAACACTAGTAAGGACATAGTGAACGACTTCATTTGAGAACTCTGACATATGGAGGATGTCTATGAAACCTAAATCCTCAACTACCTTATGTTCTAGTTTCACTACCCCATTCTTGTCAGTGATTACATTCATGTACATGTTCATCAAATCTTTAGACCCCAAACTTTCTATCTAACAATGTATGTATGCCCTAGGGTCTTCAGCAAATGCGACTCCTTCGGGATTCTAGAAAATGCACCAATAGAGTCATCCAGTTTTGTTATCTTAGGAATGATCTTGAAAATGGGTCTAGGTCATTTAATGTTTTCCACAATACTAGGGTTTGCTACGAATTCGGGAGCAAAAGATGAAGATGCCATTGCGAAAGATAAATACCTTTTAACTGAAAAATACTTGTATGCTCTGAAAAGACCTTTCCTGCTTCACCTTTAGAATGCCTTTGCTCAATTTCACTCTCTTTGAATGCTTGGATGCTTGGTGAATTGAAATGAGAGGTTACAATGCCTTTATAACCAAAAATTGACTTACAACCGTAATAAATGCTTCGTCGGTGAAGTGAAAACTCCACATATCCACTAGTAAATAAGAAATATAACTTCTTACCATCAATCGAGGGTAAATGCATGATTTTCAATTTGTTGCCTTACCCCTAAGGATTATTCCTTAGTTGGATGAAGAATCTCCTCCCGGTGCAGCATTACCCTGTTCTGCCGGTGCAGAGACAAATTCATCAATTCTCTGATCTCTTTTCCTAATCCATTGTTTAGAAAATTCTTTCTTGATTTTAGTTACCTTTTCTTTGCCTTTGATATTGGATCCTTTATTGTTCACGAGTACAGTCTTACTTCTACAAAATTTTGCAATATGCCCAAACTTGTTACATGCATAACAAGTTACATTGTTTCTCTTAATAGCCTTTGCATAACCTTGACCGGTTTGATTTCTGCATTGATTAGATAAATGTCCAAATCTACCACAAACATAGCATTTCACATTTATTCTGCAATTGTCTGAGTTATGACCATTTTTATTGCATAAGGAACATTGACCGGTGGGTAAGTTTATATTCTGATTATTCCCAAATCTGCACTGATTTTCTCTATGACCAAATTTGTTGCAATTAAAACATTTCCCATTAAATTTATAAGCATTAGGTTGCCTTACCGGTTTGCTATTATCATGATTGTTTGCAGTCCCGAAACTTTCTCCATGTTCAAATCCAAGTCCAATTGTTTCTCCATTAGGTTTCTGACTTTTCAACATATCATCAAGATTATCTGAACTTTTCTTCAATTTTTCTTTGTATTCATTTGTAGTTACCAACTCACTTTCCAAAGTGCTAACTTGTCTCAAAAGTTCCTCTTTGTCATGTTGCATGTGAATCAAATTAGTTTTAAGCATATCATTTTTATAACTAAGCCTTTGAGATTCATCTGATCTTTCATTAAGTCTTCTGGCCAAATCTTCCTCATTCATCTTTCTATCTTCAATAGCCTTGCATAGTCTCATGGTTAAATCTTGCATCTCATTCTTCATGTTACTACTCTCATCTCAATTTCTTTGCAATATCTCTAAGAGTTTATTTTTCTTCATCATCTTGATTTTGCAATTGCACATGTGATTCTTTTCTCTTATTCTTTGCTATAACTAGGTTATCTTGAAGTGCTTTGATAAATTCCCAAGCAGTTCTGAGTTCATCTTCCAGTTTGATATTCTTCAATTTGTCTACATCAAAATATTCAAGAGCTCCTTCCAACTGTTGTCTCAAACTTTCCATCGGTGCTAGTTTCAGAATCTTCCTCAAGTTGTTAGGCTTATGCGAATAGAGGACTAGGCTTTGATACCAATTGTTAGATACTTGATCAGTCCCAAAGACATTGAGAGGGGGGGTCAATCAGTGTCTAACTGGTTGTCAAAATATTTAAACTTGTTTGCAACTTTATAACCCAAATTAATATACCGGTAAACAAGTAATAATGCAATAAAGAGAAATAACAGTATAACCATCAATGCACACCATAACACAAATATTTTTGGCGAGGAAACCTGGTAGGGGAAAAAACCTCGGTGGAATTTGTGACCCACAATATTTACTCACTAGCCAATATGAATAAATATTACTTATACAACAGGGGCCTGCACATGCAGGAAGGCCAACAGCCTAGAGCTCACTGCTCAATCACAAAAAGGAGTCCCACTGACTACAAAAATGGATGATTAAATCCAATGACAATGTACTACTCAAAATAGCATCTGCAATGTTGGATTAAGTACCGGCTTAAGCTCTGTCAAATACCTCTACCATAAACCTTGCTTCGCTTTTCTCTGCTCTTATTCGCTCATAAAATCATTACATCATATATTCGCTCTCATATACTGCTTGCATTCATTACCTAATTACATTCCTTACTTCGCTTACTTACATACAAAATGACCTATAAGATCTCATACATATATGAGTCTTTACAATACATCATGTTGACTATACAAATAATATTACAATACAAAACAATATAATTTCCATGTCGACTAGGAGTGTCGGTAAGATCTTCTGTCGGTGTAGATTGGATGTTGGTGAGAATAATATTGGTTGTGCCTGTCGGTGCTGGTAGATGATGTCTATTACCGGTGTAACATGTGAACCATGTTACCAATTGGTTGCCATCAATGACAACATCAACTATTCTCATATGAGTGTATAATGCCAATAGAAAATGTGAATAAGTTTTTTTTTAAAACAATAAATATAACATATACAGTGCTATAAAACAGTTAAACAAAATATATAATGAATCAATTAAAAAATGTCATCAAGGCCCCATAACGATGCTACACAAGATTATACATTAACTTAAATAATAGTCAAGGAATTGATATGAATTACATTACAGAATAATGCATGGATATAAGATTCTTCTTTCATTGCTCAAGAATTTACATAAGAATTTAAAAATACAAAATAATAGATCCTTAATATGCAAATCTCCAAAAGTTCCATGTAGGAAGTACACATAAATTTGGTACATCAATGATAGTCTTTAAATCTTCTCTGAGCCAACATGAACATGAAGCTGGAAGGGCCAAACCCAATGGGTGCGAAAATAACTACACTCAACCATGTGGCACCAAAATAGGTCCACCCCCGTGCTATTAGGTAATATTCAGACCCACTAGGCGGATTCAAGATAAACAAGAGTACCAACATGACTCACCAGAGAAACACATATCCATACTATCAAGGAAACAATTAAACTTTATATGCGAGAGGCTCACAAGAGAACACCATAGAAGCACATGAATAACAACAACGCACCAGAGGCTAGTACACATTAACCAAGGCAATAAGAATGAGCAAGGCAACCACTTCCAGGAACTCGACGATACACAGAAGGAAAAGATACAGGTTATCCCTAGGTTGCAAGGGAAGTTTCATCACTAGGATGTTATGGGTTACCTTGGTAGATCTTCACTAGGTCCTAACCCCCATCCTGGGTTACCCTGGTGATCTCTCCCGACCCCCGACCCCCATACATTCACTAGTAGACCACACCAACCTTTCGAGGAGACAAGGTTGGTGGAAGCCATTATAGGTCCTTCTCTACTTACCCTCAAACATGTATGAGTGTTTGTGGGTAAGGAGGCATCAAAGAACTTATCTTGATTAGTGTGATCAAACTACCCACCCAAGTTTATTAATTAGGTTATCACTTGTTTACCAAACTTCTATTGGGTTACCCTGGCGACCTCTTTGGGTCCCGACCCCCAATAGAAGCCACTCTCCCTACTTGCACCTAGGATTAAAAATAAACTCAAGGTCATGATATCTAAGGTGGCAGGACTCCATCCATAGCACGACTTAATCCACATGCTAGAAAATATCTCAAAACCAAAAGTAAACAATCCATCAAAGCCAACAATGAAGACTCAGCTATTAGGGTAGCCTATTAAGATGACAATCTTCTACATACAAGGATGAGGAATAATTTGTGCTAAAGAAAGCTAACGCTGGCCAAGCCTCAAATGGATAATCACAGTTCAAACAACAAATTAGAGTATACAATTACAATGAACAATACAGACAATTACCATGGTCTCAAACAAGAGCAATAATACTATAAAATTTAGGAGTACAAATATAACACCTAAACTACATTAAACAAAATAGCAATATATTTCCAAAATTCATTAGGGATTCATTGATTCACAATTACACATTAAACTCACTTTGATATGATTAAATCTCTAAGTATATTATAACCTATTTCATATTTTAACAATGAAAATGAGAGCTCAAAAATTAACCCCTGCATTTATTTATAAATCCCAATTATGACTGAAAAGTGCATTCCTCGTGTCAACTAAATTCCATAATTAAGCCTGAATTAAAAGATCATAATATATATATATATATATATATATATAATTATAATTACATTTACTCAATTCCATATAATACTGAAACTACCTTTTTTTCCCAAACTCTTTGAATATAAAATAAATCTATATAAACACACACACACATAAGTCAAACACCAACAATATCAAAATTTCATTAAACACCGAACATTATCATAACCCAATATTAATATTTACGGACCAAGCAACAAAGTTGCAGTAAACACAACACAAACACGGCACAGGCAGGGAGGAAAGCCATGGGGACTATGATGAAACCCCACCTCACGGCAGTGGGGATGGTTCTCCCCCCACATCCATGGGTCTCCCCATAACTATGGGGTGAGCCCGCCGACTACATGGGTGGCCCCTTCCCCACATGGCAATATTGTTGAAGCCCAAGCACAATGAACAAACAAACATAAAACAATACCCGAAACATACAGTAATAACCAAAATTATATTGCATTATATGCAACTCAGCTGCAATGCGAATATATATATATATATATATATGAACCGCAAAATATCATACTGTGATTAGGGAATGGAAGCGACGTAGCTTGCCTGTAGAGAGAAGTGTGGTGCTTTTCCCCCTCACCCAAGCACATCAAACATGGAAGTAGTGCACATAAAGTCAATATACATCAATAAATATAAAGAAACTCATAAATAAACTAATGAAATATCATGTATGAATACATCTAATAATCACATCATAAACTACATCATATGTTTCCATCGAAGACAATGTCATTCAAATAATGATCACAACCACATAAACACATCAAAGATAATAGGAAACACAAGATCAAGGCAGATATACATCTATAATCATCCAACACACATACCAAATGAAGATACATCACATAACATCACTATTCTGACCCAACACATAACATGTAACATTATAGTTATATAGAAATCGAGGAAATGTAAACAAGCCTCACACTCCAAAACCAAAATCGACCAATACCAAAATCAGGGTTGAACCACATAGGTCACAAGTCACAAAGTCTAACAAGCCAAAAGAGGGAGGGGCACTACAAGGATAACCCAGGATGGGAGTTAGGGCCTATGGAGGATTTCCAGGATAATTCATACTAGCTATGCGATGATGCTCTTCCCTTATGTTCACTAGTGTGTAGTCATGTGTTGGCTTTACTTAGAGCAATCTTGTGAGAGTCATGTTTGTATGCTTATGTCTTGTGTGAGTACCTGATGTTCATGTTATACCATGTGATATTTTGTTGTTTCTTGTTTGAGAGCCTTACTACTATCTCCTAGCACAGAGGGGTGGTTCCTTTTTGGGCCACATGGTCCGGTGGTAGTGCCACTTTCCATTGGGTATTTTGTTTGTGCCTTCTTGTGATGGATTAGCTTTGCAGGTGCTCCAGATGTTTCTCTTGGATTCATTTCATTTCGTTGTACCAGTTGGATCATGTTTGTTTCCTTGGATCATATTTGTATCTCTTGGATCCTCATGTGGTCAATTGTATAATTTTCTATATGTATGCCTTCATGGCAGTTGTAACTTGATGTAATCATTATGTAATTCGACATGTGACTTGATGTATTAAGTGCAGTTGTAATACTAAGTTGTCCTTGCAATGTAAAAGAAGTGTACTATGATGAAGGTTAGATGTTAGTAGATTCTATCTTTAATAAAATCATTGATGTAATGTAATGGAATGTGTTAATATGAATGAAGTATAGTAATTTTGTTGTTATCTCGTTCAAAATATAAACAATCATTGAATTGTATAATTAAGTTCTTATTGGTTAAATGTATATCTTGAAAGGATTAATTGACCTTAAGGAAAGATTAGTAATTAAGTAATTCACATTGGGAAACCCTTTAGGAGTTTGTGTTTAGTCTTCAGCATGTACAAATTCTATTGCAATGTTTATCTTTTATGTTAATGTGTTCTAATTATATATATATATATATATATTGATTGCACTCTTTTCGAGTGTTTGTAGTTGTTTCCTTTAGGGTTTCTTGGCAGGGCATTACAATTCACTTCAATTGTATTCACATTTAATAGAATTTATAGAAATATCTTTCAAGTTTGTTAGCATTATATTTGATTTTCGTAGAGTATACAATAAGGTCAAAATGCATGACATATACAATAGTGGTAATGTCATTCAAGAATTTATTATTGTTGACATTAGATTCAATGAATTAAATGTATAAGGATATATGCAGATTTTTTTTAATTGAACTTGCACTGATCATTTCTCATATGAACCAATAGAAAGAAAGAATAGTAGCATTTGTACTTTTATTTAAAATAAAAAATTAAACATGGATTATGGATTTTTGTCCAAATAAATTAATTCTACACAATTGCTGATTAAATTGATGAAAAGCATAGAATACAACCAATACATAAATTTTCTTAAATTAACAAGAACTATCAATTAATACTATCCACACAAATAGTTGCATCATATATCTATAGACACCAAAATTTGTCCATACCCAACCACACTTGACCTTTATCCCATTCTAGCCAATTAAATAAATATTTTTTATTTATTTAATTATTCCTTTATCTTTATCCCTCACCTTAATTAAATAAATCTACATGTATTTAATTAAGTTTAACCTATACCTTTATCCCTTACCTTTAATTAAATAAATTTATAATATCCATCAGTTAGCCTAATTAATCCTAGCCTAATCATGATCACCATTTTCCTCAATTTTATATTTCTCTACTCGTTCTCTCTCCTCATGTCCCATCCTCCTAACTCACCTACCTTTTCTCCTAATACCCCATTAACACACCTAATCAATCCCCTTAATCATTTGCACATCTCTAATCAACACTTTGCCATAAATGCCTTTCCCATCTCATCATCCAACCTTATATACCACCCACTTTTGTCTATCCAAGGAATGACTAATTCCTTGAATCTCCCCTTGACCTCGCTTCCCAATGAATTTTTAATTCCTTTATTCTTCATTCTCCCCATTCCCTCTATTTCTTGGGAATTTTCAATTCCCCTTGTCCTCTCCCAAGTAATTTAAAATTATTTTATTTTATTCCCAACTTGGGGAACTCTTCCCCATGTACTTGAGAAGTGTGGAAACAAGAAATTCCTTTATGAAAAATCTCTTGGATCTCCCACTTGTCCTCTCAAATCCTCCCCCTCTCACATTAAATCTTGGCCCTCCATTTCTCTTCAATCCTGGTCATCCATTTTGAACCCCTCCAATTTATAAATTGGAGTCTCCTCCCTTCACAAATCATCCATCACTTCTACATTGTTATGCTATCAATTTTAGTCAATAAATCACCCATTGCTACCAAATTATACCCAATCTTGACTTGGTTAATCCATCATCCAATATTATCATTTTGTTGTGTAGTGGAGAGCAATCCACATCCCTCAATCCAAAGGAGCAAATCAAGTGGATACCAAGGTTGCACTTCCACTTCAAGATCAATTGGAGGAGGTGAAGAGAGAAGGTAAAAAATGTTGTTTGTTTTGATTTAATTGATTTTCTATGTTTATGTTTATGTTTTTACGTGCCTCACCTTCTAATGCCCAATTTCTTCATACTCAATATCCAATGTTAAAACCCTTCTTAAATTGTATCTAAACAAAAAATACTAGATGGAAAATTCTAAATATTCCACCATGTCATCTAAATCTACAAACAAAGTGCTCTTAAGAATCTAATATAGAGCTTCTATAACCCCTAGATAAGAGATTAAAAAAATCCATGGGAAAAAGATTCTGACTAACCATATTGTGGATAAGCTAGGTGAGGTCAAGGATGCCCTTACACTTAGACTTAAAGAAATCACTTGTACTTTCTTTGTGCAATCTCTTTATTTCAGTTGTCTTAAATTTTTTTACTAACCCTAAATTAATGGAATGGACAACCTAGAGTTGCAATAAAAATTCGTTAAATCAAGGATCAAAAGGGACATAAAGTTTTCACTATCAATAGATGTTTATATTTGAAGGTGTTTGGGCAAGTTTCTAGTACAAAATCATTTCCAAATTTGTGAGTCTTAATCACTAAATACATTAAATTTAAAAAAAAAAAAAACTTGCTATAGAGAAAAATGATTACCCCACTTTACGATGAAGGTAATACAGAATGAATTCTTATATCTAATTATGAGATTGAGCCTTTTTATTTCAAAATATTTGAGGCCTACTTTGAAAACACTTACATAGGTATTTTTTGGGTTTTGGGAATTGATACTTCACAAAAAAATTATAAAGGACTCCATGTTTATGGCTTCACAAATATACAAAATGCATCAAAACAAATTGTTTGATTATAACAACTACATATCCAAAGAAAATATGGCTAAATTATAGATGTGTTTATTTGTTAGGTCTTTTATATGGTACTCCTATATATGCCACATCTACTTGCATGCTTTGGTAAGAGACTAGGGAGAGAAATTGGGAATCTAAATTGCTTCTATTGAATTTCTTAAAATTACACAAAATCTCATTCAAATATAGACTCATTATTTAAATACATATGATTGCAAGATGTTATATTTTATATTTGAAGATCATTTTATTACCCAACATATTGATAAGGTTGGGATATAATGTACTAAGGATGATTGACAAAAATCTAGAAAAATTTAAGGTTGTGAGATCTTACTCGAGAATTAGATATTAACTATGGAACTACCAAGACTAGTTATTTATATGTTTTTGAAATAGGGCATCCATTCTAGAAATCAATGTGGTTGTTGTACAATTCATTTTGCATTCATTGCCTTGACCACAAGAATAAGGGCTTACCTTCCCTTGAAAGTTAGTTCACTAAATTTACCATTTTGAGGAAGGAATGGTATTATAAATTAAAAATAAAATTGTGGACACTAGATAATATGATCCTAGGGGTTTATTTATTCTTCAAGGAACATAATAGGAAGTTTAAGACACAAGCATAAATATTTGGCAAGGGAAGACATAATTATAAAATACCAAAATAAATTTAATAAAGAAATTTGAAGAGGAAAATGGATGAGAAATGTGCTTGTAGAGATAAGAAGAAAGTTGAATGACCCCAAATGAAGGGGGCATTTCATGAAGAACACTATAGAGAGGATGATGATCCAAATATATTATGTGAATACTATAGGGATAATTCCATGTAGATTTATGCCCATGGATCTGGATGATCTAGCTAGAGAGGTGGAGCCAACAACAAGTGATCCTTCTTAAATTATCCAAGTTATAGATAATGTTAATTTCATTGAGTATTTATCCAATAGCTATCAATCAAACCATAGTACAATAAGATAATTTTAAGCTATAATACCTTCTCATTCTTTCATGATTTAAGAAGTTACTAAATGTGGTAAATATTTTGTCCTTCTAAATGATATTCTTCTCAGAGGTATAGAATGAAAAGTTTAAACCACTATCTTAGGTATTTCTTACATGCTTCATTTATTTTATTTGATGGTAATGATGTTGTTGAGTAGGTTAGGAATAAATTAGGTGAAACATCCATTTCTAATGACCAATTCATCAATATTGATGAATTCAAAGTATTCATTATCATAATGAGAGTTAAGGCAAGAAAAGATGCACAAATTAAATTGGAGTATGAAAAGATAATTACCGAAGACCTCAATATATTAGAGAGTGAATCCTCCATTTTTTATATAAACACTAAGGGAATGAATATAATATTCCTAAAGGCAAGTGGATGTCTTATTCCATAGTTGGTATATTGTTTCTATATACACCTAATAGGTGTCTACAATATATTTTTTAGCTTTGCACATCTTGATAAGAAGGCTTACCCTTGGCGATGTCTCTACTATTGTTCAAGGAAAGGTTATAAAGATTGAAATACAACCCGATGAATAGAACACTAGATATATAGACTTTAGCCCTTGACCATGACAATCCCATTAGAAGAAACCTTTAGCAATGCCAAGATAAGTAATTGTAAGAAGAGTGGATGTTTTTATTCACCTTGAGGCTACATGTTTTGCTATCCATAAATGACAATTCAATGAAGCCTCAATTAGAAAGTTATAAGTGTATTATGACTAGTTTCTTCATGAGAATTTAAGGTTGATAAATGAATATAACAAGAAAAAGGCTAAGGTAGAGAACTGCAAAGAATATCTTCAAGCCACAAATTCCAAAGCCCTTGTGTTTCCCCCTTAATCTCAAAATAATAAAATTTTATTAGAGGGAATGGGCATATTAAAATCCCTCGTTAAAGAGCTTGATGAATAAAATCATGCAATAAAGGGTTAAAAAAATGACATAGAGACCATGGTAAAATTAATTTTAAGACTAGAGAGCAAAATGTTCTTAGATTTGTGGATGATTATTTTACAATGAAATATGAAAATTTAAACCGCTCTCCATCAAGTATAGGATGCTAATAACACGATATATAACATAAAGATAGCATGGCCTCCAACTCTTTCTCTTTGGAATTCTATTAATATAATTTCTTCTTAAGTATGTACTAGAGTGCTCAATTTAAATTATTGAGATACATATTGTCAATGAATTATTATACATGATATACCATCTTTCATAAGTGATATAACTATTGTTCTAAAAGAGAAGCTAGTTGAGATCAAACATATCTTCCCATTTAACATTCTAGCTATACATAATCAACAATGGGAGAGGAATATATAATGGGAACAAAATCAAGAATTTAATGTTTAGGCTTCTACTTTTGTGTATCCAATTTTGATAAATAAAAGAGTGGATTCTATTCTCCTCAACCACTAGTTAGATAAAAGACCATTGTTGTAGAAAAGGATAGTAAACTTCACAAAAGTAGTTAAAGATGCATATGCACATAAACAACATGAGAAAGCTAAATATGGTTAGATATAAACTAGCATAATTCAAAGCATGAAGAGTGGATATAATCGTATGCAGATATATGTCAATTCTTTGATATTTTTTATTTATTCATTAATTAACTTTTCTTTGAGGACCATATGTATATCATATAAAGGTATAAGATAACATGTCTATTTATGGATAATTCACAACATCTCTAATAAAGATAGTTAGAGATGTAGTAACCATGGATGATATTTTTGTAAAGTTGCAAGGAAAACTAAAGGACCATTCTAAAGATAAGAAAACTAATGAATAAGATATTAATGTTGGCATTATAAACTCAGATGAGAATGGTTGATGTTGTCATTGATGGCAACCAACTGGTAATAGGGTTCATAGGTTCTACCAGCAACAGACTTCACCTACCAGCACCGGTAGTCACTACAAGGTTATTCACACTGGCATCCAGTTACACCTACAGCAGATTATACCGGCAGTCCAAGCTAACTTGGAAATAATATTGTTTATGCGAAATGTATTGTAATGTAATATTATATTTGTATGGCTGACATGATGTATTGTAAAGATTCATATATGTATGATATCTTGTAAGTCATTTGAACATATGATATGATATGTAATGTAAGGAAGCGGTAATATGTAATAGGTTATGTTAGCGAATAATTGTATATGCATTTTGATGTGTTTATCTTGTGAGCGAATAAGAGAAGAGAAGAACGAAGACTATTCTATGTAAGAAGAATCATTTACCAGCAAGGTTTTGGCAGAGGTATCAGACAAAGCTTAAACCAGTACTGAATCGAACATTGCAGATGCTATTTTGAAGCAGTACATTGTTACTGGATTTAACCATCCAATTGTAGTCAGCGGGACTCCATTTTGTTATTGAGTAGTGAGCTCTAAGCAGTTGGCCTTCCTACATGTGCAGGCCCCTATTGTACTGAGTAATATTTATTCATATTGGCCAGTGAGTAAATATTATGGGTCACAAATCCCACCAAGGTTTTTCCCTTACCGGGTTTCCTCGCCAAAAATATCTATGTTATGGTGTGCATTGATGCTTATTCTTTTGTTTCTCTTTACTGCATTATTATTTGCTTACTGATATATTAATTTTAGTTATAAAGTTGCAAATAAGTTTAAATCTTTCATCTACTGGTCAGACACTAATTCATCCCCCCCCCCCCCCTCTCAATGTCTTTGGGACTAACCAAGTATCTAACAATTATTAGGGTATTTATTGTTTTATTTAATATTTAATAAAAGCATAGTCATTATGCATAGCAATTGAACAATGAAAAGTTAGTTTGGTTGGCACTATATGATAAAGTGATATGACAGCTAAAGTCAAAGAATTACATATTATGGTATTAAGGGGAATGTTTAAGATTTATAAAGAGTGCATCTAAATTACTCGTTTCTCATAAAATATTTTCATGAGATTAATAATCATGTTTTTTCTTTAATCAAGAGGAAGATGGAAATGACTTAGGGGTATTGTGAATTTTTAGCCTTGCTAGTATGAAAGCATTCTTATGGAGGCAAATATTGGTATATTCAAACAATTTTCTCTCAATCCTTCAAATTTGTAACTACAAGTGTTTCTAAGATATTAAATTTATTGTTGTAGAATCTTGGCATGATCTAGATCCATCATCCTAATTTTCTAGTTAGAGGTGAGCATTAATAGTCAACGGGGTCCCTTTTTGAGAGATACTGGGCCACCACTTCAAGAGGTATGATCTTACATGGATGAACTTTCAATGAAGTACTCTCTCCTTAATATCTAGATTTTGTTAGGAAAGGTGTCTTGACCTTGTTCATAAGTTGAGTATATGAAGAACATAGTTTTTAGAACATGAAATACAAAAAGTTAATTTGGGCTATAATATTTATTTTTTAGCAAAAAAGAAAAATTTAAAGTTGTTCATCATTATTAAAAAAAGGTACTCTAATAGCCTCTTGGATCAAAAGTTACAACTTCCAAAAGTTGAGAAATATAAAAAACAAATCAAACATAGAAAATAATTGTGGGAAGGAGTTACACTTGTTGGCCATCTTATGGTCCATGTTTTTTATTAAAGTAAAAGCAGGTTTTGAAGGGGGCCCGAAACCCTTTACAATATGACCTTACAAGATAAAAGCATTAAGAAATCAGGAGGAACATACTTTAGGAAAACCAGCAAAAGCCCCAAAAAACCAGCATAAACCAGCCAGACCAGACAAAAGGAACTAATTTATTTTTTTCAGGGCATTAGCTAAGTTACTGCTAATCCCATACAGGTCTTTGATATTATCCCTAAGATTAGGGATTTCCTTAGCAGATGCAGCAACAACTTTCTTAACACTCGCTCTAGTTCTCTTTGCAGCTCCACCAGGTGTAGCTTCCCCACTTCCAATCTCGATTGTATCTTCATCCATGTCGAGGTCCACCACTGGTTTGGGAGAGTTGGATTTATCAAGGACCTTCGAGATATCCTCTAGGTTCTTTGTAACAATAGACAAGATATTCAGGATCATACCCAACAGGTTTTTCATCGCACTTTCCCTTCTTCCAGATAGTCAATCTAAGCTGCCATTTTTTTAACTTTTTCCTCCATGTCCTGCTTCCATTGCTTCTGATTCCTATCATCTTCCTTCCTTTTCTCATCCATCTGTTTCCCATTTTTTTCTAGGTTCTTCAATAGTTCATATGTCCATCTGTCATAACCCAATCTAGCCTCAGTGAGTTTTTTAAGGTTATCTAGGAATAACCCTTCTCCAGTGCTCTCCTTATCCTCACTCAAACTATCCTTAGCCGTTTGCTTCCTGGGTTCCTTGTTCTTCTCCCTCTCAGAATTCATATCTTTTTCCTCAATATCCTTATCATCCTTATCCACCATAGGTTGGTTGTTGTTGTTGCCTAAGCTAGCACTATGAATTGGACTATCATTGTCGGACTCGTACTCACCTTCTTCTTCCTCTACACCCACATCCTCATCTTTCCAACTTTCCTCACCCTCTGACTCGTCTGTTTCCATTTCACTGCCCACTTTTCCAATTTCCTCTATATCATTATTTTCATCATGGGCTTTCATCCTAGTGGCGCTCTTGCTTTTTTTGCTCAGAATAGCCTCCTTCTTGTTGGGTTCGCCTTCCTCCAACTTTCTCTTGCCTTTCCCTAGAGAAGCGAACAACCTCTTGTTTTCCTGCATGGCAAGGATTTTATAGTGCTCATAAATGAGCAAAATGAGCCCACAATGGAGAACCAGGTTCGAAGGATTCTTGTTGTGTTTATTGAAAGACCTAGATAGGGACCTGAAGAGATAGTAGGGTAGGGAAACCCTTTTCTCATGCTTGAAGTGGTTTAATAACACAAAGTGATAAGTGTGGGCCCTGGAAAAGCAGTCCTCAACAATTATGTATTCCATGATAGCATTCAAAACCCATCCCCAGATTTTCTTGATGTTGGAGGCTTCATAATAACCCCCAGTGGCTTTTCCAATTTTAGCCCTCTCCTTTTCCTTACGCGGGAAAATATTTACCGCATTATTGGAAACTTTAAGATCTCTAAAAAAATTGAGCCCTGAGTGGGGCATACCTGTCACAGTCGCTATGAAGCCCGCGTCCAATTTGAACCTCACACCATAGATTTTAAAAGACCCATTACTCTAATTTTCAGTTATTTTGGAGACTGCGAGATTTACCCTACCTTTGTCGTAATCAACCAGCTTCTCCATGAAACTAGTTAGGGAGCCTTTTTCCATCTTCGCCCAAACTTTCAGCATATCCTTCCATCTGGAAGTGTTGTCTGGTTCCTCCCTCCTTCAATCACCTCCCATATTCAATTTCAAACTTTCACCTCTGTTCTTCTGCAAACTCAAAGCTTTCTTCCTGTTGTCTCTCGAAATTTTGAAAAAGATGACCCACAAAGTGTGCGAAGTGTTATTATATTTGATTGGGATTCTGCCACTTTGCCAAGTAATCATTACCTTTCTATCAATGCATAAATTACTCATATCAACTGTCATAATTATGCGATCCTTCTTTCCCCGTAAATCTATCCTTTATGGTCCATGTTACAATGCATAAAAATAAATCTTTGAATGGAGATAATGAAGCTAAAATTAAATAGTTGAGCAAGTGGATTATGATACACATATGACATGTAGAAGGAATATGCTATATGTAGTTTTTGAAATCATCTTTTGATTTAGGTGTTGCTTTTCTAAGTATTTGGGCACCACATTTTTAGGTGGTTGTAGCTCATAGTTTTTTAATTACTATTTTCATATTTTTTAGTACTACTTATTCTACATATAGGATGCTTGAGATGGAAGTATGGATAGTGAGTTTATATGCACTATTGTTTTGTTAGACTTACTCTAGATCTTTGGTTGGTGATCTAATCATATAAAGTCTTTCTTTGCAAGTGTATTGTAACTATGTTTTTGATTTAAAAAGCAGTGTTAACTAGGGCGCTGACCCTTAACATAGATAGAGAGATGATCAAAAAAAGAAAATCCCACAGGCAGGAAAAACAACACATCAGAGCAAGCCTAGGACCAACAAGGTCGAACAAGGGGAACTTGTCCAACCTTCAACAACTCAAACCCAACTTAGGGAGGGGTGTGGACACCCAATCCTTGGGGGGGCAGGGAGGACTTCCCCTTTCGCCTGTGACAAACAACAGTCTAGGCGATACTACTCTCAGGGCCATCAAGGGAATGACCAAGCGGTAAGGATCCCGCTTGTAAAACATCAGTAAAGCCAACAAAAGGTTGTTGCGAGACAACAATCAACTACTACGAGAAAGAAATCGACTGCTACAAAATAGGAGTTGGTTGTAGAACAATAGATTGCAGCAGAGCATCAGGAGCAGGACTAGTAGGTGTAGAGAAAAGCTGCAGATAAGAGGCAACAGGGTCCATTAGGATAGGAGGAGCCAAAATGATGGAATCGACAATAGTATCAGCAGTAGCAAAAGGCACCTCAATCCTCTGAGAGGAACCATCCAAATCAGATTCAACAACATACATTGTCAAGTGATCATCAGTAGCATCCTTCCACCAAGTAGCAACACCTGTGTGGCATGAGATAGAGCAATCCAAAGCAAGATGGCTCGTAGAGAAACATTTCCGACAGCGAAAGGGAAGACCCTCAAAATCTAACAATTGTGTCCAAGGCCGATCTCCAACCATAAGAACCACATCTCTCGAGAGAGGCAAAGAGATGTCAAGAAGAATGCGAGAAAAGGTAGTGTGGCCCACAAAAGACGTGGTATCATCCACCTTTAAGAAGTAGCCTAAAGAGTTGCCAATAGCCTCATAGCAAGAAAGCTCCCAAAAATGAAGAGGGAGATTTGGAAGGCGAACCCAAACTGGATGCACATTAAGCAGTTCAGTGAGAGGGTTGAAAGAAGTTGTCTAAGGCTTAATAGAGAGGGAGTGAGCTCCCCAAGCCCACAACTTGCCCAAAACCAAATCCTGATCAGCTGAAGAAGTAAAAGAGGCAATAAAAAAGCTTTTAGCACAAGGAAAAAGCTCAAAATTATGAGCTACCAAAGGCCTCCAAGAGTCATTCACCCAACGATGGAGGTCAGGAAGTGAAGCCCAGAGCCCAAAGAATCTGCACACTAAAGCACAATGTTGGTAGAACCCAATGTTGTCCACAACATCCTGCCCACAAACCACCACAGGGGAGGATTTGGCACAGGGAAGAGGACGAACACCCTTGGAGGGTTTGGCAATAGATCTAGTAGATCTGGCCACAAGAGCAAAGCCAGGCTTGTTAGCAAATGAAGACCTGGGTGGGGCTTTAGCACCAGTAGCAGTCGGTAGAGAACCATCACCATGAGCAAAAGCGTTAGTAACAATATCACTCCCCAGAAGGGCAACCACGAAAGGGGGACACAAACCATCCTCCGAGAGGGAAGCACCCAGGCGGGGACCACCAGAACAACCCCCAGGAAGCAGCAACATCACCGAAGGAATATGGGAGTCGCAGGGATCAACGCACATCGGAGGAGGCAGCGCACAAGCATTGACAGTCAGGTCCTCAGGGCAATCAACACCCAAAAGAGGAGGGAACAATGCCAACGTGGGTGAAGCAAAGGTGCCACACTCATGCAACGGTCGTGTTGCCACATGGGGCAAGTCCCCAGCAGGAACAAAATGAACTGCGTGGGGAGAAAAACCCATGGAAGCACCAGCAGCCCCCAAGAAAGAAGATCCGCTGAGGAGCGCAGTAGGAGAAGAGCTCACCACAGGGGAACACAAGTCGTAGCAACTATGGGAGAAGCGCGCCCAGGAGACCTAGCAACCGCGAGGGAAAACACAGGAACATTCAAAACCTGCGAGGCGGAATAGACATTGAGGAGCGAGAGAGCCATGTTGCCATTGTATTGTAACTATGTTTAGATTACTAACTAAAATATTAATTTGATTTAATGTTTCCCATGTACACTTATGTTGTGGTTTGATATTGTCTATGTTTTATGTGTTTCCCCTTTTTGTAATTGCAAAGATCTAAAGTGTACACGATATTCTCCTCAAAGATTAGTTTCAGAATTTTTCCTATATGCTTTTATTCCATTTATAATTCTCTTGTAGGATCATATCCTCTTCTTTTAATGCTCACAATTAAATTATGTATCTCAACAATAGTTTCCCCTTTGAAACATTTGTAAATTTATTATTTTCCAGGTTGCAATACTAGATGACAAGTGTCAATCATCCAAGTGAGATGGGCCTTGTCATTTAGTTATAAGAAGAAGTTTCATAAATGATACAAAGAGTTAGAATTTTTTCTATAATGAGGGTATAAGTGATCCAACATATTTTTATCCAATAGAGAAGCAACCTAAATCTTTATATAATAAAGTGTTTTTATTTTATATGTATACATTCACTCAGAAAATTACTACGATACAAGTTTTTAAGGTTTATGATAATTTTCTCCAATATTTGGTTAGTCTTTTTTTACGAGATAGACATAAGTTTTAGACATATATTTGCTTCATTTGTGCTCTTATTTGATTAGTATTCACCCTAGATTTCTTAAGCAAATTTCAAATGTAATATGCAAAATAATTCATTTAAGAATTGGATTAACAAGTTGTGAAGTCTTTTAATGAATGTAAATGCTTTCCAATGTTTTTTAAGAAAAATCCTAATCCTTTCTAAAACAAATTCCTACATGCTATATTGATTTAGTCAAATTACCTCTTGACTCCATTGCACAAGAATAGGTAAAAAATTGCATGTCTCTAATCTCGTACCCTACATTTTAAATGAAAAATCTATTGAGTTGTAATTTAATCTTATTTATTGCACCCGCATATTACTTAGTTACAAAGAATGTGTTTAAATAATAAGTTATATTTTTTCTTCCCAATGCATATGAATTCTTGTTTTTAGTTTCCACATATTTTAGATCTATTTGTTAATGACTAGGATAGTGAGAATTCATGATAAATTAATTGGATTTATCATTCTATTATGAAGGTCTAGTCAATTAACAAGTTATCCTAGAATACTTGATAAAAATTTATTAGGCATTTTACTCTATCATGAGGTTTTGAATTAATTTTAATAAGTTTTCTATGGGATTTTATGGGAACATTCTCCTAAACCTTCCTAATTTTAGTGTAGTGGAGAGAAGCATGTTAATGTAAATAGAATCATTGTCAAACTAGATAGCCAATCACTTTTCTAGTAAATGGCCTGTTCACACCTAATTTAATTTTTCTGGTTATTTTATGTCTTTATCTCACCTCATGTAGTTGAGAGACGTGCCCTCACTTTGTGAAACACCCATTGCATTCATGTTTGACTCTTGCTCATGAAAATACTTGTCAAGTGAGCCCACTTGTGTTCCATCCTTGCACAGTTAGTCATAGTTTGAGTCCTACCTTCCTACTCATCTACCTTGCCTATATACAAGGTTCCTCATTGTATTTATACACTATTTGTGTCATATGATAGATTACCCTATTGTGTTTATCATTTCACTAGTGCAAGTTAGTTTTCATACTTTTAGATTCTTGGCTTACTCCAACACGATATTAAAGTCATGATTGCATGTTCCTTCCCGCATCAACGTGATTCTTACACAAAGCCTTATCATCAGAACATCATAGAACCAAATGAACACCACCATCATATTTAAAAGACTCGGAAAATGGAAAATACCTTTTTTATATCAAATTTATATCATTTTCAATTGCTACATCTGAAAACCCCCATCTGCCATTAATCATCCTTTGTAAAAAAAAATGACCTTTTTAATTGATCTTTTTGCAAACAAATTGTGGCCTATCCGGCCTATTCTGCAGGTTGGTAGTCTTGACGTTTAAATCAGAGTGCATATTCATTGGCCTATCCAACCTATTTAGAGGATTTCAACTTGTATTGTAGGATTATTTTGGTGTTTTGGGGCTTTCATTTATGCAAGGTTTTATTGCATCTTCTTGGTTTTGACCAATCATTGGTCCTCTGAGCTGTAGATAAGGCCTATTCTCCACACCTGCGTAGACCCTCCTTTACACCATGGCACCTAAAACTCTTGAGGAAGTTGATATAAGTTGTGGTCTCTATCATTTGAGTGCACCATACACATACCCGCGACCTTACTAAGAATACCTACCCTCTAAACTTCTTTTCTGCACATCAAAGGCTCATTAACTAGTGTCCCCAAATTTTGGTCAAATCTCCATAATTCACACCACCTACTCTTCCAACTCCAATATAAGTGGTAGTAGTCAAATCACCTTCAAACAACATAGATTTCCAACAAAGACGACTCATTCTTCAAATTTTGGTGCCACATGCCTGTTATATATAGTGACATCCTGCTGTGGATTCTTTTACAAACGCCCTCCTCCACCAATGCCACTAAAATTCTTTGACAAATTTTCTATGAAGACTTGTGAATGCATGAAAGGATCTTACCTCTGCAACACTCCTTGATGTGGATAATTCATTGATAGTGCTCGCTTTTTCTAGATCCATCAAATTTTATGTATCTTTTCATTGATAGTGCTCGCTTTTCGTGTGGAAGTCATATTTCATGTATTTGAATGAGATTGAGGTTCTTGATGGATAATTCAAATACATCGATTCCTTCTTAACAAGTCTACATTTCTTTAGATTAATCAACTTCTAAAAAACTCATCGGATATGCAACCAGTGCTCTTCCAATGTCTTACTGAGAATAAAAATTTCATCCAAATGAACAATAACAAAAAAAAAATTCAAAAATTCTTTCAATACTTCATTTATAAGTTGCATAAATATGATTAATGTATTGGTTAGTCTAATTGGCATAGTCTTGAAGGCTATTTTCCACCTGTCTTCTTCCTTGATATGTATATGGTGATATGTTCTCTTCAAATGTATGTTGATGAAGTACTTGGATCCACTTAGGAAATCCATAACGTGATACACTCTTGGCAATGGAAATCTATACTTGATTATGATCTTATTGATGGTTCAGGAATCAATACATATTCTCTAGTCTCCATTCATTTTTGGTGCTAGTACTGCAGATAGATTTAGGTTTATTTTGATCAATTATTTCTTCAATCGGTATTGAACTTGTCTCTTTAGTTCTTCATTCTTTGAAGGAGTCATCTAATGGGTTTCCTTGTTTAGTAAACTAGACCTTGACATTAAGTTCATTTGGTGAATTATCTTTCTCATTGGTGGCAATCATAAACTCATCTAAAAGATTTTTCTTCTTTATCAACTCTAGGAATCAATACTTAAAACACATATATCAACTTCATACCACTAACCAAACATAGTCTTGCATTACTACATAGCTTCTCTTCCACCTGCTTCAAGGGCTTCAACTTTAGGCTAGCTCCATCCTTAGTTACAAAAAATATGTTAGCATGACCATGGTGTATTGCATGTTGATGAGATTATTATGGCCTCACAAGCATCCATAAGCATGACACCACATAGTACTTCATCATGGTAATTCCCAATACTAAATTTTTCTAAGCATTTTCCATTGACCAAAGCTTTATGGTCCCTCCACAACAATGAAGTCTAATTAAAATATGGATATTTTCTCCTCTCCAACCATGATTTGTTAACAATATCCTTTAAAACAAGATTATCAATGCTACCATTATTAATGATAACATTACAAAATTTATGTTCACACTTGCACCTTGTGTGAAATAAAATCTTCCTTTGAATTGGCTCTTTCTCCTCATTCAATAAGGCTCTCCTTGTGACAAGAACTTATCCTCTTTTTCCATCTTCAAAATGCTTATATTCAACGTCTTCATCTACATGTGTAGCTTGTGCATTATCTTTAGGTTTTCTATTTGTCTTTCCTTGATGTTGTACAAACTCATATTTTCAATTTCCTACTTATCCACATTGGAAACAAATTCAATGGAAACCTCCTCTCCATGTCCTCTCCTAGGTCTTCCTCTTTCTCTTTGCTCGCCAATATTTTGGTCATGAGGGTAGTAGGCATTATCTCCTTTTCAGTTCTAATTGGTACTAGCTTCTTCATTCTTCTTTTGATTGTTTTTTTTACCTCCATCGGATCTTTTACCAATATTTCCACCATGGCCCCTTCCTTTTTGTTTTCTTTCAAATAGTTTGCTTATCTTCTCTTCTACCTTCATGGCAAACCGATAAACATCTTCTATGGTATTTGTTCTGACCATAATGATCTCCTCTTGGATACTCAATCTCAACCTGTTAATCTAATTAGCTACCTTCCCCTTGTTAACTTTAGAATGGACTATTTTAATTGTGACCTTGTAAAACTCCTTTGTGTTCCCAACATCTAATCCCATCATATCATATTTCTCTTTCCTCTTCAAATAATTTATAGTTTTACCTCCTTTGACCAAAAATTGGTATGAACTTTTAGTTTGGTCTTTGTAAATTTAGCTTATTTGGGATCTTCAATATATCCATACTTGAAATAATCTTCCATATCATTTATCCAATCAATTAATTCTTTTGGATTCATATTTCTAGAATAAGTAGGAACTTCAATCTTTGGCCTTTTTCCAATCTTAGAAATCACCCTCAGTTCAACCTTGAGATATCCTGCAACCTCTTTCTTCTTCAAACTACTCTTCTAATTAGCTTTAGCTTTACTTTCACATTCTTCTTTTCTTCTAACATCCAATCCTCTACATGTATCCTCTTGGAGTGTAGTAATTTTCCTTTGTAGGGCTACATAGCTATCATCTTTCCCAATTTTTCTCCCATCACCAAGATTTATTTGTAAAGAAATCTTGATATCCTATTTACCACTTGACCCACAACAACAAGTCTTGGTGCAAATTGCCTCACATTTGGAGATATGTCTACATGCTCAAGAATTCTCACTTTCATACCACTTAATAAAGGATTCTCCCCCTCAAACACAATCACATACAAACAACTAGAATTTCAAGGAGCGCAAGATAGAAAATTGTGCAATTTTATTATTTCCTTCAATAAATAAATAAATAATATAGTAGAAATATGTCAAGATATAGATAATCAAGTCCTCAATAGGTTTTAGCTTTTGTAGATTATTCCTTCATTTCTAGATCATTACTACAACTCTATATTCACCCATCTCACTCCACTATTGAAAAAGATCAAAAAATGGTCACAAATAACCCTTTGACATTCAAGAAATTTAAAAAAAAAAAAAAAATTCCGCCACAAATACCTCAACTTCAAGGAGCCTTAAATTTTGATCTCAACACTTGATTGAGCCCATTTTTTCTAAACTAAAGAAATCATAGTGCTCTACAACATATTTGTTCTAGTCGTGAATCAACCAATTTCGACCATAGTCCCATTCAATCAATTAAAGGTCCAAAATTCAAGTTAAATATTTTTATAAGATTTTTTAGCATTGAAATTTAAATATCTCACTATTTTCAAATGAGCTTTGCTTAATATTTCATACATATATTATTTTATAATTTTGAAGCTCTGGGTGAATTTTTAGGTCCATACATGCTCAAATTCAAATTTTAAAAATAGAAACCATTGCTATTTTTAACCATCTTTGAAAATTGAAAGTATGAAGTTGTTCTCCAAAATTGTCAAAGAAATCAACTTCAAAAATATTCACCAAACCAAAAATAAATCTAAATCAAATATATATTTTGGGTGATGTGAGATTTTCCTTACATCTTGCATGCTCCTACATTACATTCACAACATAAAAACACCTTGTATGACATGTATATTAAAATCCTCACAAAGGGTGAAGCATCATCATACAACATTTTATAGAGAAATAATTATTTTCCTAGTATTTCCTTCTTATCATGATTATGGATGGTAAAATTTAGTTTAAATTTGTGATGACTTATAGTTACATAATAGAAACTACTCATTACATATCTTTTATATATTTTGTGTATCTTCATAGAGAATACTTGCAAAAGGATAAACTCATACAATGAGATCTAGGGGGTCTAGTACTTTATATTGACCTCAATATCCTTTTAGTCCTAATACAAATTTTGTATGCTTGTTTGTGTGCTTCTCTATGTTAAGATATGAATCATGATAGGATTTGTACATCAAAGGTTAAAAAATTGTAATTATAAACTATTTATATCTCTACAAATTCTTATTTAGTTTTGGGTCCATTTTTAGAGAATGATTAATACAACTACATATCGAGCAATGATACAACCATGTGTGATGAAGGGTTAATTCCTAGATCTTTTGTCTATCCCCGTTTATGTACATTCTCAAGTAATTGATCTCATCTCCTCTATTTTTACACAACACTCCATACATGTCAAATTTATTATATCCCCATATATGGGCATTCATTCTCTCGATTGTTCCATTGTCCTAGGTTGATCCTACAGCTACAGAACTGACCCTCAAAACTAAGAAACAAATTTATTTTTTAACACTCTTTCACATTTTTTTTCCTATCATGATTAGTCTCAATATACATTTTGTGTGATTTATTGATCTATAATTATTTTTAGAGCCATTTAAATGGCATTCATTTATCATTTCATCACATCCAATCTTTATTTGATTATCATTCATTTATTATTATATGAACATTTTTATTAGAGCACTAAATGAATCTAAGCATATATCATTGTTCTAGTACATTTGTGCAACTAGAGAGCACTATATTCTCTTGTTGCGTGACTATAAAGTTAATCTAATTAAGGAGTTTGACCTAGGAGAAGATGGATCTTGTAATCTCATGAACTCTCTAATGTATTTTTAAATGCCATCATTTTTTGTGAGAAAAATAATTGACAAATTAGAAAGTAGTAATTTGCACTACACCAAAGAAAATAAATGTGTTAGATATTACATATATGCCCACAAAAAAATTAATGTTGACAAAACAAGCATTTTTTAATTTGTTGATAGTTTTATGTATCTTTTCATGTTATATTTTGACTATTATATAAAATTGCATACCTATATTTTAAATAATCTACCTAAAGTACCTAGATAGATATCAATTTTAAAAATAAAACTAAAGTAGAGAAAGTAATCCTTATCTAGTAGGACCATTTGCTCTTTTTCTTAAAAAATCAAGATAAAGATCACATGAATCCCATAAAAATAATATAAAAAATCCATCTTCCAAACAATTAGCAAAATAATAAAAATGAAAAAAAAAATTAACTATTTTTGAAAACTATGCTCTTGTTCTAATTTTTTTGCTTTTTTTGCTCCTTTTGTTTAAAAAACAAGATAAAGATCGTATACACACCAAATCTAGTAAAAGTAAAATAAAGAATCTGTCTTCCAAACAATCAAAAAAATAATTAAAAAAATAAAAATAAATTTAACCATTTTTAAAAAACAATGTTTTTGCACTCCACTTTTTGTTTTCAATGCTTTCAAATCTTCAAAAAAGTAGAACACGCCACCGTTTGTTTTTCTTACATGAATGAGAAAGCTTGTTGTCATTGTAGAATCCACCCCTATGACATCCAAAAATATAAGACCTTGAAAAAAAATTAAGTAAACTATTTTGATATTAAAAAAACCAAAAACAAAATATATTTTTCAAATTCCTAAAAGAAACAAATTCTATATAAAAATCATTCTTCCACATCATTCCTACAACTAAATATCTCAGACACCTCATATCTAATTTCTTAACGTATTCAATCATAAACACATACAATAGAGAATGATTAATACAACTACATATCGATCAATGATACAACCACGTGTGATGAAGGGTTAATTCTTAGATCTTTTGTCTATCCCCATTTATGTACATTTTCAAGTAGTTGATCTCATCTCATCTATTTTTACACTACACTCCATACATGTCAAATTTATTATATCCCCATATATTGCCATTAATTCTCTTGATTATTCCATTATCCTAGGCTGATCCTACAACTACATAATTGACCCTCAAACTAAGAAACAAATTTATTTTTTAACACTCTTTCACATTTTTTTTCCTACCGCGATTAGTCTCAATATACATTTTGTGTGATCTATTGATCTATAATTATTTTTAGAGCCATTTAAATGGCATTCATTTATCATTTCATCACATCTAATCTTTATTTGATTATCATTCATTTATTATTCTATGAACATTTTTATTAGAGCACTAAATGATTAGAGCACTAAATGAATCTAAGCCTATATCATTGTTCTAGTGCATTTGTGCAACTACAGAGAACTATATTTTCTTGTTGTGTGACTATAAAGTTAATCTAATTGAGGAGTTTGGCCTAGGAGAACATGGATCTTGTAATCTCATGAAGTCTCTAATGTATTTTTAAATGCCATCATTTTTTGTGAGAAAAATAACTGACAAATTAGAAAGTAGTAATTTGCACTATACCAAAGAAAATAAATGTGTTAGATATTACATATATGCCCACAAAACAATTAATGCTAACAAAACAAGCATTTTTAAATTGTTGATATTTTTATGTATTTTTTCATGTTATATTTTGGCTATTATATAAACTAGCATACCTATATTTTAAAATTCTACCTAAAGTATCTAGATAGATATCAAATTTTAAAAATAAAACTAAAGTACATAAAGTAATCCTTACCTAGTAGAACCATTTGCTCTTTTTCTTTAAAAAACAAGATAAAGATCACATGAATCCCATAAAAATAATATAAAAAATCTGTCTTCCAAACAATTAGCAAAATAATAAAAATGAAAAAAAAAAAAATTATTTAAAAACAATGCTTTTATTCTAAATTTTTTGTTGTTTTTCCTCTTTTTGTTTAAAAAACAAGATAAAGATCGTATGCACAACAAATCTCGTAAAAAGTTATAAGTCCGAGGATGATATGGATGCCACAAAGGGCTCAAAGTCTTCTAAACTAGATACCAATGCCCCTGACTCTAAGACCATAAAGGAATACCAATGCCCCTGACTCTGAGACCGTAAAGGAAGATAATAAGAAAACCTCCCCTTCTTCTGCCACTTCCCCCCTGCATAATCAGATCTCTGAGAAAGATGGGAGGAAGTCTGAGGGTGGTTAGACTGTTGTTGAAGGTGGAGAGGAGGAGGTGGTGCATTGTGCGGGGTGTAAAGCTATCTTCGAGGACCTGAACGGTGTGAAGAAGAAGCTGGACTATTTGGATTCCCATGTCAGCAAAATTGCAAAATTTGCCATTAAAGTCATGCACTCCTCGGCCACTACAATGTGCCTGCTGCACCAAGAAAAAGTGAACCAGGGTGGGTTGGAAGGTGACACCACGAAGGAACTATTTGAATTCCTTGTTGAAGATTGGACCGGGCTGCTGCTCTCCCAGCACATGGGAGCTAGAAAAAATGATTAATGGGTGTTGCTTTCCTTTTTTGTTCTAGTTTTTGTTTCAGGATCGACTGGATCCTTGTTAAGTTTAATTTCTTTATCAACCCTATGAGGCTTGTTAAGACTCTTTTTACTTTCTTTAGTTATTATAGTCTGAACAATATGCTTACCTCTAAGGATAGATGGTTTAAGGTTAGTTTCTTTTTGGTTATCTTCCAGTTTAAGTTGCTATATGGACGGGATTGTTATCAATCTTGGGTTATTCTATAGTTGCAGGTGGTTTATGTTTTTGATGATTAAGATAGGGATTGGCTGACTGTCGTTTGGCAGCTGTGTGTGTGTGTGTGTGTTGGTTAAGCTCTCTCTGGGGCTTGTTGTGTATTCCGGATCAGCCCCCTTGTTTTGGCTGCTTTATTATCAAAAGCAAATCTCATAAAAGTAAAGTAAAGAATTTGTCTTCCAAACAATCAGAAAAATAATAATAATAATTAAAAAAAAAAAAAAAACCATTTTTAAAAAACAATGTTTTTGCACTGCACTTTTTGTTTTCAATGCTTTCAAATCTTCAAAAAAGTAGAACACGTCAGACTTGCCGTTTGTTTTTCTTGCATGAATGAGGAAGCTTGTTGTCATTGTAGAATCCACCCCTACGACATAATAACCCAAAAATATAAGACCTTTAAAAAAAATTAAGTAAACTATTTTGATATTAAAAAAACCAAAAACAAAATATTGTTTTCAAATTCCTAAAAAAAACAAATTCGATATAAAAATCATTCTCCCACATCATTCCTAAAATTAAATATCTCAAAAGACACCTCCTATCTAATTTCTTGACTTATTCAATCATTCAATATTCATATATACGTAACTTTCAAACTTTATTATCTCAATTAATCTACATATTTATTTATTATATTAATTAATCAATCAATCTATGTAACACTTTAATGTCAAGTCATTTTCCTTTGCAAGACTATTATTATTATTATTTATTTACAAAAACTATTGTTTCTCCAAATTTTTGAAAAAATTAAAGACAGGTTGGTGGGCATTGACAAAGATGTCAATTTAATACATAATTAGGTGTGTAAAATATGAATTTGTGGACATCCTTTTCTTAGGAGATGTTATTTTTTGATGTAATGTGATGAGTCCATATATCACGATCATGTTGTGCCACCTACTTGTCGGCCTTTATACATGAAATTTCACATGAACGGTTGCTTTGGCCCCCATCCCCATATGACCCATCGCTGAAATTCACACCCACAATATATATAGGTGAATCTATAAATACAATCACACTAAAGTTAAATAGAATATATCTCTCATTCATTTCGGGAAAAGATGGTGGTTAGGCCTTGACAATGAGAGGGTATGGAATGGTTGGCTTGTGGAAATAGACTTTTTGTGATGCTCTCTAAAGTGAATGAGAGAGACTATGTGGATTTGAACCTCTTAACACTCTTAAACTGGAGTTGTTTTATAGTGGGAAAATAAAGGAATAAAGGGCTTTTGTTTACTTTTCACTTTTATAAAGGTATGGGTGATTTATAATTATTTTTAAGTAGATGAGGTCATATACAGGTGTATTATAATTATAGATGAGTTGGTGTACAATTAAGTGTAGATAAGATGATAGTATTTGGATGGATGTGTTTATAGAATTAAGGTGGAAAATAATTGTGTAGAAGTATGTGTCGATAGGGATGGGTAAAAGCTAGAGATTAAGTGGGTATCTCTGTGAAAGATTACATCAGTTGTTTATATGTGTGTGAGAAAATATTTACTCAAAATGATCATATGAATTAAATTAAAAATGGCATGGGCATGCTAATTTCATCATTACATTTTGTCTCCACATTAAGGTGTGTTTGATCCTTAAATGATCACGCATCTCAAAATGTGTAGCACTCACAAACATACATGTAAAGTAAATATTTAGACATTGAATGATATTGATGCAAAAGCATCCCTGGTTCTTGGCAATCTTGCATCAACCAAAAACATTTCTTTCAATTTGTTCCCTGTTTTGCAATTTCAACATTTATTTTTTTGTTTCTTTGCATTTCCTCATCGGATCTTGTGGAGCTGGATTTTGATTGTGGACATGTTCATCTACCTTATCCTATTTCCACAAGACATTTGGATCTTTTTTCGGCAAGTTATTGCTTCCGAAATCTGAGACAATTTTCTGGCTTGGAACATCGGAACTCCTTTGACCTATTTGTTGGACATTGCTGCTGCTAGGATATGTTGTTGTCATTGATGTCAACATATTCTTGCTCCGATGATTGCAGATTGGTTTATTGTGATCATGGTTTGGTGTATGGAGTATCTTTAGTATCATTATATTCTTCTGTACTGGTGTTGGTGATCTAGGAAGCTTAATTGATGATATCAAATGATCTGGTTTTTGCATTTTTTTTTATCAGTGCTTTGTAGAGTTCAGTATTTCCTTTGGTATATTCCGGTGTGATTAGATCTTGATCTGAGAATTTGGGATATTTCTTAAGATGGTCTTGTGTATCTTCATTTCAGATGGATCGTGATTTGGTGCTCCGCAAGTTTCTTTTTTTGTGACAGTTTCTGCTATTTGAGTGTTCTTGAGTTCCAAACGTTGATAGATGAAGAATTGATAAGTGGTGTTGGTACAGCTATTTCTGATGATTCTAACATGCTTGTTGGTATTTCCTAATCATGTCCTATTTGTTTTCATGATCCACAGTTATTGTTGTGCGAGTTCTTGGTGACTTTGCTAAACCGGTGGTGTTCTTCGTGTTATGCGATTTTTCCTGGTGGTGTAGCGTGTTGCGGTTGATCTTGACGTGATTTTCGGTGGTGTTGCATGCTTGGAGACTTGAATTAGGTCCATGTTATGTCATGTATATCATTATATTGGTCCGATGGTCGATCTTTGTATCATGTGATGTAATTTTGTAATTGTGAATTGAGGGTTTAGCCGACCTTGTTGTCAAGGTTGATGAATTGTATAAATAGGTGAAATAATCATGTAAATTAGGTGTCATGGTTGTGTCTGCATTATCAGAGAGTGGTGTATGTGCGATCAAGTGATTCATCCTTTAGCATTGTGATTGAGCAGAGATTGGTGTTGCAAAGTAGATAATTGTGCTTAATCAGAACTGTCATTAGGCATTTGGAGATGTTATTATTGCAGTTCATTCCTTCCAGATTGTAGTCTGAATGTTGTTGTAAGTCAGTGAGACTTTCCTGAGGGTTGTAGTCTTTCGGGTCATTATCTTTTGAGCAGTGAGCTCTAGGCAGTGTGCCTGAATGCATGTGCATTCCCCATTGTAATATTTTCACATACTACTGCAGAGTATCATCTATTGTGGGTAGGTTCCCACCGTGGTTTTTCCCTTAACCGGGTTTTCCATATCAAAATCTTGGTGTTGTGTGTTGTGCTATCAATTTTATTATCTCTATTACTGATGTAGTTTATCAAATCTATTTTTGTGATTAAGTTTGTAGATCTAGTGAAAACTAATTCACCCTCGCCTCTCAGTTTTCCCTCATTGTTGTTGCCAACACTATTTTCTATTGGCGAATCTTGCAGATCACTTTCGTGACTTGCAGAGCTTCAGTTCATGTTCCTTGGCGTGTGGCCGACCTTCCCTTATGTCTGCACTTCATCCTATGGATTTTCCGGATGAATCTCTTTGGCGGAGGCTAACCTTGTTGTTTTACACGTTACATCTTGGGCCAATGCGGATCATTTCGGATCATATAAATCAATGTAATTAAGCATTTAGAATCAAGTTTTAGAAGATAGAGGATAAAATCTGAAGGTTAGGAGGTCCGAAGTTGGATCACATGCTTGCTTGAGTCGGATATTGTTTTTTGAGCATTATGTAATCAGGCCTACGAGCCGAATCTAGTAAGCCCACATGTTGCCAACAGATTGTAATTGATTTTCCATGATATAATAAAGTTTTTTCTGCATTGCCTCCATCACTATTGTGTTGTTTCTGTTGTGTAACTCTTGTTGCACGGTTCAGACTGTTCTCTTTGTGGACTTACTCCTGCCATGACTGCACCATATATGATAGAGGGTCCATATTAAGTAATGGATCTTGTAAGGTGATATGAAACAACCACATAAAACAATGGAATCACTCTATGTGCATGATACTATACACTCTTCTCTATAGCTTGTGTACCTAACACACAACTCTCATTGTCATCACACATATGCCACCACAAATGATTCCATGCATTATTCATCATGTGCTTATGTGTGTGACCAAGCATAATCCCATGAAAGCCACCTAGTGACTTCAATAGTTTGACACATAGACACATTGAAACCATCTGACATAATGCTCAATAGATGGTCCAAAGTAGATAATTATAACTTATTTTCCTTTTTAGTAACTATATTACACTTTATTTTGATTTTATGAAAATGAGGCATGATAGATTTATAATGGGACAAAGGAAATAAGGTTTGCAACCGCATTATAGAAATTAAACCTCATTCCAACTAAGATACCACACAAAGATGTGATTGTCAAAATATGTGAGGAGTAACACGATAAATTAAGATTGACAAATGTTGTTGAGGATGAGATCATTGAACATGAGAAAGAGAAAAGGTTCTTATAGAGTAAAGAATTTAGAGCTAGAGTGAGAACCAACACAAAAATATAAATCAAGTTTACAGATATCATATGGAAGAAACTAAAAGGAATAATCATAAAAGGGTATCATATATCCCCTTGAAGAACCATGCCACTAATGATTACAAATAATTTTATACAAGTAATGAAATTATAAATTAAATTAGAAGAAAAGGGGTCTATTTTTTTTGCAAGGAATCATGGGATAAGTCATTGGTTCCTTTATAAGGAACAAGTGCACTTAAGGTAATTTTGGATAAACACTTAGAGTTGGATGAATCTAAAAAAAGTGTGGTTGTAGAAGGTCAAGTATTTATTGAAAAGCCCAAAAAATAAATAAGTACAACTGACACAAAGCTGGAAGTAAGAGAGAGGAAGAAAACTGTCAATTATGGAAAGGACAACCATAAGTTACAAAAAAAATAGTAATAAATATTAAAAATGAATACATAAATCTCTTGTATGAGGATACAAAACATCCTATCCAAGAATAAGAAATGGTAAGGGAAACTGTCTTTTGTAAATAATATTTTTTTTATGAGTTAAAAAAATATGATGGTTGAGAATGAAGAAGAGTCAAGCAAATATGATTAAAAAAATCATATTAGCTACTAAATGTGTCATACACAAAGGACTCAAAAGCAAAGTTATTGCAAGACACACAAAGGTTGAAGACTTTTATAAGTTTATTTTATTTATTTTTGTTACCGAGACTATCCTCATGACCCATCTTGATGCCCATTTTGAGGCTAGACTAATCCCTTGGGGTGTGGGTAAGGGCATGTGAATTACACACACCATATAAACACCAGGTTCAAAGAGTCGAACTCAAGACCAATGGGGATAAAAACCATTGCCCAAGCCAACTCTCCTACCCATCGTGAGTTTTTATGAGTTCAATTTTATGGCTAATAATAGAGCCATCATTATATGTGGCCAAGTATATTGTTATTTCTATTGGTGAGTCTCTATAGATTCATAAAATTGGGGAGCTTAAGTCTAATTATGGAGGAAAGAATGTGTGGATAAAGAGAAGCTTGGTGGTGTGGGACTTGCATACTAACTAATTAAATGGGTGGTTAATAAATAGAAAATTCCAACATGCAAAAGAGTTAGTTGATAGTCAAAACATTGATGCTTGAGTATCAATGGTGTAGTTCCCAATGGAAAAATAAAAATTTGAAGATCTAGAACCTTCCTAGGATGGATAACTCAATTGAAGCACATGATAAATCAATACTATTAGAAGTACATCAACTAAATTGAAGAATAAAACAAGGAATGACATCTTACTAATATTTCATGGAGGCCTATAAAGCTACATTAATGGAAAGAACAACTTCTAGCAACAAAATAGAGATAGGTAGAAGTTCTAATTGAGTTGGTCAATGTGAAAAGGCTCATTGAAGAGATAATTATAATTTTTGGGAAGGCCTAGATGATAAATGAAGTGAATATTGTTGGGAATAAGCATATGATCACTCTTGGAAATCTATAGGTAGTGAAAAATTAAATAAGAATATATGCAGTTTATTAAATATGAGTATATGATCATCAAAATCACAAAGATGACCCTAAAAAATTTGGAGGAAAGGGAGGAAAGGTTTGATAAACCCACCTCTAATTTTGAAGTGTTGGAATATGAAGTTAATTTCAATATTATTCCAATAGTGATGAATAGTCAAGACTGAGTAGGTCACTAGTGTTATTCCAATAATGATGAATAGATGACATGGGGTGCCACAATATTGTCTTAGTTTTTTACCTATTGTAGTTATTTGAAGGACCAAAATTTAAATTGAAGGCTTAATGGTTAAGGTTTGTAGGAGGATTGGTTGGAGCCCCCTGCCATGTTGAAGGTGTTCATCGAAGGCATCTCATGCCAAAAGCATTCTTTGATGAGGATGAATTTATTTTTTTGTGGGATTTACTATTTTTAGCATTTTGCCATTTGTTTGATATGTAGTTGCTTGGGTTATGCTTTCTATTTTTGTAAAGTTGTCTTCAATTGGGACTTTGCAACTCAGATGCTATATGGTATGTGAATGTTAAAGTACTTTTTTTTTCCTTATGGTAAGGGGTATTTATTTTTCGTATGCATATTATTTAAGGTTGCTTAGGTTATTAGGAGTAGTTAATATGAGGACACGTGGAAAAAAAATTGGCTACATGTGTAACTCTCTCCCTCACATGGGTAGTTTTTGATTAAGGTAAAAATAGGTTTTGAAGGGGCCCCAAAACCCTTTACAAGTGGAACTTAATCAAAAAAAGAGACAAGAAACAAAAAGGAACAGACCATCAAAAAGCCAGTAGAAAACCAAAGAAAACCGACAAATGCCCCACAAAGCCAACAAAGCCAACCAGACTCCAGAAGAGAAACTAGTTGATTTTTTCCAGGGCATTCTCCAGGGTGTTGCTAATTCCATGAAGCTCTTTAATGTTATCCCTAAGATTAGGGAGATCCTTTGGAGAAGCAGCCACAACTGTCTTGACACTAGCCCTAGTCCTCTTCGCAGCACCACCAACCGGAGTAGCTTCACTGCTACCAATTTGGATAGTCTCTTCATCCATGTCAAGTTCCACTACCGGTTTAGGAGAGCTGGTATGATTAAAGACCTTAGCAATATCCTCCAAGTTTTTAGTGACAACTGATAGGATGCTCAGGATAATGCCCAACAGATTTTTCATCACCTCTCTCCCTTCTTCCAGCGAATTAACCTTCTCCTCCATATTCTGCTTCCATTTTATCTGATCTTTGTCATCATCCTCCCTCTTCTCATTCGTATTTTTCCCCTTTTTTCCAGGTTCTTCAGGAGTTCGTAGGTCCATCTGTCATAATCCAGTCTCACCTCAGTGAGTTTTTTGAGGTTATCCAAGAATAACCCTTTACCTGCACTTTCCTTATCCTCACTTACCCTGTCCTTAGTCAAGTCCTTCTCAGAATCCTTGTTCATTTCCCTCTTGGAATTCACATCAGTTTCCTCATTATCCTTGAAATCCACATCCTCCATTGGATGGTTGTTGTCCTTACCAGGGCAATCACTGTGGATAGGGCTTTCTTTACCAGACTTATTATCACCACTTTCTTCCTCATTACCCAACTCCTCATCATTCCAACTGTCTTCACCATTGGAGTCCTCCATCTCCATTTCGCTACTTTCCTTTTCAATTTCCTCCATTTCCTTTCCAAGGGCACTTTTTCTTTTTTTGCTAGAGGACGCCTTCTCCTTGCTGGAGTCACCCCCCTCCATCTTTCTCTTTCCCTAAGAGGTAGATATCCTCTTGTTTTCTAGCAGGGCGAGGGTTTTACAGTGCTCATAATTGAGTAGCAAAAGCTTGCAATGGAGAACTGGACTAGAAGGATTTTTACTGTGTTTATTGAGGGACATGGAAAGGGACCTAAAAAGGTAGTAGGGTAGGGACACCTTTTTGTCATGTCTGAAATGGTTTAAAAGAACAAAGTGGTAGGTGTGGGTCGTGGAGAAACAACCCTCAACTGTGATGTATTCCATTATTGCATTCAGAACCCAGCTCCAGAGTTTCTTGATATTAGTAGCTTCATAGTAACCCCCTGTGGCTTTGCCAATTCTGACCCTCTCTTTCTCTTTCTGCGAGAACAGATTAACCATGTTGTTGGAGACTTTGAGGTCTCGAAAGAAATTAAGCCCAGTGTGGGCATGCTAGTCACTGTAGCTATGAGCCCAGCATCTAACTTGAACTTAACCCCATAGATTTTAAAGAACCCATTAGACCAATTTTCAGAAATCTTGGAAACAGCGAGATTTACCCTACCTTTATCATAGTCCATGAGCTTCTCCATAAAGCTTGTGAGAGATCCTTTTTCCAGTTTCACCCACACTTTCGGCATCACTTTCCAAGTCAACGTATTGTCTGGTTCCTCCCTCCTTAAGTCTCCACCCATCTTCAGATTCAGATTATCAACTCTATTTCTCTGCAAACTAAGCCCTTCTTTCCCGTTGTTACTCGAGATTTTGAACTGGGTGACCCACAAAGCTTGCGGCGAATTATTAAAGATTATTGGGGATCTACCGCTTTGCCAAGTAATAATGACCTTTCCATCAAGGCATAAAATATTCATATTCCCTGTCATGATTATGCGGTCCTTCTCTCCTCATATATCGATCCTTTCTAAGGAGCTCTTTAATGTTTAAATTGAGATCTTCCCCATGCTAGATCATTTGGGAGTCAGAATTAACCCCTATGTTTGCTAGACAGTCCGCCACACTATTTTTCTCTCTAAAGGCATGTTGAATAATTATTTCTTTGAAACTTGCAATGATCTCCCTAGCTTTTATGATAATATTTTCAATTGACCATGATGGCTCCGACTCCCCCTTCAAACACTTAATAATATTAAGTGAATCTCCCGCGAGCCATAATTTATCATTATTAAAACTTTTGGCTATAATTAAAGTGTTTAGGGTAGCTAAGGCTTTGACAAAATGACTTGTTTGATTTCCCAATGGACCAGCCACCGCCATTAAGCAACTTCCAGCAAAATTCCTGACAATGCCCCCGTATCCAGCTTTACTCGGATTCCCCTTAGAGGCCCCATCAAAGTTAGCCTTAATCCACCCTTAAGGAGGAAAACACCAAATGAGACCTTCTCTTCCTTTCTCCTTGCTAGTAGAAGTGGTAGAGAGGTTCCACCTATCTTTGAAGTCTTTTTTAGCAGCTGATCCATAATCAGTGCCATAGATGCATTCAAATATACTCCTATAAATTTTATCTGCCACCACTTCAGGAATAGCCCTCTTATCCCTAAAAATTTTATTGTTACGCTCTTTGCAGATATTCTAAATAACAATCGACAGAGTAAGTCTCCAAGTCTCCACAATCTTAGGATTAGAATTAGGGCAGTGCCATTGGTGCCAGGATTCCCCAAGGGAGTTCGGGAAAACCCAACTCAAGTTCCACCTGCTTAAGATGATTTTCCAAAGATCCTGACTAAAAGTGCACTGATTAAGAATATGGCAAGCCATCTCTTCTTCCCTGCAACAAAGAGAACACCTGTTAGGAAAAACAAAACCTCTCTTTTGAAGGTTGTCCAGGGTTAAAACCTTGTTTTGGATGAAAATCCAAAAGAAGATATTAACCTTAGGAACTAACTTCTTGTTCCAGACTTTAGCCTAGATAGGAGTTTCTTCCACAGATTTATTATGAATAGCCACAACTGAGGAAACAAAATATTTCACATCTGGGGTTTCCCTCCATATCAATCTGTCATCTTTGTTGTCTCTAGGAACTTTAGCTAAGTGAGCAATCTGAAGGAACTTGAGCCCCAGACACTGCTGGCTAAAATTGATCCAGTTCCCATTTCTCTAGTAATCTCTGACCAGCTCACCAAACCTACTATTGAACCAGACTAGCTCACCAAACCTACTATTGAACCAATCTTTCCAATCTTTAAGGATTGGAACTTCCTCCAGGGGTTTGTCCAAAATCCATCTATCTTCCCAAAATCTTATTCTCCTCCCATCCCCAAGGTTCCAAGTTCGACCAGCAGCAACCCAACTTTTAGTAGATTGAACAACATTCCATATAGCCGAACCTTCAACAATAAAAGAATCATCTAGGAATTCTTCCTCAGAAGGTTGCATATAGAGATATTTGTTTTTCCAGATTGAGTTCCATTCTCTTTCCTCCCCTTTCATTCTCCATATTTGTTTGGCTAATAAAGCTTTATTCATAGTACCAATATTCCTTAAGCCCAACCCACCTGAGGCCTTAGGGGAACATATTTTATCCCAGGCAATAAGGGGAATTCTATTTTTGACTTCCACCCCCGACCAAAGAAACTTTTTTTGGATTCTTTCAATGGCTTCCACGAATTTTGTGGGGATTTTGAACAAACTGAGAGCATAAATAGGAAGGTTTTGGAGAGTGGCTTTAAGCAGAGTAATTTTTCCCACTTGACTAAGGATAGCCCCTTTCCAACCAGCAAGTTTTGAGTTAAGTGTGTCCACCAGCTTATTCCAGAAGGAATCCTCAGGCTTGAAACACAGAGGAAGCCCCAGATAAGTAGAGGGAAGCTCAGAAATTTTGCAGCCAAGAATTCTTTCAATCCTTAGTTGCCTTTGGACCGGGGTATTGATGAAGAATAGAGAACTTTTATCCCAATTAATTTTTTGACTAGAGACAGATTCATAAGTATTCGGGACATTCTTCATATTTTTAGCTTCCAGAATGGTAGCTTCCCCCATAGTGATAGAATCATCAATGAATTGTTCATGAGAACATGCAACATTGGAAGAAGATGGTTTCAGACCCCTAAGATTGCCATCTTCCACATTTTTAAGAATAAATCTACCCAGGCATTCAGCGGGAATAGTAAACAAGATAGGGGATATGGGGTCCCCCTGTCTAAGGCCTCTAGAGCTTTTGAAAAAACTAAACGAGGAACCATTGACTATAATAGCTGAGGAGGAAGTTTCCATAAGTTGAGAGCAGAGCTAAATAACTTTGTCACCAAAACCAAATGCTGCCATGTCTAACTTTAGGAAGAAACCCTGGTTATTTGCCACTTTCAGGGAGTGGATATTTTCATGAATGGATATTATGGAATCCAGAATCTGTCTACCGAGGACAAAGATAATTCTTGGAAGAATTTTCAACAACCTGGAAGTCAGAACCTTGGATAAAATCTTGTACACAAAGTTACATAGACTAATGGGTCTAAACTTGTTGAGAGAATCAACACTAGGGATCTTCGGGATAAGGATAATGAAGGTGGCATTCAGTTCCTTTAGGAGCCTTCTAGAGCCAAAGAATTCTGTAACACCATTGTAGATGTCAGCCTCCACAATGTGCCAAAAATTTTGGAAGAAAAACATTGGAAAATCGTCTGGTCCAGGGGATTTATCACCCTAAAAAGAGAACACCGCCTTTTTGATTTCCTGATTATAGGTAATAAGGGATAAAAGGTTGTTATCTATATCAGTCAGGATAGAAGGAATAGCTTGTAAAAGGGTGTTTTGATTGCTGATATCCAGGTTATGCACTTCTCCCAGCAGGGTGCTAAAATACTCAAGAGCTTCCTTTCTAATATCATTATCCTCTATGAAGATTCCTTTATTACAGGATAATCTAGATATCCTATTAGCCGCCTTGTGCTTAAGAGCAGTTAAGTGAAAAAATCGGGTATTTTTATTACCTTCCTTCAAGAACAAGGCTCTTGATCTTTGTCTCCAGAACATCTCTTCATTAGTGATACGTCACATGGGTAGTTGAGTTACACACCTTGTTTTGGTTTATTGTGCCACCTCACATACTATTCAATCATTTCCTAAGTGGGTTATGGGATAGTTGGGTTTCTCACCCTCTTTTGGCTTTATGTGCCACCTTTGATAACTCCTTTCCTATTTTCATGTAACGAGGTTGTGTCACATATTTTGGCATTTTACCAAGTAGGTAAAACCTCCCACTTTTTATGGGGAGTAGGATTTAATGCACCCCTTAGATGTATATGTCCTTATTTTGCTATATAATTGACACTCTACTCTCACCTTCACTAGTTCAGTGATAGCTTAGTGAGAGTATTGAGAGTCTTCTCAAATTTCTCTTTATTTGTCTCTATTTTTCTCTTATTTCAGGTTTATCTTCATTTATCCATTTTGATCTTTGATCATCCATTGTTGGGATTTGAATGTAATATACAGCTAAATTCGGATATTGGCTTGGTTCTTGCTTCTCATTGAATATAATATGGTCTCAAAGTCGTGTTTTCTAGTATAACTCATTATGTTTCTTATTTTTTTAAAGAGATTTAGATGATTAAATAGCTAATATTTTCCATAAAATAAAGTATGCTCTTCTCATGCATTCTCCTGTGACCAAGAGAATCAAAATAGTTTAAAGGAAAAATAAGCTTCTAGTTAATCTGTTTTGCATATATATGTGTTCCTGTGGGATTGGGTTGATTACAGATTTTTGGTAACATTGGAGGCTTCTTTTAACAATTCTATAGTGTTCAGAAGGCTTGTGAAAGTCAAAAGTGACTTTTGTTTCACCAAAATCAAAGTTAAAAATTCAAAAATCTTTGCTAGAGTAGTTTTCATTTTGGCTTCAAAATTCCAACTTCTACTCTTTTGCAAGAAAAACGATTTCCGTGTTTGGTTTCCAAGGTTGTAAAACTATCTTGATATGTCTTACATTTTTCAAAACTTGATTTTGAATCAAGCACAAGCTATTTTTTACTAATAGATTTAGCAACTCTTTTTAAAAGTGCATAACTTTTGCCTCGGGTGTCAATTTTTTCCAAATGAGTACTTGACAAAAAGCTAGAAATGAGCAGTTGCTATCCAAGTAGGTATCATTAATATATTCTATAATTTTCCATTAATTATTGTAGTTTGAAACTTTTTCTTTTTCCCTCTTCAATAGGTCATATCTTTCACCTTGAAACTCCTTTTTTTAAAAAAAAAACGAATAGGCATTAGAAATGTATTAAAGAGTATTATACATATATAAGGCTATTTTTTAAATATTTTTTATCAAATTTTTTTGTATAATTTTTTTTAATTGTAGCCATTGAAGGCGTAGAAAGAATTGTAATATGATAAAAGACCTTGTAAACACACTAATTGTAGTCACATAAATCTGTCCACTTAATTAAATGAATACTTAGTATTTATTTGATTATTTAACCATCAATTAATGAATTAATTAAATTAATATTTAATTAATTCATCTTAACCCTCTTCTCCTATTAATTAAATAAATTATTCAATTTATTTGATTTAATTCACTTAACCAAATTCAGACCATTAATTAAATAAATAAATCATATTTATTTAATTAAATCTTCTCTCACATTTAAATAAATTAATATTTATTTAAATTCCCCCAAAATCCCACCTCTCGCATTTAAATAAATTAATAATTTATTTAAATCACCTTTATCCTCCACCCACTTGTATTTTCCACCAAATGCAAGTTGCACAACTATTTTAAATAAATCATTTATTTAAATCACCTTTATCCTCCACCCACTTGTATTTTCCTACAAATGCAAGTTGCACAACTATTTTAAATAAATCATTGATTTAAATCACCTTTATCCTCCACCCACTTGCATCAACTATTTTAAATAAATTATTTATTTAAAATCCTATTTATCCTCACCCACTTGAAACCTTTAATGGTTTCCCTTAGTATTCAAACTTGATGGCTTTAAAGTCTTCAAACTTGATGGCTTCCTTCTATAGTCTTCTTAAGACTTTAATGGTTTTCCTTAAAGTCTTCAAGCCTTTAATGGTTTCCCTCAAAGTCTTCAAGCATTTTAATGCTTTATCTTCATTTTTCTCATTTAAATAACTTAATATTTATTTGAATATTTATCCAAATGCAAATTACACCATTTAATTGAAATAAATGATTTTATTTTAATTGAAAATACCAAAATTTCTTCCACTTGCATTTTCCTACAAAATCCACTTGCATGCCTAAACCCCTTCTAGAATTTTCTAATCACTTCTAAATAACCTAACCCCTTCTCTAAACTTTGTCACATTCCTAAGCAAAAGGGAAGTCACTTCTCAAACCTTCAAAGTCTTTGATAACCATTAAAGGCTTTCAACCTTCAACCACTAAATGGCTCAAAGTCTTTGATAACCATTGAAGGCTTTCAACCTTCAACCACTTAATCCCCAAAGTCTCCAATAACCATTAATGGTTACCTCAAACCCTCCCACATGGTTAAAACATTTGTTTTGACTCAACCTCTACCCAACCCAAAGGTCTCATCAGGCCATTAATGCTTTGACCATGATTATCTCTTAAACATTTGCACAAAGGTTTATCCTTGGATTAACTCTTAATCCAGTGGGTAATCTTAATTTGGACTTGACCCTTAGCCTCTAGATAACCATGAGGTTTTCTCAGGCCTTTAATGCCTCCAACCTCTTCTCTCAACCCAATCTTATGTTGACACTTGTCACCATTTTATTGGTGCCAATTGTGCACATGGATCCCCAACTTTCAAACTTGGCCCTTGATTAAACCATTCAATCTTAACCCTTCATTTCCCCATTTCTTCTATAAATAGAACCCTTCTCCTCAAGCAAAAAAAGGAAGCATTAGAGTATTGTTGTTATACTGACATTACCATAGAGCTTTTTCATAGCATCACTATCTACACTTGCATAGCATTTGCTTATCATATTCAACCATCTTGAATCTCCATATGGCATCCATGGCTAGTGCTAAAAGCTGAGAGCTACACTCATTTGGGACTTGGAGAGGAGAGGAACAAGGGAGGAGCAACTATGAGCATCTTGATTAGCTATTTTATTCTATGTTTATATGCTTTCTATTTCATGCTTAATAACTCTCTTGATATGCCTGTTTAGGATAATCTTTTGTTGCTAACACTAACGTTTGTTTCTTGTGCTCTTGTGTGTGTTGTCATCAAATAGATTTTCTAATCCTTTTTGCAGAGCATCATTTGGTGAACCCGACGTGAATCGAAGAGCAATCATTTTGAAGACTACTAACTTTTGAATGTTTTAATTGACACACAGGTCATTCTCTTGCATTTTTGTTCTCAATTTAGCACCTTCACAAATTGATACTTTAGCGCCATTGTCTATATTGTTGCTCTTTCGTATTAAATAGCACTTCTGTTTTCACACAGAGTAGAGCTATTGTAACAGAGAGTTGTAAGAAAATTTCTTGTAACCGAAAACCAAAAATTTTAGGCTTGTAGAAGCCCACCAAAACATGCGGATTTTTCTAACTAATTATCTTTTGTGCAGGTTTTAACTAACCCCTACAATAGCATTATTTTTAGCAATTTTAGCTTAGGAAATAAATTTGTTCATATTTCTAACTTCGTCTTTCAAGTTAGGATAAAATAAATTCATTTTCCTTTTGGGTTAAAATCAACTACACATTCATTTGGAGTTTTAAAAAGAACCACATCTTTCATTTAGAGCTCTAAAAAGAATCACATTTGTTCAAAGTTAAAAAGAATCACAAAAACAAACACGCAAATTTATTTTTTTGCAAAGTTAGGAACAAATTCTCTTGGTGCTTAAAATCAACAAGGCAAATTTTATTTCTTGCATCAAGCTAAAACTCACAATCCACACTTCCATTTTTGGTGCAAATAAAATTCACAATCAACTTGTTTCATTTCTACAACAATTTTACTTCATGCAAATGCGTTTTTCATTAAGTTAACCAGAATTTTCAAATTCTAATTTACTCAAACAATTGCCTTTGAAAATTAAAAAGAACATCATGATTGTTGGAGCAACATCTCCAAATAGATAGAAAATCATTGCGATGACAAGTTAAAAGGAACAAATGAATTTTGTGTTTGGCACACTTGTGCAAAAGAGTTGGTCGAGTGGTCCTACTTCTAACACACACTATCCTCTCCCTTGGCTCTCGTGGTCCTAGGTGCAAGAGAAAAGTGTTAGTAACACTCAAAAATTTTATCTTTTTAAGAGAGGCCTGCCAAGGGATCGATACTCTTGGGAACGACCTCGAGCGGTAAATCCTTCGAGCCGCTATAGAAATCAGGTGTGAGCGAAAGCTGTAGCCTTGGGTATAGCTGTTCCTACAGTGTAACTGGCCGAAAGGACAAATGGGACCCACCACCAGTTACAAGGCTCTTAAGTGAGTCACTGGAGAATGAACTTATGTCCAAAAACATCGAACATGACTAAACACCTTTAAGTAGTAGCCCACCCGTTCTATTGATTGAGGATATTTGCGATATAATTTAGTGCAAGAGCATAGATGGTTTTGCTCCCAAGATACTCACCATACATATTTCCTTGAGTAGAAACATAGCTTTTTGAAAAGTCACTTGTGGCTTGATAAAAGTGGTGACTCCCCCATCATAGGGATCATCTATTTGTTATGCTCGTGCAAGACTTAGTATATCACATCCTTACCTGCCACGGCGGGATTCATAAGGTATGTAGTACCAAAGTCGAAGAAATATCAAGATGTGGGCTAAATTTATCACAACTGGCCATTTGACCTTAGGGATAAAAAGTGTCTGAAGTGTGTTCGTTTTACAGACCAAGTGCAAATTGAGCCGACTTCAGGCTTTGGAAATACACCTTAAAATACATCTAAAGGAAATGTCATATACAAGTCCAAGGATTGGGTTAATCTAGACCCATACTCATTTGTGCCTTTTAGGCAACATTCTAGTGTTTGTGTGCTTGCTTTGTTTTCTTGTCAAAGGAAAAATTAGAAAATCACTTCCCAAAAACAAAGTATTCATCCAACCAAACATCTATCAAAACAACCAAAAACATCAAAAACAAAGTGCAAACAACAAAAAAATCAAACCTTTATGACCATTCTTCACATCTTGCGAAAGAAGAAGCGTCATCAGAATATCAACTTGAAAAGAAGACCATTGAGCTCAAAGGCTTTGATAAAAAGGAGGAAATTCTTCTATATAAATAGACAAATCTTTGTCTCACATAGAGTCTTTCTGCATCACATGCGTCTCTACCTTCAAGGAAAAACAAACGAATTTGATTCCGAATCATTGAACCACAGAGCTTTTATGCAATATAGAGCTCTAAGTTATCACAAAAACCAAGGAGGAAAGATTAATCCCAACTTCTTCCCAAACGTCTGTATCACATACAACACAGCTCAAGAAATACCACCAACACCCGAAAGGGAAGAGGTAGAGTTTGTCCCATTTGTAACACAAAGTTTTTATTGAAGTTGAAAACATTTCATCCATTATCTCACTCATACATCATCACTTCATCATCAATCCATTCCAACTCTCAAAACATTAAGAGGTTCTTGCTCCAAGTTCTCTTTTTAGATATTGCTTGAATCAAATGCATCACATCACTTTTTAGATTGTTTCTACATCTAGGATAAGCTCATCCTAAGAGACACATCTACGTAGGTTAAAACTAGTTCATGAGTGAATCCTCTCATTACTAGGTAGTTAAATTTGTAACACATCTCAGATTTCTCTACACCTTATCACATCCAACCTTATCAAAACAAGCAAGCAATTCAAAGAAGGAATTTCGGTTACATCTACCTTAAAAGTGCTAGAGATTTACATGCAACACAAATCACCAACCATCAATCTTTCATTTCATCAAACAACTCATCATCATCTTCAATCAACTTCAACAAAAGCTTGCAAGCAAAATGGCTCAAACCCGATCACAGTCCAGGCAACGAGAAATAGAAAGGGAAGAAGAAGAAGAGGAAAATCTCAATGAATTTCAAAAAGCACTTGGAGGAAATGCAGATGACGAAAACCCAAGTACTCCCACTCCTGCAACAATGGAAAGGGCTCAGCATAACCCTCTCTTTAACAGACTTTTTGACGAAATACTCAGGAGCAATGCAGATGCTCACTTCTTAAGACTCACTCAAGAAGGAGCAAAACTCCCCTTTGACTTTGATCTTGCCCAATTAAGACAAGCATCAGAAAGACAAAGTCGCCATGAAGAGGAAAGAGGTAGAGATCCCATCAGATATAACATTCCTCGAGGTAACCCACCACCTCCTCCTCCAAATGAAATGGAGATGTTGCGGCAACAAGTCAAGAATCTCGCCCAACAGCTTCATAGTGGTGTCAAGACTAACCAATTCTCACTCAATGACATTTGTCCCTATCCTTTTGATAGGAATCTTTACATGCCACCATTTCCACGAGGATTCGAAACACCCAAATTTGAAAAATATAGAGGAAAGGGGGATCCCCGCGATCATGTCCGAGAATTTCATTCCGCTTGTCTCGAAGTAGCATATGAAGACAGATACCTAATGCACCTTTTTCTCCAAAGCTTGGGAGGAACAACCACATCATGGTTTTCCCGACTACCAGGTGGCATTAGAACATTTGAGGAACTTATCCAAAAATTCCTCGCTCATAACTCTCATAACATTGAACGCGACATCACCATGGCTGATCTGTGCAACACCAAACAAAAACCAGGTGAACTATTCTCAGTATTCCTACAACGATGGTGCCAAATGTCTAGCAGATGTTCTCTTCAGTTACCTAAATGAGAACTAGTGGAAATATTCATTTCCAACTTAAACGAAGAAATGGAATTTCACCTGGATGTCAAAGACATAGACTCTTTTAATGATATGATCACCAAGGGTTTAAAATGTGAACGGGCACTCATCAAGAAAGGACTCATCAAAATCTTTAATGAACCAAAAGATGGTCCTCACCCGCACTTCAATAGTGATAAACCAAGCTTCTGGAATAAAAACAAGAATATCGTCAACGATGGGGTTGTGGATGCCCGAACTATCCAAAACGCACAACCTGTGGTTCGGTTTGCAGGACAAAATCCTCCACCTCAAAACAACACAAATGTTCCTTCTAATCAAGGTTGCATCACATCTCATGATGAACCTAGACCTCGTCAACAAAAATAGAAACGCACATACACTCCCTTAGGGGAACCCATTGAAACAGTGTTGCGACAACTCCTCTCTCAAAATTTGGTCACTCTACCTAAGCTATCAAACTATGAGCCTCAAGTCAAACCGGCATGGTGGAGAGATACTGAACATTATGAATTCCATCAAGGAAGAGGGCACAAGACAAGTAATTGTCACCGATTGAAAGATCTCATTCAGGATCTTATTGATCGAGGAGAAATTGAAATTGAAGGACATGACCCAAAAACAACCAATAATGATCATCTGATGTTCAAAAATCCACTTCCATCACAAGATCAAAGGGGTCCTTCCATTTCCAGGCGAGGCACTAATACCACAGATTATACGCAGGCTGCATACAATTACACTGTAAATCATCTGTATGATGCCAATGAACAAGTTGCAACTATAACCTTCAAAAATCCCAACTCAAATTGCAATGTTGTTACACGCCGCGGCAAAGTTACCATAAAGGCAGCTCCACAAGGCACCACCTCCATCCCAAAGTAGTACAACCTTGTGGAACAATTAGACAAAACCCCTGTGCTTATATCCATTTTAGAGCTTTTGCGCCTCTCGCCATCTCATAAAACTATCTTGGATCAAGCACTCCAAGAGGCGTCAGTCCCTGCAAATCTGAATACAGACGAATTTCAAGCCATGGTTGCAAGTCTGAAGTCATCACCTTGTCTCACTTTTTCCGAAAGTGATAACTCTTCCTTCCAGCAACCTCATAACGCCTCACTCCACATCGAAGGATTTATTAACCAACATAGGATCAAGCGAGTCTTGATAGATAATAGAGCAGGCCTGAATATTTGTACATTACAGTTGGTCACAGCATTGGGATATGTAGTAGAATTAGTGGATCCTCGCAAGAAGATCACAATCAAAGCCTATGACGACGCAGAGCGTTCATCCAAAGGAGCTGTGGTACTACCAATCCGAGTGGGCCCCGTGGTAAAGCACATCATTTGTCAGGTTCTGGACCTTCCTCTGCCATACAATCTATTGTTAGGACGACCTTGGATACATGCCATGCAAGCCGTTCCATCTACCTGCCATCAATGTATCAAGTTCCCACATAACAGTGTAGAGATCACAATCTTGGGCGATGCAAATCCCTTTGCATTTTGCCATAATATCAGCCATCAACCAGAGATTACCATTCCCAATAATAGAGAAGCCATTTCCTCCACATCCTATATAAGTCCCGCCTCTCTTGCCAGTTCAAACACCACTATACCAAAGCAAGAAAAGCTTAAGATGAAACTAGTAGAGGAAGGTCCTGGGGAATACAACTTGAGTCAACTCTTTTGTGTGGGACAAATGCCCACTTCTCCTAGAACACATGGTAAACCACAGCAGGTACTCCAGCAACCACTAGTCACGCCAGCATGTGCTTTAACACCTTTCATCCCTGGAAAGAGTCAAGAAGAAGAAACCCAAGATGAGGACCTGGCGGAATGGATCTATAAAGATCTCATCACCACTGATAAACCACGAGTTACACTTCCTATAGAACAGTATGGCAAAGGTCTCCTCATTATGCAAAGAATGGGGTATGATGGTCAAAGTGCTTTGGGATATTGCAAACAAGGACGACATGAACCCCTGCTGCCGGAATTCAAGCCCAAAGGTAATACAGGCCTCGACTTTGAAAAAGAGATCTTTCCTAAACTCAAGTTCAAAGGAAAACCCAACAAACCATTATGTCAGCCTACTGCAAAAAGGACACCTTTCATTATCAAAGCAGCATCAAGCACCATCACAACTGCCCCATCGAAGCTCAAAATCCCAACACCACTGTCTACAATACCAATCATCCCACCAATCAAACCAGTAATCCCATTCGCAGCAGCCATTACATCCATAGTACCATTAGCAGCAGCCACTGTATCAAAGCCTGCAGCAGCATCTATGGCACCAGCAGAAGCAACTGAGTCAACACTACCGATACTCCCCGTATTGGATTCCTTAATCCCCATCGACCTTCCTGCAGCACCGATCATTTCATCTACAAAGGTACATCAACCAATCACACCTGCAGTATTTAACTCAAAGGACATCCCAGTATGGTATAGTAATCGGATGCAGGAAAGTGACTCAGAGACCGACTCACATGAGTGGGAATTTGATTCTGTATAGCTTAACACTTCAGATGAGGAAGACACATCACCACCTCCACCACGCAAAGATATCCCTATTTACGGAGAAGCACAGATAAAGACCACTTGGGTTCCTGAACTGGAAACATCTTCCACAGACCCTACGTCTCATCCTACGCCTGATTCTGACAAGGAGAGTACCATCAACGACCTTCACCATAACGTCTTAACCCTCACTGATACATCTAGTGCACTTAACCTAATCGATGAAGTAATGCCCATTATCGACCCTGAACTCATCGAATGGAACCAACCTAATCCCCCATGTCTTGACCTCTTCCAAAATGATGAGGCCATCATTGAATTTTTGGAATTAAGGGATAACCTACCAAGTGGGGATCACAAAGCTGGATTTGCCATAGAACTTAATAGCGCAGCATACTTCGGGGCGGATGCCAAACCTTTCAGCTGCAAAAATATAACAATAAAACATGGATCTTCCAGTGAAAACCACACTGTGGCACTGTTTGATCTGACAAAAGTAAAAAGAAAGAGCGTATCCAATGGTGAAAACCTCTCTGAGTGCCTGAGGATGAAGGGTTTGACATTCTCCCTGATAGTACACAATAGGAACGATCAACGATTCTCATCGAGGAAACCAAAGAATACAATGTGGGGACTCCTGAAAATCCTCATCTCATACATCTGGCATCTCTTCTCACTCTAGAGGAACAACCTAAATTTATAGAGTTCTTCCAGAAGCGTCAGATCAACTTTGCATGGTCATATGAAGACATGCTTGGGCTTGATCCTGATTTAGTCATGCATCACCTCACAGTAGCAGAAGGAGCCAAACCTGTCAAGCAGAAGCTTCGTAAGATGCATCCTCAGATTGCAGTGCTAGTCAAAACAGAACTCAAGAAACTCCTAGATGTTGGCTTCATTAGGCCAATTGATTATGCAGAATGGATCTCCAATATTGTGCCTGTCGGCAAACCAAAAGGGGGCATCTGCATTTGTACTGACTTTAGAGATCTGAATAAAGCCTGTCCTAAGGATGACTTCCCCCTTCCAAATATCAACATCATAGTGGATCTAACAGCAGGACATGCCATGCTTTCACTCATGGATGGTTTTTCAGGATACAATCAGATAAAGATCGCACCAGAAGATCAACATAAGACCGCCTTCACATGTCCATGGGGCACATATTGCTGGAATGTAATGCCCTTCAGTCTCAAAAATGCAGGAGCAACCTATCAAAGAGCAATGACCACCATCTTCCATGACATGATGCATACTATAATGGAAGATTATGTGGATGACTTACTAGCAAAATCACTCACCAGAGAAGGGCATCTCCACATCTTAGATAAAATCTTTGATAGACTGGAACAATACCATGTTCGACTCAACCCAAAGAAATGTGTCTTTGGAGTAACCTCCGGGAAACTTCTAGGATACATTGTCTCAAGCAAAGGTATTGAGGTCGATCCAGCAAAGGTAAAAGCAATCATGGACATGCCACCTCCAAAGAATATCAGACAGCTAAGGACATTACAAGGGCGACTTCAATCCATCCGAAGATTCATTTCACAATTGGCCGATAAGTGTCACCCATTTACACATCTGCTACACAAGAAAATCCGCTTTTAGTGGGATGCCCGATGCCAGCAAGCATTTCAGACACTTAAAGACTATCTCATGAATCCACCATTGTTGATGCCACCAGATCCAAGTAGACCATTGTTACTCTATATCTCGGCAACAAATACAACATTAGGTGTATTACTGGCACAACATAATGCAGAAGGAAAAGAGTGTGCTATTTACTACATCTCTCGCACACTGGTAGGCTATGAACTCAATTACACACCCATTGAGCGAGCTTGCCTAGCAGTAATCTTAGCAGCCACAAAATTGAGGCACTATCTGTTGACACACAAGGTACAACTCATTGCAAAGACTGATCCACTCAAGTATTTACTCAGTAAAGCAGCATTGACAAGCCGCTTGGCCAAATGGGTGATGATTCTAAGTGAATTTGACATCGAGTATGTAGACCGTAAAGCTATCAAAGGTCAAGTTATTGCAGATCAGTCGGTCGATGCACCTCTCATAGGCGATCATCCTCTTATTTCCAATTTTCCAGACGAAGAGATATTCATGATCACAAGAACACAACCATGGAAACTCTACTTTGATGGCTCGTACACTAGGCATGGCTCGGGGGAAGGCATTCTGTTTATCACACCCCAAGGTGACAGCATCCCGAAGTCTTACAGGCTCACATTTCCATGTACCAACAACATAGCAGAGTATGAGGCCTTGATCACAGGACTTAGGTTAGCCGTATAATGGAAATTACAAGAACTACAAGTATATGGCGATTCCCAACTAGTCATTCAACAAGCAACAGATGAATATCAGACCAAAGATGATACACTCATGCCATATAAGCAAATGGTGGACACTCTAAAGACATCATTTACTACTATCACTTTTGAGCAGATACCACGAGATCAGAATCGAGCTGCAGACGCTATGGCTACCATTGCATCTCTCCTAGATCTTCCACAGAATTCAACACGCTACGAGTTCTTGGTAGAACAGCTTTGGATCCCTGCTTATGATACCCCTGAATCCGAGATGATATGTCACCTTGTTGGTTCTGAATCCCCATGGTACGGTGAGTTCTACACCTATCTCCGCGATCACACCCTTCCTCCCAACCAATCAAATAACCAACGTAAAACCTTCATTCGCCAAACTGCTCGATATACCATTATTGCCAAAACCCTATACCGACGCAGTCTTGATGGTACTCTCCTTCGATGTCTAGAACAAGATGAGATAACAAAGGCTTTGGAAGAGGTACATGAAGGAATTTGCGAGACTCATTCAAGTGGTCCATCACTAGCCAAGAAACTCCTGCGAGCTGGATATTATTGGCCATCTATGGAAAAAGATTCCTACTACTTTGTCAGGAAGTACAAGAAATGCCAAGTTCATGGCGACCTGATACATGCACCAGCTCAGGAACTGCAACCAATCACGACACCATGGCCTTTTTGTCAATGGGGCCTTGACCTTGTGGGTAAGATTCATCCATCTTCATCCAATGGCCACAAATTCATTATTACTGCCACCGAATATTTCACAAAGTGGATCGAAGCTGTTCCACTTACCCAAGTCACTGACAAGCAGATCACCTCATTCATCCTCAACTACATCATCTGCCGGTATGGTGTGCCCATGTCCATCATCACAGATAACGGTCTTCCTTTCAAAAATCAGGATGTCCATGAACTTTGTGAGAAATTTCATATCCAACACCGCTTTTCCACTCCCTATTACCCACAAGGCAATGGTCAGGCCGAAGCATCAAATAAAAACATATAAAGAATCCTCAAGAAGACAGTCAATAATGCCGGCTATGATTGGCATGTTCAATTAAATCCAGCACTATGGGCATATCGAACTAGCATTCGAACCCCTACAGGTGCAACTCCTTATTCATTGGTCTATGGTGCAGAAGCTATCTTGCCTATTAAGGTCGAGATACCATCATTACGGGTTTCCTTGCACAATCTCATCGATGATGAAGCATACAGAGTCTCACATCTTCAGGACTTAGAGTTACTTGACGAGAAGCGACAAGCTGCATACAACCATCTCAAAGCCTATCAGCAGCGCATGAGCAGAAGCTACAATCACCAAGTTAGACCTCGTACATTTGAGGTAGGTGATCTTGTTCTACGAGAGAATCCTCGCAACCAACCAAACCGAGAACATCAGGGAAAGTTTGAATCAAACTGGCTGGGCCCATATGTTGTCACTGCTGTGTTCGGGTCCGGGGCATATCAGTTGGCTACATCAGAAGGAGAACCGCTTGCAGATCCAATCAACAACATGCACCTCAAACGGTTTTATACCTAAGTTGTACAGAGCATCAGGCTCCCCTACATACTAGAAAATACCAAAAACATTCAGAAAAATGTCTTGAAGAAAATACAAAAACATTCAAAAAAAGTAAAGAAAAATCATGCATCCAAATGGTGAACAACCACTCCGGTGGCACCTTGGGTAAGTATGGTGGTGAAAACCTAGCAAATAGGCGCCACTCGTAAAGGCTATGGCTCCATTGTCTTTCAGACTTGTTGCGATCACATCTACTTCATACATACATCCATCCATCCAAAAAACATGGCTTGTTATTCCTCTGCAATTATAATAGTACTCCATACATCTTGCATCCCGCTTTTTCATAGTCATGTCTAAAACTGGAGGCAATGCCTTTAACCTATTGATGGAAGTGGATTCTACATTATCTTATGATTCATTAAGTTCTTCATTCAAACAATCATCAAAAATCCAAAAACATTCAAAAATATCTCGCAAAAATACCAAAAACATTCAAAACAATTCAAAATCCAAAAACATCGACAAAACCATTGAAAAATCACACAAAAACATGGCAACACCTTGTACATACCCATCCATGCAGATACCAAAATAAACATTGACAAACTACTCACACAATGACCATTTACCAATCAACCACACAATCAACATCAACAATCAAACTGTCTTCAACAAGGATACATCCTTCCTTACCAAAACAAAGACAAAAGTGACGTTTTCTTTAACAAGAAAATTATGTTAAGCTATCAAATACTTGGTTGATTTGTGAGTACAATCATTCGTTTATCTGTATCAGGATCTTGCAGCATTGTTTTGTATCATTTGCGCATTATTTCCGATGAAGTTCTGGGGCATGTACTAATGGTGTCTACGTGGGAAGTTCACCAAGCTACGTGATCTTATGCAAAATGCAGTCATAGATCACTACGGCTTGCTGACTACAGCGTATACCTCGACCATATGAGCATGAACCATTACCAAGGATCCATATTCTTTATTCTTTATGTATATACTGTTTGTTTGCAGGTACAATGCTCTTTCTTTGGTTGCTCCTACCTCATCCAAACTGGATAAAGGTTTTATCTGTTATTACGGTATGCACTTGTCTCAAGATATGATCAGCCTAAGATCAAGGAGGATGATTCAAGTCATGCATGAAAGGAGATAATCCTTGCTTGTTCCGCAAACAATACTCAGGTCAACTTGATCCATTATATCAAGTTGCTTGTATTAACTTGCTATATCAAAATCCATGTAAGAAATACTCTGGTCATCTTGAATCTTTATGTCAAGTTGCTTGTATTTTCTTACAACATTTTAAAGCTCAATGATGAAAAATAAAGCACCATGGATCGTCATTCCATCTCATCTATATATATTGCATTTCGTTGCACTCCATCCATCCATACATTCATAAATAGCTGCATATCATTCATACATAGTAATGACAATGGATACTCTATTTTCCTCTTCTTCCATAGGAATGTAATAGGTCCTCCATTTCTTCTATTTAACATTGAACCCCCCCCCCACCCTCCCCATCTCAACAATCAGCATCACATACCCTACATCATGTCCCAATCAACCTAATCAAGCCACGTTCATCACCATCCATCTCTAAATAGAAGGGATTGTGTTTCCTATCCTAAGTCATCCAATAAGTCAAGAAAGTTACTCTATCTGCACAGATACATCGACTCGCACACACCTAAACTATCAACAGATACTCTGATCAAGTATCTTCGGGTCTCAACAGGTAATCGATTATGGCAATCCTAGACTACATCAGGCATTTATCATAATGACCTAGTCTCAACAGGGCTGCCATGATTCCCCACAACCATCCATCACACGCACACATTATCAATTGATCAAAACCAATCAAACACAATCACATCGGACAATTACATCAATTGTCTACGTCTCAACGAGTATTTTGCTTCATATACCTTGACTTCATCAGGCAATTATATCAATTGTCTAAGTCACATCAGGTCACTTTGATTCACTTACTCAGACTTTATCATGTCCAAGCGACCAACTGACATCAACTATCACGCTTTGACTTGACTGGGGCAATTAAACCAATTGCACCAGATTGTCCAACCAATTTTGATCAATTGTATAGCATCAATCCAAACCCCACACTACATCTGCTATGTATCTCTTGCATGACCTCAGGGTACTCGTTGGCTTGTTGTTTCTTCATATTCACTCCATTTTATCCCATTCTTTCATCACTAGTTCTAATTTCTTCTATTCTACCTCCCCTCCACTTTTCATTCTTTTTCGAGAGATCGCCCGATTTTTCCAAAAAAATTCGGCCCATCTCTCGAGGGGGCATACCACCCATTAAATTTACATTTTATGGGGCATTTCTTCACACCTATTTTTCTTTCTTTGAAACGACGCGATAAACTGCACCGTCTCAAAGAGGGGCAAATGTAGTCACATAAATCTATCCACTTAATTAAATGAATACTTAGTATTTATTTGATTATTTAACCATCAATTAATGAATTAATTAAATTAATATTTAATTAATTCATCTTAACCCTCTTCTCCTATTAATTAAATAAATTATTCAATTTATTTGATTTAATTCACTTAACCAAATTCAGACCATTAATTAAATAAATAAATCATATTTATTTAATTAAATCTTCCCCCACATTTAAATAAATTAATATTTATTTAAATTCCCCCAAAATCCCACCTCTCACATTTAAATAAATTAATAATTTATTTAAATCACCTTTATCCTCCACCCACTTGTATTTTCCACCAAATGCAAGTTGCACAACTATTTTAAATAAATCATTTATTTAAATCACATTTATCCTCCACCCACTTGTATTTTCCTACAAATGCAAGTTGCACAACTATTTTAAATAAATCATTTATTTAAATCACCTTTATCCTCCACCCGCTTGCATCAACTATTTTAAATAAATTATTTATTTAAAATCCTATTTATCCTCACCCACTTGAAACCTTTAATGGTTTCCCTTAAAGTATTCAAACTTGATGGCTTTAAAGTCTTCAAACTTGATGGCTTCCTTCTATAGTCTTCTTAAGACTTTAATGGTTTTCCTTAAAGTCTTCAAGCCTTTAATGGTTTCCCTCAAAGTCTTCAAGCATTTTAATGCTTTATCTTCATTTTTCTCATTTAAATAAATTAATATTTATTTGAATATTTATCCAAATGCAAATTACACCATTTAATTGAAATAAATGATTTTATTTTAATTGAAAATACCAAAATTTTTCCCACTTGCATTTTCCTACAAAATCCACTTGCATGCCTAAACCCCTTCTAGAATTTTCTAATCACTTCTAAATAACCTAACCCCTTCTCTAAACTTTGTCACATTCCTAAGCAAAAGGGAAGTCACTTCTCAAACCCTCAAAGTCTTTGATAACCATTAAAGGCTTTCAACCTTCAACCACTAAATGGCTCAAAGTCTTTGATAACCATTGAAGGCTTTCAACCTTCAACCACTTAATCCCCAAAGTCTCCAATAACCATTAATGGTTACCTCAAACCCTCCCACATGGTTAAAACATTTGTTTTGACTCAACCTCTACCCAACCCAAAGGTCTCATCAGGCCATTAATGCTTTGACCATGATTATCTCTTAAACATTTGCACAAAGGTTTATCCTTGGATTAACTCTTAATCCAGTGGGTAATCTTAATTTGGACTTGACCCTTAGCCTCTAGATAACCATGAGGTTTTCTCAGGCCTTTAATGCCTCCAACCTCTTCTCTCAACCCAATCTTATGTTGACATTTGTCACCATTTTATTGGTTCCAATTGTGCACATGGATCCCCAACTTTCAAACTTGGCCCTTGATTAAACCATTCAATCTTAACCCTTCATTTCCCCATTTCTTCTATAAATAGAACCCTTCTCCTCAAGCAAAAAAAGGAAGCATTAGAGTATTGTTGTTATACTGACATTAGCATAGAGCTTTTTCATAGCATCACTATCTACACTTGCATAGCATTTGCTTATCATATTCAACCATCTTGAATCTCCATATGGCATCCATGGCTAGTGCTAAAAGCTGAGAGCTACACTCATTTGGGACTTGGAGAGGAGAGGAACAAGGGAGGAGCAACTATGAGCATCTTGATTAGCTATTTTATTCTATGTTTATATGCTTTCTATTTCATGCTTAATATCTCTCTTGATATGCCTGTTTAGGATAATCTTTTGTTGCTAACACTAACGTTTGTTTTTTGTGCTCTTGTGTGTGTTGCCATCAAACAGATTTTCTAATCCTTTTTGCAGAGCATCACTAATTATAAAGTGTTGTAATATTTGGGAGGTTGATTTTTTGAGACTAATTGAAAAGGGGGGTGTCTTGTGTGTATTCTTTCTTGCACTATTTCCTCATTCTTTGCAATCTTATTTTTTGCTATCATGGATGCATCTACAGTTCACATTATAACACCATATAACTATTTTGAATGGAAATCTAAGATGATAATATATCTAAAAATACATGGATGTCATTGTGTTACAATAGGACCTGAAATTGAACCTCAAGATGATGTAGAAAAAGATAAAATGGGTTCTTGTGAACTTAATTCTCATGAGAGATGGGTTCTTGTGAACCACTACTTGTGAAACATGGGTAAATGAGTTTCACTCAAATACTACAAATTTGAATCTTGATAGAAATATCATAATTTGACTTTTTGTGGAAAATATCTCCTACTTGTCAAAGATGAAATGGTTTAACAAATGTGATGAAGCCTTGGGTACTCTATGTATGTTAGTCTCCCCTAGCATTCTTTTTCACGTTTTATCTGTCACTACATCAAATTAAGTGTGGACCACTTTGGAAAACCTCTTTGGTAAGTAGGATGAGCTAAGAGTTCATTGGTTGGAGAATAAACTCAGAGGGTTGAGTCAAACCAATTTTGACATTATACAAGACTTCTTCATAAAACTCAAATATGTCAGATTGCAATTGGAATATTGTGAAATCAAGAAGGATGATAAGAAATTATCTTAAGAATTATTTCTAAGCTTGGTCCTAACTATTCAATGTTTGTTTCTTCATTCTATGCTACAAAATGTGCCCTAGGTTCCACATTCAAAATGCCTTCTCTAGATGAATTTGTTGTAGAATTCACCAGCGAGCAAAATAAATTAGTTCAAATGGGTACAATAAAACCCTCTAAATCACATACCTTAGTTGTAAATCAAGGTACAAAAGAATAAAAAGGGTCTAGAGTAAGAAAGATAAGAAACAAAAGAACCAAGGAGAGAAAAAGAAGAAAGAACAAAAAATTACTACTTCAAAAGTAGATAACTCGACCTCTTCATCAAAAGGTGAACAATGAAGGAAAAGATAAAGTGTTCTTATTGTAGGAGGCCTAGCCATGGTGAACATAAGTGTTTAGAAAGAAACAAATGGATCGCCTTTCACATCTTCTAAAAAAAGAACAATATCAAGGTGCCGATTCAGTGAAATAAAGTTCATCAGAAGGATCTTCTAAAGACATGGACAAGAGTAAGGGAAAAGGAAAGGGTAAGGCCATAGTTGTTTTTGCATGATAACCAAATTCTTGGATCATTAACTTGGTTTCTTTGCATCACACAACTTCTTCAAAAGATGGTCACCTCTCTAGAGCCATGTTTTATTCCTACCATACTAATGGGTGATGACGGTCCTGTTGAAGTGCATTGGAGAGGGTCTTTTGATGTGGTTGAAGGAACGCTTGAGGATGTACTTTGTGTTCCATCTATGTCAACTAATCTCTTGTTTATTTATAAGATCATTCGTACTAGTTCTAGCAAGCAAGTTGAGGTCACACCAAATGTAGTGGTAATCAATGAAATGCATAATGGATCTATTGTTGTTGTGGGAAAAGCATATCATCAATCCAAATTGTACTAATTTTCTCACTTTGTTCCCGAGTCTCCTTAAATATTTTTACTCACTCATACAAATGAGGTGAGTTGTTTCCGGCATTAACAGTTTGACCACTTAAACTATTGTTACTTGCAATAACTTAGTCAATAGGACATGGTTCTAGGGTTTCCTTCAACTTGATGTTCTAATGGAGTTTACCAAAGATGCATTCTTGGTAAGCATCCTGGGCAGAAGTATGACAAAGGAAAAGCATGGAGAGCTACACAGCTATTGGAGTTGGTACACAATGAATTTTCAAGACCATTTCCACAACCATCTTTCAATAGGACCAAATAAATCTTGGCATTGATGGATGAATTTTCTAGATATACATGGGTTTGTTTTCTCAAACAAAAGTCTAAGGTATTTGAGAATTTTCTAGATTTCAAAGCTTTTATAGAGAAAAAATTTGGTAAGTTCATCAAGATTCTACATACAGATAATGGGGGTGAATATGTTAACAATCAGTTTGAACTATTTTGTGCTTTTGAAGGTATCAACATACAACACATAGTTTCATGCAGTCCTCAACAAAATAGTGGCATAGAATGCAAGAATAGGTCCTTGAAGGAAAGGGATAATTCTATGATTCACTCCAAGTCTTTGGCACCTTAGTATTGGGTAGATGCCAATAAATATTCATGTTAGATCCAGAACCAAGTTCATCACAAAGATATAAAGGGGATACTTTTGTTTCAAGCTTGGACTAATAAAAAACCCAATGTTAAGCACTTCAAATTGTTTGGTTCTCTTGGATTGGTCCACATTCCAACAAAGAAATATAAGGCTATGGATCTATAGAGCAAGCCTCACATATTTGTTGAGTATCCAAATGATGTCAAAGGGTATAGACTTCTCAATCCCACCACTTGATGACAACCATTTACATCCCATTTTATGCCACATTTCATGCACCTTCATAACCATTCCCGCATTCCATTTTCATTCTATTTTTATATCATTTAACCATTTTACGTTGCATATGATTTAATATATATGTCATATTTAACATAGTTTTGATATTAAATTATGGAAATTAATTCCTGATTATCCTTATTAATGAGCATTGTTGTTTTACGCCTTAGAAAATATATCTTGCAAATCTTCCTGACACCTTCAATGCACCTTCCTGTCACTTTCTAGCCAAGAACTTTAATATTTTACCTTTTGACCAACAACTTAATCTTTCCAAAATATAATGGCAACTTCCATGGTGGCGTTAGTTACTTGGTGACTGTGTACCAGGTTTGAATCAGAATAAGAACCCATGAATGGATATTGCTTTCTGTTGTCTATTTTTGTTCATTGTTATAACAAAATATCTTGTGAATGTGTGACTCTCTTTTAATCGCCACCTCGGCACTAGGATGTTGAACGAATTTGCGGTAAAGGATTTGCTGTATGGAGGAAATCAAAATATGTCATCTTCTATTCTTATCTGCAATTGTAACTAAAGTTGTTCTATTGTGTGATCAACACATACAATTTTGTGTGAGCCATTGTTTTATTGGTTTGTTGGCCATAGGCAAAAAACACCCCATTTATGTACATAGTTGTTAAGTTGCATATGTATAAGTATCATAATATGAGCTACAATAATAGATTTTGGTGAGCAGATTATTGTACACGAACTTCTGTATTATTTTTTGATAATAAAACCAATGTTGTTCTGATAAAACTAGCATAAGGAAGCCATTTCATTTTATCACCCGACGAACTAAGGAGACAGGGCCCACTTCTTGAGACATCTAGTGACTTCTATTAGTTTAGTAGTGTGTTTATTTCTATTCTTTCTCATTATTTGCAAGTGTGGCTGACAATTTATTTAAATTTTGTAATTGTTATAAGTTGTTGTTCCTATCACCAAGAAGTGACAGTTTTTGTCATTGGAGTTATTTTGATTTGTTGTAGTTTTATTGTTATAGGTTGAATTTCATCCCCACTCAGCTTGCTACCTGGAACCCTTGTGCATGTAGCCACAACACCTTTCATAAGCCTGTAATCCTCGGATTGACATTTAGATCAAGATAAACATAGTTTATTTTGTACCCCAATGTTTGCTTATCACCACTCATGAGTTGTTTCTTGAGATGACTGTTCATTTTGAGGAGAGTTCTTCTAGTTCTCATACCACTTCTTCATCCACCATCACATTGGTGATGTTGCAAAATGATGATAGTTCTTCAAGGGGTCTTAGTCCTCCTAATTTTGATGAGGAGTCTTCTTCCTCCACTTTAGATGATAACAATGATGATGAGGATTCACATTCCTCTCCTAGTCATCATTTAGAGGTTGATGATTTTACCCCAAGATCTCCAACCTCGGTGCCTCTTTAGGCTCAACAAACATTTGATTCAACAGGTGATTAGTGGTGACCCATTAGATACTAGAAGAAAAAGGTCACAATTTTAGTAGGCTCCACATCTCTTCATTGCTTCAAATTTTGATCCACGGTATTTTTGAGAAGCTTCAAGTATTCCTGAGTGGGATGTTGCAATGCAAGAAGAGTTCAATTTCTTGGAAAGAAATGACATTTGGAATTTAGCCCCTCTTCCTAAGGGAAGGAAAATTGTTCAATGCAAGTGTATCTATCAAAAAAAAATGGAGTAGATCGGTCAATTGATAAGCATAATGCTCTCTTAGTAACAAAAGGATTCTCTCAAACTCTGGTGATTGACTACTATGAGACTTGTGCACTAGTTGCTAAGATAAATTCTATTTGACTTGTCCTTGCTATAGTTTCAACCCATCCTTGGGAAGTTCATCAAATTGATATGAAGAGTGTCTTTCTTCATGGTGAAATTTAGGAGGAAATCTACATGGAGTAACCACAAGGTTTTGTTCAGGATCCTTCACTTGCGTGTTGACTTTGAAAGTCTCTCTATGGCCTCAAATGGACTCCTCGGGCTTGGTATGCCAAGATGAACCCACTCCTAAAATTTGGTTTCATTTGATGTCATTTTTATTCAAACATATACATTTGGAAATAAGATGACACTCTCACATTTTTAGTTCTCTATGTTGATGACTTGTTGATCACAAGGAGTAACTCATCCACCATCAAGGTAGTGAAAATACTCTGCATGATAGATTTATGATGTTAGACTTGGGTATTCTACATTACTTCTTAGAGACTAAGATTACCCAGTCATATTCAAGTATCTTACTTGGACAACCCAAGTATGCAATTGATATGCTCTCTATATTTCATGTGGTTTACTATAAGCAAGCACCCACTCCATTTTTCTTAGGGGTAAAACTCGAGGCTAAGTTATCTTCACCCTTGTTTGGTGGCACTTTATAATAACAGCTTGTTGGGAGTCTCATATACTTGACTCATACAAGACCTAATATTTAATTTTCTATGGGCATGGTCTCTTTATTTGTGTAGGAGCCACATGAGCTGCATTGGAAAGAAGTTAAGCAGGTCCTCCACTACATTCAAGGTACTCACAATTGGGCTAGTTGGGATATATATATTCAAATTGGGCTAGTGATTTTTAGAATTACAACTTTACTTCAGGATATTGCTTCTCACCTAGTTTAGGTCTAGTTTGATAGATGAGAGAGAATTCAGGGGGCACTTAATGCTACTATTGAGGCTATTTGTCTTTAGAACATTCTCACTGTGTTTTGTATTCTAGTCAAAAAGCCTATAATCATCTTTTGTGATTATCAAAGTGTTATACGGATCTCAAGAAATCTAGTTCATCACCAAATGATGAAACACATTGAGATACATGTGCACTACATTTGGGATGTTATTCAAGAACGCATCATCGATCTTAAGTGTCATTCTTCAGCAGAGAAGACTATAGAAATCATCACCAAGCCCTTCACCAAAAGCAAGCTCCTTCATTTGCAAGCTTTGGTTGGGAGATAGGTGTCTACTTCCAGAGGGAGTTCTTAGTGCTTCGTTCTCTCTCTCTGCTTTGGGGGGGCAAATTTTCTCTCTCTATTTAGGGGGTATATTCCTCTTATGGGGGGGATTCTTCTTTTGAAGGGGATTTCTATGTACATTGTTACCTAACATGGCCTCATTTATCGGGATCCATCTTTTCACCCACCTAAGTTATGTTTAAGGAGGGGTGTTAGTGTAAGTTTTTTTTCCTTATGTCAGGAGGTATTTATTTTTACTATAAATATTAGTTAAGCTTTCTTAGGTTATTAAGAGTGGTTAATAGTACACGTGGAAAAAAACTTTAGCTCCATATGTAAATCTCTCCCTTACATGGTTAGTTGAGTCACACACCCTCTTTTGGCTTGTTGTGCTCCCTCACTTAACCACTATTTTGTCATCCCTAAGTGGGTTATGGGGTAGTTGTGTTTCTCACCCTCTTTTGGCTTTATGTGCCACCTTTCATAACTCCTTTCTTGTCTTCATGTAAGGAGGTTGTGCCATAGGTTTTGAAATTTTATCAAGTAGATAAAACCTCCAACTTTTTATGGGGAATATAAGTTAGTGCACTCCTTGGATATGTGTCATTATTTTGCTATATAATCAACACTTTACTCTCACCTTCACTAGTTCAGTGATAGCTCGGTGATAATATTGGGAGTCTTCTCAAAATTTTAAAGTTGTCACCAGTTAGGAGGGACCTCAAAGAGATCAGATAGGTCAGCAAGAGTAATCACAACAAAAACACAAAGATATGATGGAGGCAATACAGAACATATTGTTTTATTTCATGAAAACTAATTACAACCAACCGGTAACAACTGGGTTACAGAAACTAGCTCACAGGCCTACTAAAACATGCTTAAAGTACATAATAGGTCTCAACCGGGACCTTCAATATTAGGATCTATCTTCTATGCTCAGTCTATCTACTTTATTCTTTGATTATTACATTCTAATGCTCAATTATAATGATATATACAATCCAAGGGGATCCGATCGGCCCAAAAAGGGATCAAAACCCAAAGAACAAGACCTAACGTGTAAAACCAACAAGATCGGCCTCCGCCAAGAGATTCCTCAAGAAAATCCAAAGGATGAAGTGTAGATCGCGGGAAAAGGTCAGCCACATGCCAAGACACATCGGAATCAACACCCAAGGCTCCACAAGCTTTGGAAGGGGTTCAGGTAGATCACCAAAATAGGTCTAGGCAACTAGTAACAGGAAACTGTCATGGAAACCGATAGCAATAACTTGCCGAAAAATGGTCCAAATGAAATGCGGTCTGGAAATAAGAAAGATGATCAAGTCTTCAAGTAGAATCCAACTCCATAGAATCTGATGTGTCAAAACTGGTGTACAGAGAAACAAATGTTGATACTGCAAACAGAAAGGAAAATATTTTTGGTTGATGCAAGATTGCTATGAACTGGGGATGCTCCTGCATCAGACATCTAGGGTAATTAAAAAAGTGAGTTTCTCACTTTGTTGGGGTCAGAGAAAAACCAAGGTAGTCTACCTATGCCTGAGAAATCCAAGATGAATCTTCAACTGGTCTATCCTTCCACGTCACAAGATACTCCTTATATTGATTGCTTCGAGTACTACACCCAATCCTACTGTCCAAAATGTCTTCAATTTGATCCGGTTCCTTCTAGGGCAACTCTTTCTCCATGTCTGCAATACTATCCTCACTAAATTCTGGTTCATGATACTCATAAAGATCTGCAATGTTAAACACAGGTGAAATACTCAGACTATCCAGTAACTCCACTTCATATGCATTCCCAGAACTGAACTTCCTCAAAATCATGCAAGGTCCAAACTTTTTCATCTACAATTTGTTATAAGTTCTAACTGGGAATCTTGATTTTCTCAAATATACCATCACTTCATCACCAAATTCAAATTCTTTATGTCTCCTCTTCTCAACTGCCTTCTCCTTATATTGGTCATTCATGTCCTCCAAATGTTTCTTAACATGAATATGCAAGGCTGCCATGTGATCTGCAAAATCTTCTACTTCTGAACTTCTCTGGTCTTCACTGCTAATATCTCCTAATTCTGATATACCTCTAGGATGCACTCTGGTAATGATCTCAAAAGGTATTCTTCTAGTACTCCTATTTACTGAATTATTGTAGGCAAACTCTGTTTGTGCAACCATCGAATCCCAACTTCCGGTTTTATCTCCTACTAAACATCTCAACAAATTTCCCAAGCTCCAATTAACTACTTATGCATGTCCATTAGTCTATTGGTGAAAGGTAGAACTGAACTTCAAAACTATCTTCATCTTCTTCCAAAGTGTTCTTCAAAAATGGCCAACAAACTAAGTGTCTCTATCTGAAACTATGCTCTTAGGTAATCCATGCAATCTCACTACTTCCTTGAAAAATAGATCTGCTACATGCAATGCATCTGATGTTATCTTACAAGGTATGAAATGAGCCATCTTCAAGAATCTATCCACTACCACAAATATAGAATCATTCCCTCTCAGTGTTTTAGGCAATCCAAGTATGAAATCCTTGCTTATATCCTCCCAAGGTCTTCCCGGTACTATCAAAGGTTTATACAATCCCACATTCTAACTACTACCCTTTGCAACTTGACAAACTCTATAACTTTGCACATATTTCTTAACATCCTTATGAATCCAAGGCCAAAAGTACTACTCACTCACCAAGGCTACTATTTTGTCAATAGAAATGTCCATCTAATCTTCCACTGTGTTTCTCCTTTATCAGATTCTCCCTCGTGGAGCTCTTAGGTATGCACAACTGAACTCCTCTAAATAACATCTCATCCTGAATTAAGTAATCCAACCACTTGCTTCTATCTACCATAATGAGTTCTCTACATGCTCTCCAAGGTTCTGCAAAATCTGGGTCATCATCATACAAAGTCTTCAATTCCTCAAATCCTAATATTGTCACTCTCATCTTTGTCAACAGATTCCTTCTCCTACTAAATGCATCAACAACTTTGTTAGATTTTCCACTTCTATGTTTCAACACAAAGGTGTAACTCTTCAAAAACTCTACCCATCTCATATGTCTTTGATTCAACTTACTCTGATTGTCCAAATACTTCAAAGCTTGATGATCAGTATACAACACAAACTCCTTAGGCAACAGGTAATGTCTCCACTTCTTCAAGGCTTGAACTATGGCATAAAACTCTTGATCATACACTGAATATCTCCTTCGGGCATCATTCAATTTCTCACTGAAATAATCTATTGCTCTCCCTTCCCGACTCAAGACTACTCCTATTGTTGTTCCACTTGCATCACAATCCACTTGAAATACTTTATTGAAATCCGGTAAAGTTAACACAGGCTGCTTAGTCACTTTCTGCTTCAATAGTTTAAAAGTTTTGTTTTCTCTGGTGGTCCACTTGAATTTCTTTCGATCTCCCCTTATGGTCTCATTCATAGGGTTACAAACTGAATTAAAATTTTGGATGAACTTCCGATAGAAACTAGTCAATCCATGAAATGATCTTAACTCTCCAATGCTTTCTGGTGTAGGCCACTCAACAAATTCTTTGACTTTTTCAAGGTCCATCTTCAAAACATCTTCATATATCACAAATCCCAAATAGACTAAGGCATCCTTCATGAAAGTACACTTCTTGATATTTATCAGCAACTTTTCTTCTCTCAACCTCTGCAAAACTTGTCTCAAATGCAACAAATGCTCCTCTCTTTTTTTTCACTAAAAATCAAAATGTCATCCAAATACACAATAACAAACTTACCCAAGAATTTCTTCAATACCTCATTCATTAGCCTCATGAAAGTAGTCAGTGCATTAGTTAACCCAAAAGGTATCACCAACCATTCATAAAGTCCTTCATTTGTCTTGAATGATGTCTTCCACTCATCTCCCTCTCTGATCCCGATCTGATGATATCCACTCTTTAAATCTATCTTTATAAAGTATTTGGATCCACTCAAACACTCCATTATGTCATCATCCTAGGCAAAGGAAACCGATATTTCACTGTGATCTTGTTTATTGCTCTAGAATCAGTACACATTCTCCACTCTCCATTCTTCTTAGGTGCTAATACTGATGTTACTACACCAGGGCTCAGACTTTCCCTGATCAAACATTTCTTCAATAGCTCCTGCACTTGTCTATTGAGTTCTTCATTCTCTATCGGTGTCATCCAGTGTGCAGCTTTGTTAGGCAAACTAGCTCCAGGAACCAGGTCCATGCAATGACTGATACTTCTCATAGGTGGCAATCCATCAGGTACATTATCTGAAATGATGTCTTCATATTCTGTCAAAAAATCTTTTATCTCTTCTAGTTGATCCTCTTCATGATCCGGATTCTTAGTCTTCTTAGGAATTAAGGCAAAACACATATTCTCATGTCTCAATCCATCCAAGAATTTCCTTCCATCTACCAAATAGATTATAGCATTCATATAGACTTCACCCTTCAAAGGTTCCTCCAAGAGCAACAAGGTTTGCTTCATCCCATTGGCCACAATAGTGTATGTATTCATCCTCCCATCATGTTCTATTTGTCTATCAAACTACCAAGGTCTACCCAAAAAAAGATGACAAATATCCATAGGCATAATTTCGCACAAGACTTCATCATGATAATTCCCAATTTTTAATTTCACCAAACATTGCTCACTTACTAACAACTTATGTTCATCCCAAATCCATGCTATTTGATAAAGCTTGGGGTGTTTCAATCTCTCTAAATTCAACTTATTCACCATCTCTTCTGAAACAACATTACCTAAACTACCACTATCAATAACAACTTTACAACACTTACCAAATACCTTACATCTGGTCTTGAACAAATTCTTCCTCTTCAAGGGCTCTTCATCTCTTCTGGTATGACACAAAGCTCTTCTCATCATCAACAGTTCTCCATCTTCTGATTTATTGTCTGATCCAGTGGGGTTTTCTTCCACCACTGTTTATCTTCTGGCATTCGTTGTCTTCTTATACTCAGAAGCATGATGTCGTTCTCCTCCACACTCATAGCAAGTTCCTTTGAATTTTCTCTTGTCTTGTCTTCCAAAATTCTCATTCTGGTATCCATTTGGTTCTCTCCTCTGCTAGAAATTTATATCATCCTTCTGGTATGAATTACCTTCCCTATTCACTTCCTTATCCTTGTTTTGATTTGAACAGGTTCCTCTACCTCTGGTATATCCTCTTCCTCCTTTAAATCTTCCTCTGGTAAACCTTCCACCTCTGCCTCTGCTCATGTCTTTTATTTAGCTTCTCTTCTACCATTAGGGCATATTGGTAAGCCTCTTCAACACTCTCTAATTTGATCAAACTGAGTTCATCTTGTATAGACACCCATAATCTATTCAAATATCTTTCAACTTGTTCAAATTCATCATCAACATGTTTGGATCTGATATTAAATGCTTCGGTATATTCCTTCACCCTAGATTCCTTCTGTCTCAAATTCTGCAACTTCCAAAATATATTCACTTGATAATCAACTGGCATAAACTTTGACTTCAACTTAGCAATCATCCGATCCTATGTCTTAATCTTCCCTTTACCTCTTCTTTGTCTACCAACTTTCAAATTTTCCCACCAAAGAGATGCATGACCTTTCAATCGAGTACATGCATATTTCACCTTCCTTTCTTCTACAGTATTTACAAAATCAAAATATTTCTCCATCTTTGAGATCCAATCCATCAATTCATCCGAATCCAACTTTACATCATATTCCAGTGGAGTAAAATGAGGTTTACTATTCACCCTACTCAAAACCCTCGAAAACCTTTCCTCATCTAGATCAACCAGCGGTGGGTTTTCTTGTTCAACGGGACTTCTTCTCCTTCATCTTCACTTACATCTTCAATATCTCGGCCTCTTCTCTGGGTTGTCTCCACGGCCTCCAACCAGGCTGCTATACCTCACAATATTTCCATCACAGTAGGGTCTGCATTCCCACATGCTCCACCATTCCTAGTTCCTCTTTGGGCCATCTTTTAGGCGTGCTAAAACAAAATTACATTTTAGGTCAAGGATGTGGAAGAGACTATAAAGATTTTCACCTAAAATGTAATTTTTTTTTCGGTGTGCCAGTCTCTCACTGGCCTTTTGTTGTTCTTTTCTTTGGTTGTTGTTCTTTATGTTGTTCTTTTGCAGCCTTTCTCTCTTTGTTTTGTCTTCTCTAGTTTCTCTATTGCTTATCTCTATGTTATGTAAGTGGGTTTTGGGTCCCTTAAAACCTGATTTTCCTTAAACAAAAACATGCTCAAAGTACAAAATAGGTCTCAACCCTGACCTTCAATCTTAAGATCTATCTTCTACGCTCAGTCTATCTAGTTTATTGTTCAATTGTTACATTCTAATGCTTAATTACAATTATATATGTATGATCCAAGGGGATCTGGTTGGCCCAAAAAGGGATCAAAACCCGAAGAACAAGACCTAACGTGTAAAACCAACAAAGTTGGCCTCCGCTAAGAGATTCCTCTGGAAAATCCAAAGGATGAAGTGTAGATCATGGGAAAAGGTCGGCCACACACCAAGGAACATCGGAATCAACGCCCAAGATCCTGCAAGATTTAGAAGGGGTTCCAATAGATCACCAAAATAGGTCCGGGCAACCGGTAACAAGGAATTGTCAACCGGTAATAAGAAACTATCATGGAAACCGATAGCGATAACTTGTCAAAAAATGATCCAAATGCGATGCGGTCTGGAAATAAGAAAGATGATCAATTCTTCAAGTAGAATCCAACTCCATAGGATCTAGTGAGCCAAAAATGGTACACACAGAAAGAAATGTTGATATTGCAAACAAAAAGAAAAACGGAAAGGAAAATATTTTTGGTTGATGCAAGATTGCTATGAACCGGGGATGCTCCTGCATCAAATTCTCTTTCTTTGTCTCTATTTTTATTTCATTTCAGATTTCTCTTCATTTAGATATTTTGATATTCGATCATTTGTTGCTTGGATTTACCTGTGATATATGACCAACATTAGATCCTAACTCACTTTTCACTTCTTATAGAATCTAATAGTGAATTCATATTTGCTGGATACCTTTGTAGATTTTTGTAACTATGATAATTATTCAAAAATACTATACAAAAGATCTTTTCCCGTGGTTTTTTCCTAGAATAATTTTAGCAGGTTTTTCCACATAAATCTATGTTTAGTGTCTATTATTTTATCTATGTAAATTTGCACTATAAATTTTCATAACATGAAGCAACAAAGTAAACCTTAGAAAATAATTAGAGTTTCACTCTTGGATGTAGATGAATAACATGAAATAATAACAAATGACATGGAGTAAGAAAATTATAATAGAACACATTGAAATCTTTCAAATATGAATGTGAGCAATCTAAGAAGCATTGTTACAAAAATTTCCATCATTTAGATAATTGTAAATATGAGAGTACCATTCCACAGAGTCTACATTAGCACAAAGTAAACTACTTGGATATGATCATTGATATAGAAATTTAAGATAACAATTAGATCAAAAAGTGATATATGCATTGGTTTTTTTTATCAAATAGCACAAAGGATTTGGTGCTTGCCATTGTATTTGCATGACTATATGCAAAATTGTGAATGATAATATTTTTTTAGCAGAGAAAAGGCTAAATCATAACTTAAATAATTTATCCTATTTAGCCTAGTTAGATCCTATAATTTAATTTATTATTAATTGAGAGTCACCATAGATTTGAGTTCTTTTTATGTTTAATGATAAGGTGACACACAAGCCAACAATAAGGGCTTTGTACTTATTAATATTACTTTTTTTTGCTCGGTAAAAAGGCCTATGTTGTATTTTATTGATAAATAATATTACAATCTCCGCTCAGTGCAGGCGTCGATAGGAAAGAGCAGAGAGGAGAAAACCTTTAGCCTTGCCCAGGACCATCGGTCTAGTCAAACTAAAAACATTTAAATTACATTTGACCTTTTATAGGTTCTACATTTAGGATTATCAAAAAGCCCTTCATATGGAGAATCTTTGATTTACATGGGATAGTGTATTTTTGTCCAACTTTCCAAATTCCCTATTGCCATATTAGCCACCTTCTACTTATCCTGCAAAACAAATTTTAAAACCTTCTCCTACAAAACATATTTTTAGAACCTTCTTCTGCAAAACCACTATGTTAACTATTAGTGTCAAGAGAAGAATAAAGCCAATACTATTTTTGTACACTCTCTCCTGTTGTTATTCTAGACTAGGTTTCTTTCCAAATAGGTCAACATCAGAAATTGTTGGTCCTACTTTGAAAGATTACCCAGTCTACAATAATTCTCAGAAGTAAAAGCACTGGTCAGCAAAGGGTTGATACTACCACAACCTCTCTAGCCTGCACTTTAGATTCTTACTATGATAATCAAGATTTATGTCTCATTTAAGTATAGTTTTAACTATATTTTGATATTGTCATACAATAAGTATCTTACCCTTCGCTATGCATATTATATCAAAAAAAAAAAATAGTTCACTATGTATCATGAGCTAACTGTAGATCCTATATGTCTATGCACAAGATTCATTATAATATTAATAGCAAAAAAAACTATGTATTTGTAGCTTAATCTTCTTCCCTGTCATCTGCAGCTTTCATACCAGAGGCTTGTGATTCGATGGGGTTATCAGCCTGGAATGGTGTCCATCCTTCTTCTACCATATAACTCACCCATCATTCTCCATTCGGTTCTTTGACCACTACAAGCCATTGCTTAAGGAATGCAATGCTTCTTACAATATCTATTTGTCTTTGGCTATAGAGTCTCTGGTCCTTATTACTAAGAATAGGCCTTTTGAATTCTACATTAAGCACCTCCCCCTTATCAATGGCTTCCGCCACTTTGGAGTAATCTTCCGGGTAAGGTGTTTGTAGATTATCGTCCACACATTTTATCATCATTTCCAGGCTATCCAAGTATTCTTCTTTGAAAATCAACCTACATAATGTGACTATTACTACTTTTCCTTCTCCCATTATAAGTAAAATCACTACAAACCCTGCTGAGATGCTACTGTTAACTCTTTTCCTATGTTCTGCAAGGATTATCTCATCACCCAGAATCCCTTTAGTCACATGTATAACCAAATCATCCTCCATTTTTAGGATAATCGACCATCTCTTGTTAGAAATTTCTCCTATGAAGGACATTTCCCGCTTCTTAGGGCAGAGAAAAATACCAAAATCCATTTTAGGCAGAGCTAAGTGTTGTATGCCTATGCAAAGATATACTAGCTATGGCAACCGATAAAATCAGTACTACAAATTGTGACCACGGTTGTGACAGGCTAGTCACATGAGGTTTACCTATTTGTCTTTCACTATGTTTTATTATTGCTTGGTGATAAGTCTGGCATGTTCCCTTCCCCAAAATGTCCTGTTGTATGCTTGTGGGAGTGATCATTATTGATTCACCTTACTCCCTAGCATTGTCAGTGCATGATTGCTCAAACAATCGAGTAGTATTATCATGATGATTTCTGACTATGTTTCATCATTTTTATATACTACACTGAGACATATTGATGCTTTGTGAAATGGGGGAAGGTTAGACTTTAGCTTGTGGTCGAATAAAACACAAAGCATAAGAAACAGTTAGTGTTAATCAACCAAAAACTAACCTAAGCAGGCATATCAAAATAGACACTAAAAACATGAAGAAATATTTAACTAGGAAAGTAAATATAACAAGACATCTCCAAATTCCTCCTAAAATGCTCTTAGCTCCTTCTCCTTTGTTCCTCTCCTCTCCAAGTTCCAAATTAGTGTAGCTCTCAGCAGCTTTTTGCACTATGGATGCTTATGGAGGTTCAAGATTGAAATGTTTACTCTAAAATGCTATGCAAATGTGAATAAAAGCTAATATTAGATGCTATGATGCTAAAATGATTTATTTTAGGCCAAAATAACAAGATATTGGTGATTTATGCTAAATGCTTTCTAGAATTCACTATAACTTAGATGCATACAAGTTTTCAAGATCTGGATTATGAAGAAATGGGCTCTATTTATAGGAAAAATGGAGCAATGGATGGTTGAGATTGAGTAATCTCAACAAGGGTTAGGATTGAATGATATTCAATCTATGTGAGGGATTTCAATCCAATCCCAGGATGACAAGTGTCAATGTGAGATAGGTTGAGAGGAGAGGGAATAAGCATTAAATGCTTGACATGACCTAAGAGTTAACTTAGGAGTTAAGGTCAAGGTTAGGTTGAATGAATAAATTCGTTATTCAAAGAATAAAACTTTTATCCAATGGATAAACTCTTGTGCAAAGGCAAAAGGGATAACCATGGTCAAAGCAATAAATGCTTGAGGAGACACATGAGTGCAAGTTGATTTAACCATAAATGGTTATGTAAGAGCCATTAATGGTCATGTAAGAGCCATTAGTGGTTTTAGAAGACTTTAGAGGTTAGATTGTTGAACACACAAATCATTAAATGCTTTTTAAAGACTTTGAAGTCTTTGAGAAGTGACTCCAAGTTGCTTAGGAATGTGACAATGGATGGATTAGGTTAATTGATTAGGATTAGATAGGTTCTAGAATAATTTAGAAGGGGGTTTAGGAGTGCAAGTGGATTTGGTGGGTGAGGGAAAATAGGATTTTAATTAAAATAAAATTAATTTATTTCAAATAATAGGTGCAAGTTGCATTTGTAGGAAAATGCAAGTGGAGGTATAAATGATTTAAATAAATGTTTTATTTAATTTATTTAAAAGAGGAAAAGGGGGATTTAATTAAATAAATAGAATTTATTCATTTAATTGATTGTGAATTTGGTATAATGAATTAATTAAAATAAATTGAATAATTTATTTAATTGATAGGAGAATGTTTGAAGATGAATTAATTAAATATTAATTTAATTAACTAATGGCTAGTGGATTTTTAATCAAATAAATAGCAAATATTCATTTAATTAAACTGGACAGATTTATGTGACTACACACACACACACAGATGTATATGTGTGTGTGTGTGTGTGTGTGTGTGTGTGTGTGTGTGTGTGTGTGTGTGTGTGTGTGTGTGTGGGCAAATATATCTATATTCCTTTGTAGGTATATATTGTTCATTTCCATTTTTGTCCATGCTCGAGTATGCATGCATGTATATATTTTTATGTATTTATATTTATGTGCCTATGTATACGTATATGCACTCATATGCATATATCTACAAATATACATATATGCATATACACATATATATCTATATCCATACTTGTATATCTGTGCATATATATGCATGTAAGTATATATTGTATCCTGCTATATGTATGCAGATGAACATGTTTGTATCTGTCAAATCTGTGAAGGTGCCATCTCAACTCTGTCATGTCATGTTGGTATTGAGAATTGTTTTATAATCTAGTGTCATCATTTTGCTAAGGATTCAGGTTGTGCTTTGCATCTTTTGCCTCTGATTATATATATGTCTATATCTTTAGGTTTTTATGTATATTTCTATGTGAGTGTGAATATGTTCCTATTTGTGTAAGAGTTGTATGCCATTTTGACACATTCTTGTCTACCTTAAACCCTAAGTGCCAGCCACCATACCTAGTTTATATTTGTTTGTGCCTATAGAAGGGAGTGGTCTCTAGTCTCAGGATACTATTGATGGGAATATATGTGATTGCATGCGCTTATAATTATATCTATGTCCCCATATACCTGTATATATAGCTATATATGCATATGTGTATCCATATATGTCTTCTCATATATATGCACATGTACACATATAATTATATAAACACACCTGTATACGTACATGTATATATTTATTTGCACATGAACCTATATATACCTTCCATTTTGCATGTAAATGTGTTGTGAATGTTACTAGGATTTTGTCTCAATTTTTGTTTATGTATGAGTATCCAAATATGATTGCCTGTGTGTTGATGATGTAGTTTTGTTTATTCCATCTGCCACTAAATTGGCTAACTTATCTGCCAATGTGTTTGCTTCCCTATAGATGTGATTGATTGTGTAGTCTGAGAAGCTTCCTAATAGTGATAGGGCTCTATCCAATAAGCTTCTAAGCTCCCAATTTGTCATTATCCTAGTCCTTAATGCATTAACAATAATAACCGAAACCCCTTCTATTTCTATTTTGGATAGTTTTAATTGTTTGCATAAGTTCAGACCTTTTATTAGGCTCAATATTTATGCCTTATTGTTTGTGCCATGTCCTAGATATCGAGAGCTCGATCCAATACATATCCCTTCATATGAGTGAATTATACATCCCACCCCTACCTCCCCTAGATTACTTCTGGATGCTCCATCAAAATTGAGTTTGCATCATCCATCTCTAGGGGCACCCATTTGCATGCTTTTCTATTCTTGGATTTATCTTTGTACCCTTTCCCAAAGAAAGGGGGAATTTTAATCCCCTTCCACTACTTTTTAATATAGTTATCCCACTCTAAAAAATGTCTTATCATGTTGTGGAATGGTCATATTCCTATTATTGGAGGTTTCTATGTTGGAGGCTTCTATTTTTGCTATCAGGATTTCTGCCTTCATTTCTTTTTCCTGAAAGATTCTCTTGTTTCTCTCCTTCAAAACATCCCAAATTACTATTGTTGGACTGCATATCCATAGATTATGGAAGATGTTATTCCTTTTGATTAGTGGCCAATTTTTGGCCCAGTCCTTTAGGTGAGGGATGATGGCACCTGACCAGCCTAATTGTACCATCAGCCAATACCAACATCTTTGTGTGTAGCTACAGGTTGTTAATATGTAGTCATTTGTTTCCTCATCTTTCTTGCATAAGACACAAATTGAGGGCCCTTCAAAACCTCTTAGTTTAAATTGTTCTGCAGTAAGTACTTCCCCTGGAATGCCGCCCAGGCAAAGAAGCCAGCTTTTGGGAGTCTAAATTTGTCCCAACAAATTGTGTTAGGGGTGTATTCTTTGATAATGTTTTCCTCCTCATATATGGTTCTAAAGCCATCTTTGCAGTTGTATTGTCCATTCTTTGATTTTGACCATATAAGATCATCCAAACCATGTCTGAGTATTATTACTCTACCCTCTAGAATTTGTAGCAATTCTTGGTCTTTTTTGTCCACTAAGAATGGGGACATGTTTTCCATGTCCATCCCATTGTCGATTCAGGTGATACTGTCATATAATCCTTTACATGGTTCCCCCATAAAGATTTCATTTGTTTTTTAATGTCAGTTGTGTTCATTAGACTGTCAATTGAGGGGTAACCAACTCAGGAATCCTCCCAGAACAAGGTTGTTCTGCCATCATGAATATCCCAAGATAGATGGTTCACTATGAGTGACCGACTTTCTCTTATAAAGTTCCAGATTCTAGATCCCTTGGGAGGATTTGTTTCCCTAAATACTGCCTCTCTCTAGTTTTGTGACATGTATTTTCTCCTAAGGATTTTGGCCCATTTTGCTTCTGAGGATATATATATTATTCTCCATGCCAATTTTGCCCCTAAAGCCATATTTTGTCATAGTAATTTTCTTATTCCCGTGCCTCCATCTCTCTTTTCACGATATATCGTTTCCCATGATATTAGTTTCATTTTGTTTTTCTCTTCTCCACCATTTCAGTAGAAATCTCTCATTATTTGAGTTAGTTTTTTATAAGTCCCTTTTGGGAGTGGTATACAAGATACAAGATAGACAGGCATTGTTGCTAAAAATTTTTTTATGAGGGTTAATCTTCCTGACCTTGTCAGCCATAAGGCTTTCCAGGATGCCATCTTCTTCCTTACTTTTTCAATCAAGGGGTCCCAAAATTTATTTGATCTGATGCCTTTGTCTAGGGGCATCCCTAAATATGTTAGTGGTAGATGTCCTATTTTGTATCCTAGATGCGAAGCTATCTTGTATTCCTCCCATGGTTCCGTTTTAAAGAAGAATATTTCTGATTTTTCTTTGTTTACCATCTCTCTTGAGGCCAACCCATAAGACTGTAATATGTTTTTAATTTCCTTAGCTTCCTTTAGCTGCCCTTTTCCCAAAATTATTGTGTCATTAGCAAAATTTTGATGGGTACATGAGTCTACTCCACTCGTGATCTAAATTCCCGACAGTTTCTTGGATCTCTGTGATGTCTCCAGACTCCTGCCAAGGGCTTCAGACATAATTATAAATAATAATGGGGATAAAGGATCCCCTTGTCTGAGTCCTCTGGAAACTTCAAAGAAGCCTTCCAGTTTCCCGTTTAGTAAGACAGAGAACCTAGGGTTTGATATACAAAAGTAGATCCAATTTATCCATTGTTTGTTAAAGCCAAAGTCCTTCATGCAATTTTATAGGAAGTACCAGTCCACTTTGTCATAAGCCTTTTTAATGTCTAATTTTAGTAGCATATTAGGCTGCCCTTGGTTTTGGTAGGAGTGTATGGCTTCCTGGACAATAATAATCCCATCTAAATTTGATCTATTGGGTACAAATCCTGTTTTTTCTTCTGATATTATGATAGGCAGTAATTTTTTTAATCTATAAGCCATGACTTTAGCTAGTAGCTTGTAGATCATGTTGCATAGAGAAATGGGTCTGAACTCATCCCATTTTGAGGGTTTCTCCTTCTTTGGGATTAAGGCCAAAAAGGTTTTATTAATTTCTTTTAGGAATCTCCCTGCATTGTGGGCGGATTCCAAGGCATTAGTTACCTCGTCCCTTAAGATGTGCCAACATTTCTGGAAGAAACTAGCAGGGAAGCCATCCAGACCAGGGGCTTTATCTCCATGAAATTGTGCTAGAGCTATTTTAACTTCTTCATGAGTGATTTTGGAGTTTAACATTTTGTTGTCATCCTTTGTTATCAGTTTGGGTATGTTATTTGTTAAGATTCTATTGTTGGGGAGATCTGAGTGTTCCCAGTTGTTAAGGATGTTTTCAAAATACATAATCGTATCTTTTGTAATTTGATCTTGATCCATTATGATTTGATTGTTGTCATTGGTGATTTGGGTAATTTTGTTTGTTTCTCTTTTAATTTTAACACTGTTGTGAAAGAATTTGGCTTTTTCGATCCCTGTCTTCTAACCATGATTCTCGAGATTTATGTTTCTAGTATATCTCTTCTCTAGCTAGAATGCCTTCATATTCACATAGGAGCCTTTTCTCAACTTCATATGTCTCAGAGGTCATCCCATTTTGCATCACATCAGTGTTTATTGTCTCCAGTTCATTCTCAATTCTTGACTTTTCCTTAAAGATGTTTTTAAAATTTCTCTTTGTTCCAATCTAATATCTTGTGCTCAATCTCTTTTAGCTTAGAGACCAGACAATACAATTTTGATCCTACAAAGATACTATCCTTCCACCATTTTTGTATGTTGGGGAGGAAGTCTTTGTGTGTAAACCACATTCTCTCAAACTTGAAGGGATACCCATTTGCTTTGTTTCCCCCACAAGTTCTAAGCATATCGGGTAGTGATCAGAGCCTAACCAAGGTAATACCATAGTTTTTAGTTCTATATAGAAATCAGTTAGATCTCCTTTAAAGAAGAATCTATCGAGTGTTTCTGCGATGTTAAAAAAATCTTTTCTCTTGTTATTCCATGTGTGGAAACCAATCTCTATTTTGATTTCGAATAAGTTATTGTTGTTTATCCAATTAAGGAAGTCTCACCACCGCTTTTATCCGATGAGTATAAGATAGTGTTTAAGTCACCACCAATGATGATGTGTTTTTTATCCTGTATATTTAAGTATTGTTCAATTTCTTGTCATACTAATCTTTTCTTTTCTGAAGGAATTGAGCCATAAACATTAATAATTATAAAATCAAGGTTTAGACTAAGGGTTTGGACTCTGCCAACCATCCAATTTTGCATTTTGGATTGGCATGTGAATGCAACTCTATTTTTTCTCCACATTATACCTAGTCCCCCTGATGCCCCTGTGGATTCCACGGCTTCCATTTTCCATTGGGTAAATTTTTTGCTAAAATTATTTTTATCAGTCTTGCTTAGTTTTTTTTCTTGTATCAAGAGTATATCCCTGACAGATTTCAGTATACTTCTCTTAATCGGTCTCTATTTATTAGGGGCTCCCAAACCCCTAACATTCCAAGTGAGTATGTTTATACCTCTTCTAAGGGGTGGGGAGATTTTCCTTGCCCCAATAGTGTTGTTATTTTGGCCTACCCCTCCACATCCCCGTCCATCTTCCTTTTGTCTAAAAAATACTTCCTACCTCTTTTGTTGCTCAAAGATTTTCCACAATCAGAAGTTGGTCTCTCACTTCCTATCTAGAGGATACCTCTGTTTTGTGGATTGGTTAGGCTTTTGTCTAATATTCTGTTATTGCTTGTTACCTGCATATTGATTAGTTCCTTGATAATAAAATCTCTTTCCTCATTTGCATTCAACCCTTCTATGATAGGGGAATCCTCTAGAGTGGTGTAGGTGGTGGTTATATCTTCTTGGGCCTCCTCATTAGGGTTATCGGTCAGTAGGGGTGTTTTGGGGGGGATTGAACCTATCCTATAATGGGGATGTTTTCATATTTTGCCAAATTTTATGGGGTATCAATGAGTATTTCATCTACATATTCTTTAGCTATTTTCCCCATTAGGTTTTCTATAACATTGTTAAGTTCTACTTGGATTTGCTCTTCATTATTACAAGCTTGAGTCTCTAAAGTTTTGTCATGACTGTTACCCGAGACTGGGGTAGGAGACGAACTTGAGATAGTTTCAATCCTTTGTTGACCAGTGTTTATAATAAAGCCACCCGTGTTATCATTAAAGTGTATGTCTAATTTCCCATTTGAAGCTACAAATTTATCCAAAATTGTTGCTTTTGGCTTCTGTAAATTATTATTTGACCTCTTGTAGAAGGCTAAATCTTCTGCTACTGGTCCATTATACCATACCAGTTTTAGAGTATATATGCCATCGTTTATTTATAAGATTATATTTTTTAGGTCTCCCTTAGCTTTGTTGAATTCTATTAGCATTTTTTATGTCTGAGCTATCCGACCAGTTTTTCTCAACAACTATGAATTTTCCCAGACTATCCCCAATTTCTATAAGGATTTTATCATGCATTAATTCTACAGGAACATTGTGGATTTCTATCCATTTTGATTCCATTTCAAATTCAAAACTATTAGCATCAAATTTTGGTTGCCAATCAATGAAGTTAAAATTTATGCCTTTGAAAAAAACATAATCTTCATGCAGAAGCTTGGCCTTCATAGATTTATCATGGCATTCTATGTATATAAAATTGTTTACTATGGTTGTTATACTTACCTAGCTGTGGAATTTTGTTTTCCAGCATTCCACAATTTCTTCGAGTGGTTGATTGTTCCCTCCCCATCTTGCAAAGAGACTATGCCCTCTGCAATACTTGCTTAAATCCTTTGCTTCTATAGGGTACTTGATTTTGATGGGCTCTGGGTCAATATTTGTTGCCGCTAGGGCATCCTCATTTCTTACAACCTTGTATGGTGAGTTTCCCCACTTTGAGACCGGAACAGATTTGGCGAATTTAGGGCCATGAAATGGCAGTGCCCTTCCTCCATCCTTCATGGGTCTAACATAACTCTCTATTCTATTGGTAAATGGGTGCATTATCTGTTGTGGCTTATAGATGGGTTGTCTAGAGCTTGAATTATTTTTTCGATAGCCCAGTGGTATCTTATTTGCCTTGTTGGCGCAGTTAGGAATTTGTGAGGTGATGGGAATCACCCACATTTTTGGTTGCTCCGTCACCCTGGCTTCCCTCATTGCTACCCTAGTTGCTTTCTTTCCCACTACCACAGGCCATAGATGGTTATGTGCTAAGATTTCCATATCATATGGATGGTTACCCACCATTTCCCAGTTCCTGGCCTGGTATGAACGATGTTCACCATGGTGTCGATATGCATAATCTACGACCGCCCTAGTAGCCTATTGCTTTTCTGCCCTGATGGTCTTCTTACTCTTCACCATTTCCCAAGGTTGTTCCTGTAGAGGGGAAACCCTAGCAGATGTTGAGGCGACCCTAGTGTGTCTTCTCCCTCCATTGCCTACTCGGTAATTCACATGATTGCCAAATTACAGAGCCATAATGTATTGTTTTTTTTAGGATTAGGAGATTTTAATTATTGAGTCAAATATAAATCATTAGAATTATCTGCTTATTAATATTACTTGCACATTGGAACTACAAACAATAGGAGAGGGGAATTGACTTACCAAAGGGTGAATCATGATTTCTCTCTCTTTGGAGCCAACTCATTACCTCAATCCATCAAAATAAATTTTCCATGTAGAATCATTTTGTATAGAGAGAATGTTTACATCATGAAAAGCATCTAATTTAGGAAAGAAATATGATGAAGGGATGTCAACTAATTGGTCTACCATAACTTTATCACTTTTTTTCTTTCTGAGAGAAAAATTTAAGGTTGAAATTGGTTAGTAACATAACCCACTTAACCAATATTCTTGAAGGACACATTTTAGGGAATAAATGTTAAAAGGATCAACATTGACAATGACATGAGTTTCTATATGTAGAAGTTAATGTCTTAGATTTTGTGGTGCAAAGATAACATTAAGACATTATTTCTCCAACATTAAATAACTAGCTTCATAATCCAATAGGTTACAACTAATTTAATACACTGCTCTTTCCTTACCACCACCACCATCATCATCATCATGTTAAGCCAATAATATTTTCAAAGCATGGGATGAAGCTAGAGCATAGAGTAGGGAATGTTGCCTCTATATGGCTAACATCAAAATGGGAGTAAAATATACAAATAACTCTTAATTGAGTCAATTTTTTTTAGCATTTCTCATTTTATCTAAATTTTGCATTCTATTTTAGAAGATGTGTAAAAGGGAGGGTACGTTTAGCCAATTGATAAATAAACCTTCTTATGGCCTGGATCTTCCCCTTAAGAATAAAAAATTGATAAATATTTTTAGGTGGAGGCATGTGTTGGCAGTGGGCCAGCGTCCCTCGCAGGGATTCATGACATGGTTTAATAGCCTCCTATGGATTCTATAAGTCTAGTGGTTGTATCGGGCATTGACAGGTCAATCTTTTGGTGCAACGACAACCCTAGCTTGTAACAAGTGGTATTAGAGTTTGGTCACAAGTTCGAATCACGTAGGCCATAGTGAGTGACGCTAGGAGGGGGATTGTTGGCAGTGGGATAGCGACCCTTGTAGGGATTCATGACATGGTTTAACAGCCTCCCATGGATTCTATAAGTCTAGTGGTTGTATCGGGCATTGACAGGTCGATCTTTTGGTGCAACGAGGACCCTAGCTTGTAACATCATGTTTATTATTATACCTATTTTATGAGTATCGTATTCAATTCCATAACAAGAGACAATAAATACCAAAATTTTGCCACAATCTACACCTAAGACACACTTAATTAGTTTACTCTCATTTTGTAGAGTCGAAATCATTCAAAGACAAGACAAATATTATTAACATGATCTTGATGAGTTATGGATTTAGCCAATATATCATCAATATAATCTTCAATAATTTAGTGAATAAAATTATGGAAGATAAGGGTCATTTCTTATTACTAAGTTGCACCAAAATTCTTTAATCCAAACAAAATGACTACATATGTTCAAACCACAAGGGGTAGTGAATATTGTCTTAACTTTATCTTTTGAGTTAATAAGAATTCGATTATACCTTGAGAAACAATCCATAAAAAAAGCAATACATGGCCTACTACTGATTCTAAAATTATATTTATATTAGGAAGTGTAAAATCATCTTTAAGATAAGCTTTTTTTACAACCATCAAGTTTTGTAACAACTATATTTGATATCCAAGTTTAAAAAGCTTCTTTATCTCAATCTTAACCATAAATTAAACTTTAGTATCCACATTTCTAAGTGAATATACAATCATGATGATGAGGAGGTAAATTTGAATAAACTTCAAGAAAGTCTGTTAGAGCTTATTTAGAAGAAAAGGCGTCTAGATGGTTTATAGATGAATCTGAAATATCTATAACAGACTTTGGATAAATAGGAGAGACATAAGGAGAATATGAATGAATATTTATTTATTTATCCAAGGTTTTAGTTTAGGTCAAGAGGGTTAGTAATCAAGGCCTACATTAGAGTTATGTGGGTTTGACTCCAATGAGATATCAATGCCTAGTTCCTTACAACCACAACCATTACTTTAATATCCCATTTTAGAGAGAATATTGAATCATAAGCCATAACATAATTACAACTCCACAAAAAAATGATCACCATTAGTAGTATAGTCAATATGAGAAGTATAGTCACATCTATCATTTTTTTCATCCCAAAAAGTAGGTGGAATTTATTTGGTATAAGATATATTAATGATATTTGTGGAATGTCAAAGTGATTTGGGTTGAATTTATATTCTCCAACAAAAGATCTTGTAAAGTCTAATGAGCCATAGTCATCACTAGGATATGCTTTAGAAATAGGTGAATAAGGATTGTTAGCATCATCATTAGGAATGAAGTTAATGGTGGTGTAGCAATCTTTAGAGATAGTGAATGAATTAAATTCTCCAAATTGTTTGTCTCAAGTAGTGTAATTGTCCTAGCTTGTGCAAACAAAAATGAGAAAAATGTTGGGGTTTGTTTAGTGGTTTGTCTTAGTCAAACCCTCGTTTTGATTTTTTGACCTTCATAAACAACAAATAAGTGAAATGATAAATAAATATTTTCAATCCTTCTTACATTAAAGACTTAAAGTAAACTATATAATTAAAGTAATTGATAATGGTGTTAATCTTGATGTATGAGGAGAACCACCATTGCATATAAATATATTTGATAATAATGATAAATAAATATAGCTCAAAATAAAAGATATTATTCTACAATGAATGAAGAATAATAACATAGCACAATAATTAATATTACCAACATCTGGGGCTCTCTTGTGGTGCTCATAAATGATTTAGCATTCACTAGCTTTGGGAAGCTTCAACAATCACAAGAGAAAAATGAACAATAGCTAAAAGCACTTGATAGAAGATTAAAATAGAGGTTGTGAATATTTTGGTAGTTTCCCCAAGGGTGGGAGATAGAGAGTTGCTTTCAAGAGATTTTCTAAATTATGATTGTAAAATGGTGGATGAAGGATTTTTGTTTACTTGAATGGAAGGGAAGAGGAGTTACTTTCTCATTCAAGTAAATGTCATTCAAGCAAATTTTATGATGTATGTTCTATATGATCCATACAAAAAGTGTACTTTTAAACTTTGAAAATTTAGTAGATGCCAATACATCATTTAGATGTCTATGCATAGTGCTACTGTCCAAGAGAACTCTACCAAAATCAAGCATACACATTAGTAATATCTCTTGTGGAATATATAAAATTATAAATTAATTTTCAAATCCAATTGGGTTCAAGCTATAAGTGTGAAATTGCACAAGTATGCAATTTTCAACACTACAATTTATCTAATGGTATGTTGTCTCCATTATGCAATGATGAGATTAAACATATATCAACGGATGGTTTTATTCTAATATTTAAAAATATAATTGTTTACCATGTCTCACTAGTCGCTTTTATATTTATGTGCTATGGAATGTAGATAAGAGTGTGCCTTAGGATCAAATATTCCCTTTTATATCAATATATTATAATATTTTCCCATTTTTACACGGATAAATCATCATTATCACATTCATACAATACAATTAAGAAAGATATACCCGATGATATTAATTATTATCATGATGGCGTTTCTAAATAAATCACTTTAAATAATTTTCCACATTAAAAGAGCCTCCACATATTATATTGCAACAATTTTATCATTTTACCTCAAATTAAGCTAATAGATATGTCTAAGCTTACACCACACAACTTGGTTAAGTGCTTTTGTTCCTATAATGACTAACATAAAAATTGTATAGATAGATGGCATTCAAACATAATCTCCAAGATCTTATAAATAAAGGGGAGACAAAAATTGAGAGTACTCGTGAACCCACGACCCTAATGTTGGATGAGGTTAATCATATGAAAGAAAATGATGTGCATCAAGGGATTGGTCCCAAATCACCTAATATAAAGATTACACACAAAATAAAAGAGAAACCTGTAGTCACATAAATCTGTCCACTTAATTAAATGAATACTTAGTATTTATTTGATTATTTAACCATCAATTAATAATTAATTAAATTAATATTTAATTAATTCATCTTAACCCTCTTCTCCTATTAATTAAATAAATTATTCAATTTATTTGATTTAATTCACTTAACCAAATTCATACCATTAATGAAATAAATAAATCATATTTGTTTAATTAAATCTTCTCTCACATTTAAATAAATTAATATTTATTTAAATCCCCCAAAATCCCACCTCTCACATTTAAATAAATTAATATTTATTTAAATCCCCCAAAATCCCACCTCTCACATTTAAATAAATAAATCATTTATTTAAATCACCTTTATCCTCCACCCACTTGTATTTTCCTACAAAAGCAAGTTGCACAATTATTTTAAATAAATAATTTATTTAAATCACCTTTATCCTCCACCCACTTGTATTTTCCTACAAAAGCAAGTTGCACAACTATTTTAAATAAATTATTTATTTAAAATCCTATTTATCATCACCCACTTGAAACCTTTAATGGTTTCCCTTAAAGTATTCAAACTTGATGGCTTTAAAGTCTTCAAACTTGATGGCTTCCTTCTATAGTCTTCTTAAGACTTTAATGGTTTTCCTTAAAGTCTTCAAGCCTTTAATGGTTCCCCTCAAAGTCTTCAAGCATTTTAATGCTTTATCTTCCTTTTTCTCATTTAAATAAATTAATATTTATTTGAATATTTATCCAAATACAACTTGCACACATTTATTGAAATAAATGAATTTTTATTTTAATAAAATCCTATTTTCCCTCACCCACCAAATCCACTTGCAAAATCTAATCCCCTTCTAGATTCTTCTAACCCCTTCCTAATTAACTTAATCCATCCCCTAATTATTGTCAAATTCCTAAGCAAAATGGAGTCACTTCTCAAAGCCTAAAAGTCTTTGATAACCATTAAAGGCTTTCAACCTTCAACCACTAAATGTCTCAAAGTCTTGGATAACCTTTGAAAGCTTTCAACCTTCAACCACTAAATGGCTCAAAGTCTTTGATAACCATTGAAGGCTTTCAATCTTCAACCACTCAATCCCCAAAGTCTCCAATAACCATTAATGGTTACCTCAAACCCTCCCACATGATTAAAACATTTGTTTTGACTCAACCTCTACCCAACCCAAGGGTCTCATCAAGCCTTTAATGCTTTGACCATGATTATCTCTTAATCATTTGCACAAAGGTTTATCCCTGCATTAACTCCTAATCCAGTGGGTAATTCTAATTTAGGCTTGACCCTTACCTTCTAGATAACCATGAGGTCTCCTCAGGCATTTAATGCCTCCAACCTCTTCTCTCAACCCAATCTTATGTTGACACTTGTCACCATTTCATTGGTGCAAATTGTGCACATGGATCCCCAACTTTCAAGCTTGACCCTTGATTAAACCTTTCAATCCTGGCCATCCATTGCTCCATTTTTCCTATAAATAGAGTCCATTCCTTCATAATCCAGATCCTGAAAACTTGTATGCATTTAGGCTATAGACATTTTTAGAGAGCATTTAGCATAGCATAACTAAAATCTTGTCTTTTTGGTAAAATCAATCATTTTAGCATCAATAGCATAGTATTTAGCTTTTCATTTCATATTTGAAGCTTAATATTAAATCTCAATCCTCCATAAGCATCCATAGTGCAAAAAGCTGCTGAGAGCTACACTCATTTGGGACTTGGAGAGGAGAGGAACAAGGGAGGAGCAACTATGAGCATCTTGATTAGCTATCTCATTCTATGTTTATATGCTTTCTATTTCATGCTTAATATCTCTCTTGATATGCCTGTTTAGGATAATCTTTTGTTGCTAACACTAACGTTTGTTTCTTGTGCTCTTGTGTGTGTTGCCATCAAATAGATTTTCTAATCCTTTTTGCAAAGCATCATTTGGTGAACCCGATGTGAATCCAAACACCAAAAAGATCAACTTTATTTTATTTTTTTAACCAATAACATGTTTGAATGTTGAAAATGTCACACAGGTTGCGCTTTTGACACTGTTTTGGTGCATTTGACATTATTTTGGCGCTATTCACCCTGTTTCAGTGCTTTTTCCTTCTCTGTCTTTCCCTTTCTTTTAGTGTGTTTGTGTTAAATAGTGCCTCTGTTCAAACGCAGACTAGCACTATTGTAACAAAACGTTGTACAAATCTCCTTGTAACCAAAAAAAAAAAAAATTAGGCTTGTAGAAGCCCACCAAATAGGCGGATTTTACTAACTATTTTTCTCTTTTGTGCAGATTTAAATTAGATTAAAAAGTAGATTTATATTTTTTTACTAACTTGTTTTTTGAAGTTGGTTTTAAAAATGAATTCACTTTTTATTTTGGTTTAAAATTAACTTCACATTTCAACTTTGGGCTTTTAAAAAAAGAATCACATATTTGTTTGGGGCTCTTAAAAAGAATTTCATTGTTCCAAGGTAAAAAGAACCACAAACTTATACAAAAACAACTTTATTTTTTTTGCAAGTTAGGAAACAAACTTCGTTTTGGTGCTTAAAATAAACAAGGCAAAATTTATTTCTTGCATCAAGATAAAACTCACAATCCACACTTCCATTTTTGGTGCAAATAAAATTCACAATCAACTTGTCTCATTTTTAAAGCAATTTTACTTCATGCAAACGTATTTTTTATTAAGTTGACCAGGATTTTCAAATTCTAGTTTACTCAAACAATTGCCTTTGAAAATTAAAAAGAACACCATGATTGTTGGAGCAACATCTCCAAATAATTAGATCACATTGCAATGACAGATTAAAAAGAACAAGTGTTTTTCGTGCTTGGCACACTTGTGCAAAGAGTTGGTCGAGTGGTCCTACTTCTAACACACACTATCCTCTCCCTTGGCTTTCGTGGTCCTAGGTGCAAGAGAAAAGTGTTAGTAACACTCAAAATTTTATCTTTTTAAGAGAGGCCTGCCAAGGGATCGATACTCTTGGGAACGACCTCGAGCGGTAAATCCTTCGAGCCGCTATAGAAATCAGGTGAGAGCGAAAGCTGTAGCCTTGGGTATAGCTATTCCTACAGTGTAACTGGCCGAAAGGACAAATGGGCCCCACCACCAGTTACAAGGCTCTTAAGTGAGTCACTGTAGAATGAACTTATGTCCAAAAACATCGAACATGACTAAACACCTTTAAATAGTAGCCCACCCGTTCTATTGATTGAGGATATTTGTGATATAATTTAGTGCAAGAGCATAGATGGTTTTGCTCCCAAGATACTCACCATACATATTTCCTTGAGTAGAAACATAGCTTTTTGAAAAGTCACTTATGGCTTGATAAAAGTGGTGACTCCCCCATCATAGGGATCATCTATTTGTTATGCTCGTGCAAGACTTAGTATATCACATCCTTACCTGCCACGGCAGGATTCATAAGGTATGTAGTACCAAAGTCGAAGAAATATCAAGATGTGGGCTAAATTTATCACAACTGGCCATTTGACCTTAGGGATAAAAAGTGTTTGAAGTGTGTTCGTTTTACAGACCAAGTGCAAATTGAGCCGACTTCAGGCTTTGGAAATACACCTTAAAATACATCTAAAGGAAGGGTCATATACAAGTCTAAGGATTGGGTTGATCTAGACCCATACTCATTTGTGCCTTTGAGGGCAACATTCTTGTGTTTGTGTGCTTGCTTTGTTTTTCTTGTCAAAGAAAAATCAGAAAATAACTTCCCAAAAACAAAGTATTCATCCAACCAAACATCTGTCAAAACAACCAAAAACATCAAAAACAAGGTACAAACAACAAAGAGTCAAATTTTATGACCATTCTTCACATCTTGCGAAAGAAGAAGCATCATTAGAATATCAACTTGAAAAGAAGACCATTGAGCTCAAAGGCTTTGATCAAAAGGAGGAAATTCTTCTATATAAATAGACAAATCTTTGTCTCACATAGAGTCTTTCTGCGTCATATGCGTCTCTACCTTCAAGGAAAAACAAACAAATTTGATTCCGAATCATTGAACCGCAGAGCTTTTATGCAATATAGAGCTCTGAGTTATCACAAAAACCAAGGAGGAAAGATTAATCCCAACTTCTTCCCAAACATCTGTATCACATACAACACAGCTCGAGAAATACCACCAACACCTGAAAGGGAAGAGATAGAGTTTGTCCCATTTGTAACACAAATTTTTTATTGAAGTTGAAAACATTTTCATCCATCATCTCACTCATACATCATCACATCATCAATCCGTCCCAACTCTCAAAACATTAAGAGGTTCTTGTCCCAAGTTCTCTTTTAGATATTGCTTGAAATCAAACACATCACATCACTTTTTAGATTGTTTCTACATCTAGGATAAGCTCATCCTAAGAGACACATCTACGCAGGTTAAAACTAGTTCATGAGTGAATCCTCTCATTACTAGGTAGTTAAATCTGTAACACATCTTAGATTTCTCTACACCTTATCACATCAAAATCTTATCAAACAAACAAGCAATTCAAAGAAGGAATTTTGGTTACATTTACCTTAAAAGTGCTAGAGATCCACATGCAACACAATTCACCAATCATCAATCTCTCATTTCATCAAAAACTCATCATCATTTTCACTCAACTTCAACAAAAAACTTATAAACAAAATGGCCCAAACCCGATCACAATCCAGGCAACGAGAAATAGAAAGGGAAGAAGAAGAAGAGGAAAATCTCAATGAATTTCAAGAAGCACTTGGAGGAAATGCAGATGACGAAAACCCAAGTACTCCCACTCCTGCAACAATAGAAAGGGCTCAGCATAACCCTCTCTTTAACAGACTTTTTGACAAAATACTCAGGAGCAATGCAGATGCTCACTTCTTAAGACTCGCTCAAGAAGGAGCAAAACTCCCCTCTGACTTTGATCTTGCCCAATTAAGACAAGCATCAGAAAGACAAAGTCACCATGAAGAGGAAAGAGGTAGAGATCCCATCAGATATAACATTCCTCGAGGTAACCCACCACCTCCTCCTCCAAATGAAATGGAGATGTTGCGGCAACAAGTCGAGAATCTCGCCCAACAGCTTCATAGTGGTGTCAAGACTAACCAATTCTCACTCAATGACATTTGTCCCTATCCTTTTGATAGGAATCTTTACATGCCACCATTTCCATGAGGATTCGAAACACCCAAATTTGAAAAATATAGAGGAAAGGGGGATCCCCGCGATCATGTCCGAGAATTTCATTCCGCTTGTCTCGAAGTAGCATATGAAGACACATACCTAATGCGCCTTTTTCCCCAAAGCTTGGGAGGAACAACCACATCATGGTTTTCCTGACTACCAGGTGGCATTAGAACATTTGAGGAACTCATCCAGAAGTTCCTATCTCATTACTCTTATAATATTGAACGCGACATCACCATGGCTGATCTGTGCAACACCAAACAAAAACCAGGTGAACTATTCTCAGTATTCCTGCAACGATGGTGCCAAATGTCTAGCAGACGTTCTCTTCAGTTACCTGAACGAGAACTAGTGGAAATATTCATTTCCAACTTAAATGAAGAAATGGAATTTCACCTAGATGTCAAAGACACAGACTCTTTTAATGATATGATCACCAAGGGTTTAAAGTGTGAACGGGCACTCATCAAGAAAGGACTCATCAAAATCTTTAATGAACCAAAAGATGGTCCTCGCCCGCACTTCAATAGCGATAAACCAAACTTCTGGAACAAGAACAAAAATATCGTCAATGATGGAGTTGTGGATGCTCGGACTATCCAAAATGCACAACCTGTGGTTCAATTTGCAGGACAAAATCCTCCACCTCAGAATAACACAAATGTTCCTTCCAATCAAGGTCGCATCACGTCTCATGATGAACCTAGACCTCGTCAGCAAAAACAAAAACGCACATACACTCCCTTAGGGGAACCCATTGAAACAGTGTTGCGACAACTCATTTTTCAAAATCTGATCACTCTACCTAAGCTATCAAACTATGAGCCTCAGGTCAAACCGGCATGGTGGAGAGATACTGAACACTGTGAGTTCCATCAAGGAAGAGGACACAAGACAAGTAATTGTCACCGATTGAAAGATCTCATTCAGGATCTTATTGATCGAGGAGAAATTGAAGTTGAAGGACATGACCCAAAAACAACCAATAATGATCATCAGATGTTCAAGAATCCACTTCCATCACAAGATCAAAGGGGTCCTTCCACTTCTAGGCAAGGCACTGATACCACTGATTATACGCAAGCTGCGTATAATTATACTGTAAATCACCTGTATGATGCCAGTGAACAAATTACAACCATAACCTTCAAAAATCCCACCTCAAATTGCAATGTTGTTACACGTCGTGGCAAGGTCACCATCAAGGCAGCTCCACAAGGCACCACCTCCGTCCCAAAGCAGTACAATCTTGTGGAACAATTAGACAAAATGCCTGCACTTATATCCATTTTGGAGCTTTTGCGTCTGTCACCCTCTCATAAAACAATCTTGGATCAAGCACTCCAAGAGGCGTCAGTCCCTGCAAACCTGAACACGGACCAATTTCAAGCCATGGTTGGAAATCTAAAGTCATCACCTTGTCTCACTTTTTCCGAAAGTGACAACTCTTCTTTCCAACAACCTCATAATGCTTCGCTACACATTGAAGGCTTTATCAACCAACACAGGATCAAGCGAGTCTTGATCGATAATGGAGCAGGCCTAAACATTTGCACACTATAGTTGGTCACAGCATTGGGATATGCAATAGAATCAGTGGATCCTCGCAAGAAGATCACCATCAAGGCCTATGATGATGCAGAGCGTTCATCCAAAGGAGCTGTGGTACTACCAATCCGAGTCGGTCCTGTGGTAAAGCACATAATTTGTCAGGTTCTGGACCTTCCTCTGCCATATAATCTATTATTAGGGAGACCTTGGATACATGCCATGCAAGTTGTTCCATCTACCTACCATCAATGTATCAAGTTCCCACATAACGGTGTAGAGATCACAATCCTGGGCGATCCAAATCCCTTTGCATTTTGCCATAATATCAGCCATCAACCAGAGATTACCGTTCCTAATAATAGAGAAGCCATTTCCTCCACATCATATATAAATCCCGCCTCTCTTGCCAGTTCAAACACCACTATACCGAAGCAAGAAAAGCTTAAGGTGAAGATCGTAGAGGAAGGTCCTGGGGAATACAACTTGAGTCAACTCTTTTGTGTGGGACAAATGCCCACTTCTCCTAGAACTCATGGTAAACCACAACAGTTACTCCAGCAACCACTAAACATACCAGCATGTGCTTTGGCACCTTTCGTTCTTGGAAAGAGTCAAGAGGAAGAAACACAAGATGAGGACCTGGCGGAATGGATCTATAAAGATCCCATCACCACTGACATACCGCGAGTTACACTTCCTACGGATCAGTATGGCAAAGGCCTTCTCATTATGCAAAGAATGGGATATGATGGTCAGAGTGCTTTGGGATACTGCAAACAAGGACAACACGAACCTCTGCTACCAGAATTCAAGCCCAAAGGTAATACAGGCCTTGGCTTTGAAAAAGAGATCTTTCCTAAACTCAGATTCAAAGGAAAACCCAGCAAACCATTTTGCCCACCTACTACAAAGAGGACACCTTTCATAATCAAAGCACCATCAAGCACTATCCCCACTGCCCCATCGAGGCTCACAACTCCACCATCTACAATACCAATCATCCCACCAAACGAACCAGTAATCCCATCAATAACACCAATAGCAGCAGCAACTGTATCAGAACCCGCAGCAACATCTATGGCACCAGCCATTCCAACAGAAGCCACTAAATCAACACTGCCGATACTTCCAGTAACAAATCCTTTAATCCCCATCACAGTTCCTGCAGCACCGATCACTACAAAGATACATAAACCAATCACACTTGCCGTGTTTAACTCCAAAGACATCCCAGTATGGTATAGCAATCGGATGCTGGAGAGTGATTCAGAGACCGACTCACATGAGTGGGAATTTGATTATGTACAACTTAACACTTCAGATGAGGAAGACACATCACCACCTCCGCCACGCAAAGACATCCCTGTTTATGGAGAAGCACAAATAAAGACCACTTGGGTACCTGAGCTAGAAACATCTTCCACAGACCCTATGTCTCATCCTACGCCTGATTCTGACAAGGAGAGTAGCATTAACGACCTTCACCATAACGTCTTAACCCTCACTGATACATCTCCCGCACTTAACCTAATCGATGAAGTAATGCCCATTATCCACCTTGAACTCATCGAATGGAACCAATCAAATCCTCCATGTCTTGACCTCTTCCAAAACGATGAGGCTATCATTGACTTTTTGGAATTATGAGATAATCTACCAAGCGGGGATCACAAAGCTGGATTCGCCATTGAACTTAATAGCGCAGCATACTTCGGGGCGGATGCCAAACCTTTCAGCTGCAAAAATATAACAATGAAACATGGATCTTCCAGTGAAAACCACACTGTGGCACTGTTTGATCCCACAAAAGTAAAAAGAAAGAGCGTATCCAACGGTGAAAACCTCTTTGAGGCACCTGAGGATGAAGGGTTTGACATTCTCCCTACTAATGCACAACAGGAACGATCAACGATTCTCATCGAGGAAACCAAAGAATACAATGTGGGGACTCCTGAAAATCCTCATATCATACATCTGGCATCTCTTTTCACTCCAGAGGAACAACCTAAATTTATAGAGTTCTTCCAGAAGCGTCAGATCAACTTTGCATGGTCATATGCAGACATGCCTGGACTTGATCCTGATTTAGTCATGCATCACCTCACCGTAGCAGAAGGAGCCAAACCTGTCAAGCAGAAGCTTCGTAAGATGCATCCCCAGATTGCAGTGCTAGTCAAAACAGAACTCAAGAAACTCCTAGATGTTGGTTTCATTAGGCCAATTGATTATGCATAATGGATCTCCAACATTGTGCCTGTTGGTAAACCAAAAGGGGGCATCCGCATTTGTACTGACTTCAGAGATCTGAATAAGGCATGTCCTAAGGATGACTTTCCCCTACCAAATATCGACATCATAGTGGATCTAACAGCAGGACATGCGATGCTTTCACTCATGGATGGCTTTTCCGGATATAATCAGATAAAGATCGCACCCGAAGATCAACATAAGACAGCCTTCACATGTCCATGGGGCACATACTGCTGGAATGTAATGCCTTTTGGTCTAAAGAATGCAGGAGCGACCTATCAAAGAGCAATGACCACCATCTTCCATGACATGATGCATACTATGATGGAAGATTATGTGGATGACTTACTAGCAAAATCACTTACTAGAGAAGGACATCTCCACATCTTAGATCAAATCTTTGATAGATTGGAACAATATCATGTTCGACTCAACCCAAAGAAATGTGTCTTTGGAGTGACCTCCGGGAAGCTTCTAGGATACATTGTCTCAAGCAAAGGCATTGAGGTTGATCCAGCAAAGGTTAAGGCAATAATGGACATGCCACCTCCAAAGAATATCAGTCAGTTAAGGACATTACAAGGGCGGCTTCAATCCATCCGAAGATTCATTGCACAATTGGCTGATAAGTGTCACCCATTCACACACTTGCTACACAAGAACATCCGCTTTCAGTGGGATGCCAGATGCCAACAAGCATTTCAGACGCTTAAAGATTATCTCATGAATCCACCATTGCTGATGCCACCAGATCCAAGTAGACCATTGTTACTCTATATCTCAGCAACAAGTACAGCATTGGGTGTACTACTGGCACAACATAATGCAGAAGGCAAAGAATGTGCTATATACTACATCTCTCGCACACTGGTTGGCTATGAACTCAATTACACACCTATTGAGCGAGCTTGCCTAGCAGTAATCTTAGCAGCCACTAAACTGAGGCACTATCTGTTAACACACAAGGTACAACTCATTGCAAAGATTGATCCACTCAACTATTTACTTAACAAAGCAGCATTGACAGGCCGCTTGGCCAAATGGGTGATGATTCTAAGTGAATTTGACATTGAGTACGTGGACCGTAAAGCTATCAAAGGTCAAGTTATTGCAGATCAGTTGGCTGATGCGCCACTCACAGGTGATCATCCTCTTATTTCCAATTTTCCAGATGAAGAGATATTCATGATCACAACAGCACAACCATGGAAACTATATTTTGATGGGTCATACACTAGGCACAGCTCGGGGGCAGGCATTTTGTTTATCACACCTCAAGGTGATAGCATCCCGAAGTCTTACAGGCTCACATTTCCATGCACAAACAACATAGCAGAGTATGAGGCCTTGATCACAGGACTCAGGTTAGCCGTACAATGGAAATTACAAGAACTACAAGTATATGGCGATTCCCAACTAGTCATTCGACAAGCAACAGATGAATATCAGACCAAAGATGATAAACTCATGCCATATAAGCAAATGGTGGACACTCTAAAGACATCATTTACTACTATCACTTTTGAGCAGATACCAAGAGATCAGAATCGAGCTGCTGACGCTATGGCTACCATCGCATCTCTACTAGATCTTCCACAGAATTCAACACGCTATGAGTTCTTGGTAGAACAACTTTGGATTCCCGCTTATGATATCCCTGAATCCGAGATGATATGTCACCTTGTCAGTTTTGAATCCCCATGGTATGGTGAATTCTACACCTATCTCCGCGATCATACCCTTCCTCCCAACCAATCAAATAACCAACGAAAAACCTTCATTCGCCAAACTGCTCGATATACCATTATTGCCGAAACCCTATACCGACGTAGTCTTGATGGTACTCTCCTTCGATGTCTGGAACAAGATGAGATAACAAAGGTTTTGGAAGAGGTACATGAAGGAATTTGCGGGACTCACTCAAGTGGTCCATCACTAGCCAAGAAGATCATGCGAGCTGGATACTATTGGCCATCTATGGAAAAGGATTCCTACTACTTTGTCAGGAAATGCAAGAAATGTCAAGTTCACGGTGACCTGATACATACACCAGCCCAGGAACTGCAACCAATCACAACACCATGGCCTTTTTGTCAATGGGGCCTTGACCTTGTGGGTAAGATTCATCCATCTTCATCCAATGGCCATAAATTCATTATTACCGCTACCGAATATTTCACAAAGTGGATCGAAGCTGTTCCACTTACCCAAGTCACCGGCAAGCAGATCGCCTCATTCATCCTCAACTACATCATCTGCCGGTATGGTGTACCCATGTCCATCGTCACAGATAACGGTCTTCCTTTCAAAAATCAGGATGTCCGTGAACTTTGTGAGAAATTTCATATCCAACACCGCTTTTCCACTCCCTATTACCCACAAGGCAATGGTCAGGCTGAAGCATCCAATAAAAACATATTGAGAATCCTAAAGAAGACAGTCAATGATGTCGGTCGTGATTGGCATGTTCAATTGAATCCAGCGCTATGGGCATATCGAACTAGCATTCGAACCCGTATAGGTGCAACTCCTTATTCATTGGTCTATGGTGCTGAAGCTATCTTACCTATTGAGGTTGAGATACCATCATTACGAGTTTCCTTGCACAATCTCATCGATGACGAAGCTTACAGAGTCTCACGTCTTCAGGACTTAGAGTTACTTGATGAGAAGCGACAAGCTGCATACAATCACCTCAAAGCCTATCAGCAGCGCATGAGTAGAAGCTACAATCACCGAGTTAGACCTCGTACATTTGAGGTAGGTGATCTTGTTCTTCGAGAGAATCCTCGCAACCAACCAAACAAAGAACATCAAGGCAAGTTTGAATCAAACTGGCTGGGCCCATATGTTGTCACTGCTGTATTCGGGTCCGGGGCATATCAGTTGGCTACATCAGAAGGAGAACCGCTTGCAGATCCAATTAACAGCATGCACCTCAAACGGTTTTATACCTAAGGTGTACAAGGCATCAGGCTCCCCTGCATATCAGAAAATACCAAAAACATTCAGAAAAATGTCCTAAAGAAAATACCAAAAACATTCAGAAAAATGTCCTAAAGAAAATACAAAAACATTCAAAAAAGTAAAGAAAAATCATGCATCCAAATGGTGAACAACCACTCCAGTGGTACCTTGGGTAAGTACGATGGCGAAAACCTGGCAAACAGGCGCCACTCGTAAAGGCAATGGCTCCAGTATCTTTCAGGCTCGTTGCGACCACATTCATACATACACACATCCATCCATCTAACCATGGCTTGTTATTTGATCTGTAATCCAAGAAAGTACTTCATGCGTCTGGCATCCCGCTTTTTCATAAATCATGTCCAACTTGGGGGAAATGCCCTTACAATCTAGATGATGGAAGTGGATTCTACATTACTGGTGATTCATTGGTAAAAACATTCAAAAATGTCTCACAAAATACAAAAATATTCAAAAATGTCTCGCAAAATCCAAAAACATTCAAAAATGACTCACAAAATCCAAAAACATTCAAAAACTATTACACAAAATCCAAAAACATCGAAAAACCCATCGAAAATCACACAAAAACATGGCAACACCTTGTACATATTCATTCAAGCAGATGCAAAACCAACATTAACACAATACTCACACAATGACCATTTATCAATCGACCACACAATCCACATCCAACAAATCAGAAACTGTCTTTAAAAACAAGGATGCATCCTTCCTTACCAAAACAAAGACAAAAGTGACATTTTCTTTGACAAGAAAATTATGTTAAGCTATCAAATGTTTGGTTGATTCGTGAGTAATTCATTTGTTTATCTGTATCGGGATCTTTCAGCATTGTTTTGTATCGTTTGCGCATTATTTCCGATGAAGTTCTGGGGCATGTACTAATGGTGTCTACGTGGGAAGTTCACTAAGCTATGTGATCATAGGCAAAAATACAGTCATCGATCACTACGGCTTGCTGACTATAGCGTATACCTCGACCATATGAGCATGAACCATTACCAAGGATCCATATTCTTTTATTCTTTATGTATATACTATTTGTTTACAGGTACAATGCTCATTCTTTGGTTCCTCCTCATCCAATTTGGATAAAGGTTTTTATTTCTTAGTATGGTATGCACTTGTCTCAGGATATGATCAGCCTAAGATCAAGGAGGACGATCCAAGTCATGCATGAACGGAGATAATCCTTGTCTGTTCCGCAAGCAATACTCAGGTCAACTTGATCCATTATATCAAGTTGCTTGTATTAACTCGCTATATCAAAATCCATGTAAGAAATACTCTGGTCATCTTGAATCTTTATGTCAAGTTGCTTGTATTTTCTTACAACATTTTAAAGCTCAATGATGAAAAATAAAGCACTATGGATCGTCATCTCATCTCATCTGTATATATTGCATTTCGTTGCATTCCATCTATCCATACATTCATAAATAGCTACATATCATTCATACATAGTCATAATAATGCATACTCTATTTTCCTCTTCTTCCATAGGAATGAGTCATAGGTTCTCCATTTCTTCTATCTAACATCGAACCCCCCTCCCCACCCTCCCCATCTCGATAATCACCATCACATACCCTACATCGTGTCCCAATCAACCTAATCAAGCCACGTTCATCACCATCCATCTCTAAATAGGAGGGATTGTGTTTCCTATCCTAAGTCATCCAATAAGTCAAGAAAGTTACTCTATCTGCACAGGTACCTCGACTCACACACACCTAGACTATCAACAGATACTCTGATCAAGTATCTTCAGGTCTCAACAGGTAATTGATTATGGCAAACTTAGACTACAACATGCATTTATCATAGTGACCTAGTCTCAACGGGGTTGCCATAATTCCCCACAACCATCCATCACACGCACACACTATCAATTGATCAACCAATCAAACACAATCCAATGGACAATTACATCAATTGTCTAAGTCTTAACGAGTGTTTTGCTTCATATACCTTGACTTCAGCGGGCAATTACATCAATTGTCTAAGTCACATCAGGTCACTTTGATTCACTTACTCAGACTTTATCATGTCCAAGCGACCAACTGACATCAACTGTCATGCTTTGACTTGACCGGGGCAATTAAACCAATTGCACCAGATTGTCCAAACAATTTTGATCAATTGTATAGCATCAATCCAAACCCCACACTACATCTGCTATGTATCTCTTGCATGACCTCAGGGTACTCACTGGCTTGTTGTTTCTTCATATTCACTCCCTTTTCTCCTATTCTTTCATCATTAGTTCTAATTTCTTCTATTCTACCTCCCTTCCACTTTTCATTCTTTTTCGAGAGATCGCCCGATTTTTCAAAAAAAAAAAAAAAAAAAAGAAAAATTCGGCCCATCTCTCGAGGGGGCATACCACCCATTAAATTTACATTTTATGGGGCATTTCTTCACACCTATTTTTCTTTCTTTGAAACGACGCGATAAACCGCACCGTCTCAAAGAGGGGCAAATGTAGTCACATAAATCTGTCCACTTAATTAAATGAATACTTAGTATTTATTTGATTATTTAACCATCAATTAATAATTAATTAAATTAATATTTAATTAATTCATCTTAACCCTCTTCTCCTATTAATTAAATAAATTATTCAATTTATTTGATTTAATTCACTTAACCAAATTCATACCATTAATGAAATAAATAAATCATATTTGTTTAATTAAATCTTCTCTCACATTTAAATAAATTAATATTTATTTAAATCCCCCAAAATCCCACCTCTCACATTTAAATAAATAAATCATTTATTTAAATCACCTTTATCCTCCACCCACTTGTATTTTCCTACAAAAGCAAGTTGCACAATTATTTTAAATAAATAATTTATTTAAATCACCTTTATCCTCCACCCACTTGTATTTTCCTACAAAAGCAAGTTGCACAACTATTTTAAATAAATTATTTATTTAAAATCCTATTTATCATCACCCACTTGAAACCTTTAATGGTTTCCCTTAAAGTATTCAAACTTGATGGCTTTAAAGTCTTCAAACTTGATGGCTTCCTTCTATAGTCTTCTTAAGACTTTAATGGTTTTCCTTAAAGTCTTCAAGCCTTTAATGGTTCCCCTCAAAGTCTTCAAGCATTTTAATGCTTTATCTTCCTTTTTCTCATTTAAATAAATTAATATTTATTTGAATATTTATCCAAATACAACTTGCACACATTTATTGAAATAAATGAATTTTTATTTTAATAAAATCCTATTTTCCCTCACCCACCAAATCCACTTGCAAAATCTAATCCCCTTCTAGATTCTTCTAACCCCTTCCTAATTAACTTAATCCATCCCCTAATTATTATCACATTCCTAAGCAAAATGGAGTCACTTCTCAAAGCCTAAAAGTCTTTGATAACCATTAAAGGCTTTCAACCTTCAACCACTAAATGTCTCAAAGTCTTGGATAACCTTTGAAAGCTTTCAACCTTCAACCACTAAATGGCTCAAAGTCTTTGATAACCATTGAAGGCTTTCAATCTTCAACCACTCAATCCCCAAAGTCTCCAATAACCATTAATGGTTACCTCAAACCCTCCCACATGGTTAAAACATTTGTTTTGACTCAACCTCTACCCAACCCAAGGGTCTCATCAAGCCTTTAATGCTTTGACCATGATTATCTCTTAATCATTTGCACAAAGGTTTATCCCTGCATTAACTCCTAATCCAGTGGGTAATTCTAATTTAGGCTTGACCCTTACCTTCTAGATAACCATGAGGTCTCCTCAGGCATTTAATGCCTCCAACCTCTTCTCTCAACCCAATCTTATGTTGACACTTGTCACCATTTCATTGGTGCAAATTGTGCACATGGATCCCCAACTTTCAAGCTTGACCCTTGATTAAACCTTTCAATCCTGGCCATCCATTGCTCCATTTTTCCTATAAATAGAGCCCATTCCTTCATAATCCAGATCCTGAAAACTTGTATGCATTTAGGCTATAGACATTTTTAGAGAGCATTTAGCATAGCATAACTAAAATCTTGTCTTTTTGGTAAAATCAATCATTTTAGCATCAATAGCATAGTATTTAGCTTTTCATTTCATATTTGAAGCTTAATATTAAATCTCAATCCTCCATAAGCATCCATAGTGCAAAAAGCTGCTGAGAGCTACACTCATTTGGGACTTGGAGAGGAGAGGAACAAGAGAGGAGCAACTATGAGCATCTTGATTAGCTATTTCATTCTATGTTTATATGCTTTCTATTTCATGCTTAATATCTCTCTTGATATGCCTGTTTAGGATAATCTTTTGTTGCTAACACTAACATTTGTTTCTTGTGCTCTTGTGTGTGTTGCCATCAAATAGATTTTCTAATCCTTTTTGCAGAGCATCAAAACCATTAAATGAACTCAATAATAGGCACATGTAATTGAAAATATAAACGTTAAAAAAAAAGGAAGAAACCTGGAATAATGATATGTTATATAAATATAATCATGATTATTTTTACAAAAAGGTTGAACCTCCTAGTTTTTTCAACAATTTATGAGCATCACTAAGTTGTGTATCTATAGATCTTTATATCTTTGATTTTTAATTTTTTCCCTTATATTCTCCAATTTTCTCTCATTTAGACCTTTTTTCACCATGCATTTTTTCTTTTCATACCAATTTCACCTTCTATTTTTGTTTTCCATTGTCATTTTCCCCCACTAGGGGGGGATATTTTTGGTTTTCCATTTTCCTTCATTATTTTCACCCTCTTTATGCCTAGAATTTACTTTTTCTTTTTATTGTGCTTCCCACTTGGGTTGCTTAATTTTTTTCTTATCATTTGACTCCTATTCTATTATGCTTTTATAGCCACGACTCAAGTTTCTATGGTTCTTTCCTATGTTGGCTTCTTTCCTCCCATTATATGACTATGTGGGTTCCTTAATCTTTGACTACTACATATTCCCCATAATATATAAATTATATATCTTATTTATTAGAGCTTATATATTGAACCTACATTAATTCATCACACTTTATAGAGTTACTAAAACTACCTTGCTATACCATTCTTTTTAGAGCTTCCACATCATAATTTCAAGAGTCAATTCTTGAGCATGCCTTGGTATATCACACTTCTAGATATTACATTTTGATCTTAAATTGATATATCATGTTTTTAGAGTTACCCTTACTTTTGGGGGCTTCATTCCTTCCCCCAATATTGCATTATCACATATTTACATTAGTGGGTAACATGCCCTCTCCTTACATCCTAGGCTTTCATATCTATAATTTTTACGC